>NC_058404.1:158680924-158765704 GCF_002201575.2 Neomonachus schauinslandi | reverse complement strand
ATCCTGGAGTCCCGGGATCGGGTCCCGCATCGGGCTCCCTGCTCGGCAGGGGGTCTGCTTCTCCCTCTGACCCTCTTCCCTCTCATGCTCTCTCTCTCTCATTCTCTCTCTCAAATAAATAAATAAAATCTTTAAAATAAAATAAAAAATTATAAATAAATAAATAAATAAATTTTAGAGTCAAAAGTTACACTCAGATTTTTTACTATGGGAGGGGGGATCAGTACCCCTAACCCCCACATTATTCAAGGGTCAACTGTAATTAAGAGTTCTTTGTGCTATCACTACAAAAATGATACCCATGATAAGTCCACACATAATAAGTCCATGATTTCCTGTTTTGGTTTCTTTAAAACAGGATTTCTCGGGGCACCTGGGTGGCTCAGTCGTTAAACATCTGCCTTCAGCTCAGGTCATGATCCCAGGGTCCTGGGATCGAGCCCCACATCGGGCTCCCTGCTCCGTGGGGAAGCCTGCTTCTCCCTCTCCCTCTGCTTGTGTTCCCTCTCTCGCTGTGTCTCTCTCTGTCAGTAAATAAATAAAATCTTAAAAAAAAATAAAAATAAAAAAATAAAATAAAACAGGATTTCTCAACCATAATTCACATTCTGGACCAGATAATTCTTTGGGGTGGGAGGTTATCCTGTCTGTTGTAGGATATTCTCTATCCACTAGATGCCAGTGTTATCCCCCCTATCATGAAAATCAAAAATAACAGTCTAAATGTCTGCTAGAGGGCAAAATTGCCCCCGGCTGAGAATCACTATTTTTTTTTAAAGATTTTATTTATTTATTTGTCAGAGAGAGAGAGAGAGATCACAAGCAGGGGGAGCAGCAGGCAGAAGGAGAGGGAGAAGAAGGCTCCCCGCCGAGCAAGGAGCCCGACGCGGGACTCGATCCCAGGACAATGGGATCATGACCTAAGCTGAAGGCAGATGCCCAACCAACTGAGCCACCCAGGTGTCCCTGAGAATCACTATTTTAAAATACAGTGAAAATTTAAGGGACACCTGGCTGTCTCCGTCGGTAAAGAATGTGACTCTTGATCTTGGGGTTGTAGGTTCAAGCCCCACATTGGGTACAGAAATTATTTAAAAATAAAATCTTAAAAAAAGTACAGTGAGAATTTAAAACAACGTAATATACAATAGTTGTTTCACCTACACCTAATTCAACAGCAATTTTGTTCAGCAATTTGTCTTTTAGCAAGTCTTTCAAAAGCATTCAATTCAGTCCTCATATAAACTATGACTTTATTTCTTTACACTCATGTTTATGTTGTCCTTACATTTTTGGTTAAAATAAGGCTGGTAACTGCCATAACAGGCTTGTGAACTCACACACTTAAGTATGGGTAGGAATACAACTACACCAATGGGAAAAAGCCTACTGGCATACAAGAGAGAAGGCTATCTGTAGCCAGTAAGTGATCATTATGCTGTGGAGATTGTTCAGAGAGAAAGGAGAGGGTCATTTGTGAGTTGCTTAAGTGGAAGGTGTTCAGTGAGTGTTTAGTGTTAACAACTAGCCCCGGTGGACCCAGAGAGGGCTACCTGTGCACGTCACCTCAGAAGCTTAAAAACACTGATTTAGTACCATTTGCAATGACAAGGATGGAGCTAGTGAGCTAAGCAAAAGGAGTCAGAGAAAGACAAATACCATATGATTTCACTCATATGTGGAAATTAAGAAACAAAACAAACAAGCAAAGGGAAAACAAAACTGAGAGGGAGGCAAACCAAGAAACAGACTCAACTATAGAGAACAATCTGATGGTTACCAGAGGGGATGTGTGTTGCGGGGGGGAATGGGTGAAATAGGTGATGGGGATTAAGGACAGCATTTGCTGTGATGTGAAATTAAGAAAAAGATCCATTTATAACAGCATTAAAAAGAATGAGCACCAGGTGATGAGCACCAGGTGATGTATGGAAGTGTTGAATCACTATATTATACACCTGAGAGTAGTATTACACTGTATGTTAATTAACTGGAATTTAAATAAAAACTTTTTAAAAACTTAAAAAAAAACAAAACAAGAAAATACTGATTTGGGGCCTCATGCCAGACCTACTCAATTAGAATCTCCAGGGTTAAGAATCCATGTGTCTAGAGGTCCCTGAATTCTGATTCAGCTAGGACTGGGTTTAGGAACTGCTGTTCCCAATCATCTTGACATCCAGTCCACTTAGACTAGGTATGGAACCTAAGGAGAATACACTGAGACACACAATTTGGCACACAATTTCAGGGAACCCCAGCTCTAGACCTTTCTTGCCTCCCCATTTTTAACCAAAACATATCTTGCCTATGCCCACTCTCTGACTGACTAGATAAACACCTAATCAAAATCAATCTTTTTAGCCTGCAGGTCTTAGGGTTTTTTATATTCAACAGAAGCTTTCAAATGCTTTCATCTCAAAGAATGACTAATATATGGATTTTGAGGAGACTAACAGGCTGGTAAGGAAGTTTTGTTTGTTTTGTTGTTTAAGCAGAAGACCTTTGATGTCTCTCAGATCCCCAAGGGATCTACCCAGCTGGAAGACAATGTTGGTATTCCAGGCTGTTTCCAGTCTAATTCTAATGATTTCAAAGCTAGCTTTGGCTAGCCACCATTTAACTTTATTAAATTCAGGTTACTCACTTCCTGGATTTACTCTGAGCTGAGACATGAGGCTTTACGAACAAATACTTTTCACTCTTATCAATGAGGTCAAATAATTTCATTAATAAATTATGCCCCCACTAATCTTAGTTTATAATAAAAAATTTTATATATATATGTTATATATATATTTATATATATATATATAAAATTCATAACAAGTCCACCATCTAGGGAGGCTCTAAATTACACCCCACAACATGCCAACTACAGAGGAGAGTTTACCCATGGTAGACTGCTCCTCAGAGCTTTAGAAGACACTCTCATTCTGGAAGAGGGCCAGGCCACATCACATTTTTTTTTTTTAAGATTTTTATTTATTTATTTGTCAGAGAGAGATAAGCAGGGGAAGCAGCAGGCAGAGGGAGAACAGGCTCCCCACTGAGCAACGACCCCAATATGGTACTCGATCCCAGGACGTCGGTATTATGGACTGAGCCTAAGGCAGATACTTAACCAACCGAGCCACCCAGGCATCCCAGTCACATCACATTTTTACTTATTCCTTAGAATCAATTTAATTTTTGTAGAAGGATGTGATATGCTTCTAAGTAATTCTCTGAGCTTTATACTCTGAATCTTTTCTTTTGAAAGGTTCTCAAATACTTTACCAGATATATCCCCTCATTTGTTTATTCAATAAATGAAAAAGATTTTAAGATAGATGTTAGAGAAGTACAAAGACAAATTGAGTCCTGCCTGTAAGAAGTTCGGTGTATAGGGTGCCTGGGTGGCTCAGTTGGTTAAGCGACTGCCTTTGGCTCAGGTCATGATCCTGGAGTTCCAGGATCGAGTCCCACGTCGGGCTCCCTGCTCAGCAGGGAGTCTGCTTCTCCCTCTGACCCTCCCCCCTCTCATGTGCCTTCTCTCTCTCAGATAAATAAATAAAATCTTAAAAAAAAAAAGTTCAGTGTATAGTAAGAAAATAAAAAATACACATGGAAAAAAATAAAATAATTTTGAAAAAAGAAATATACATGGTGGTAGATAGCATTTAGATTAGAGAGGTTTGAGAGAATGTCTACCTCAAGGAAATAAAGCAGACTAACCAAAGGCACAGTAGTGAGGGAAGTGTTTGACCTGAGAGCAAAGCAGTTTAATTTAAAGGAGCTTCCAACACTCTTTCATAATAAAAACACTCAACGAACTAAGCAGAAAAGAGAACTTCCTCAACCTGAACATCTATGAAGATCTTCTATAAAAGAACATCTATAAAACCCCCACAGCTAACATTATACTTAATGGTGAAAGACTGAATGCTTTTCCCCCAAATTAGGAATAAGACAAGGATGTCCATATTCATTTGTTCTATTCAAGATGGCATAGAATATTCTAGCAAAGACAATTAGGCAATAAAATAAATAAAAGGCATCAGATTGGAAAGGAAGAAATAAAACTATTTCTGGTTTATATAAAATTTCTCTTTATATAAACAGGTCTGAGGAATACAAAAGGAACTATTACAACTAAAAAACAAGTCCAACAAGACTGCAGGATACAAGATCAATATACAAAAATCAATTGTATTTCTATACACTTGCAGTGAAACATCTGAAAATGAAATTAAGAAAAAGATCCATTTATAACAGCATTAAAAAGAATAAAATATTTAGGAATATATTTAACAAAAGAAGTATAAGAATTAAACACCGGGCGCCTGGGTGGCTCAGTTGGTTAAGCGACTGCCTTCGGCTCAGGTCATGATCCTGGAGTCCCTGGATCGAGTCCCGCATCAGGCTCCCTGCTCGGCAGGGAGTCTGCTTCTCCTCTGACCCTCCCAACCCTCCCCCCTCTCATGTGCTCTCTCTCTCAGTCTCTCTCTCTCAAATAAATAAATAAAATCTTAAAAAAAAAAAAAAGAATCAAAAACCAACAACTACAAAACATTGTTGAAAGAAATTAAAGACCTAAATAAGTGAAAAGGCATCCCATATTCATGGATCAAAAGATTTAACTTTCTTAAGATAGCAATACTCCCTAAATGGTTCTACAGGTTCAATGCAATCCCTATCAAAAATCCCAACTGCCTTTTTTGCAGCAGAAATTGGCAAACTTATCTTTAAATTCATATGGAAAGGTAAGTGACCCTGAAAAGCCAAGACAATCTTGAAGAAAAAGTTGGAGGATTCACACTTTCCCATTTTGAAACTTACTACAAAGCTACAGTAATTAAAACAGTGTGGCACTAACATCTGAAACTAATATAACACTGTATGTTAACTACTCTGGAATTAAAATAAAAACAAAACAAAATAGGGGCGCCTGGGCGGCTCAGTCAGTTAAGCATCCAACTCTTGGTTTCGGCTTACGTCATGATCTCAGAGTTGTGAGATGGAGCCCCACATTGGGCTCCCCACTCAACAGGGAGTCTGCTTTCCCTCTCTCTCTCTGCCTGCCCCTCCCTGCACCATGCCCTTTCTCTCTAAAATGAATAAATAGGCATGCCTGGGTGGCTCAGTCAGTTAAGTGGTTAAGTGGTTAAGCATGTGCCTTCAGTTCAGGTCATGATCCCAGGGTCCTGGGATTGAGTCCCTCATCCAGCTCCTTGCTCAGCAGGAAGCCTGCTTCTCCCTCTGCCTGCCGCTTCCCCTGCTTGTGTGCTTGCTCTCTTTCTTTCCTTCTCTCTCTCTCTCTGACAAATAAGTAAATAAAATCTTTAAAATGAATAAATCTTAAAAAATAATAAAACAAAAAACAATGTGGCAATAGCATAAGGATAGAAGAGCACAAGCTATGGGAAAGCAGTGGAAAGTACAGGCAGAAAGATAGGCTGCAGTAAGGACACTCTGTGAACATTATTATCTAGATAATGTTCATAAAATGTCTAGTACAAGATATAACCATTAGACCAAGGACTTTTTGAATCATCAAAGAAACTATTAAAGGAAACAAAGTGCTGAGGCCTTCAAGGACTGAGCTATTTTCAACCAAAATTTACAATTTTGATCTGCATCAAAAGGTCTGCCTTAGAATCTGATTTTTGAAGAGACAGTCAACAGTTTCAAAAGTGGCAGGTCAAAAAAAAAAAAAAAAAAAAAAAGGGGGGAGGCCAAAATTTAAAAACCGCCCCAACCCAAACCGTCTGGACTTCACTATATTAGTGGAAACAATACAGGTGGTTTCCTACTTACTGTTCTGTATTCTGAATGTTGGTCAAACTCAGAGCTCAAAGAGTCCAAAGAGACTGCAAGAAGAAAACAGACATTAAAGTATATGATTAAGGTCAATTCTTATTCATAAGGAGCTTTTAGAATCCAGCCTGTGATTTATCCCGGCCACACCCTCTCCCGTTCTCTTAGATGCCTACCTTCTTTGATCAGCCCCCATTGCCCAGCCCCACGCCCCCAAAGAAGGGTATTGTTTTCTGGCACCTCTCCTGGCAGACACACAGAAGTAACACTTGGTCCAGGTTCTGTAATTGACTACCCTAACAGGCTTGCTTGAGAAAGAACTTCGGAGCTATGGAATAAAAGAGAAGGAATTCTTAATAATTCACGATATTCTTCTCCTCTGTGGCTCAGGGTAACAAACGCAAAACTTAACGTTAGGTGCTACCGTTTTAACTCCATTTTCGAGTGGGCGTCAAGTCTGGCTGGACTAAAGCCCCTTTCTCATAAGCCTCAGCGTGCCTGGCGCGCTTGGCATTCCCAAGCCCTATTCCTGTTCATCTCCCGCAGAGGTTCGGTAGGGCCACTGTGTCCATAAAAAAACAACTTCTGATCTTGGGTTCCAGATAATCTGCTTCAAGGGAGAAAGAGCAGACAGCAGGGTGTCGCTACGAAGGAGCCGGGAGCCAAGGCCAAGCAAGAACGAGAGTATCACTGCCTCCACCGCCACCCCCCAGCCCTGCACGCCCCGCACGTTCGCGCTCCCTAGACGACCGCAGGCCACGGGAACCGCCAGTAACGGGTGCGCCGAGGGCCGCCAGGGAGCCGGGATCCGGGGGTGGGTGGCCAGGGGGCCAGATCCACCCTCTGATACTCCTCTGCGCCACCCCCCACCCCGTCCTGGCCGACCAGGCCCGGTGAGCGGTGAGCGTTACCTGCCAAGTCCCCGGCCAGGAGCAACAGCGCCAAGCGCACGGCCAAGAGCGCCATGCTCCCTCTGTGGCCAGCCGTCCGATCACCGCCCGCTCCCGCGATGCGCGACAAGCACCGCGCGACCAGGTCGGAGGGGCGACAGGCTGGCCGGGGGGAAGGGGGGCGGGGCTACGGGGGGAGGGGCCATTGTTACCCCCTACCTCCCATCCCGCCGAGGATGGGAGTGAGCAATTAAGGGCAAGATCTCTCCCTGCCGCAAACAGGAACCTCGTGAGAGCCCTGGGGAGCAACTCTGGGGGCTCTGCCAGCCAACCCCTACTTCTTCAGCATCTACTCTGTCCGAGGCAGTGTTTTGGCGCTCGACTAAACAAAGGAGGTCCCGGCTCTCGGGAAGTTTTCTAGTGTAGGTGTTGGGGATGGGGTGACGCAGGAAATACCAGGTGAATCCATGCAATAATTTCTCAAATTAGGTGCTAGAGAGTGTTGGGAGAAGGGGAAGACTTTCAGAGGCGGCATTTGAACTAGAAACTGAAGGGTGAGAGAAAGGAAGCCCGGTGAAGAGGAAAGGCTCAAGGAAAAGCCAGTGCAGAGATCCCGAAGCAGGAACCAGCTCAAGGTTTCAGCTGGAGCCGCTGGTGAGGGACAGGGAAGGGGGAGGGAGGTGGAAGCCAAGGCCAGTAGCCCGTGTGATGGTGTAGGCCACGATAAGGAATTTGGACTTGTTCTGGTTGCAGAAGAAAACATCAGCAGATCAAAGGTATTTGCGAATCATGGATCCAACGCCCAGTGAGAGTGTATAGCAGAGGTCCAGATCAGAGCCCTGGGACACTCCTGGATGCGGAGGAGTGACCCATGTGGAGAAGAAAGCTGTGAAGGAGGAAGAAAACCAGGCTAGAGTCGGGTTAGGGAACACTGGGGAGGTAATGTGAGCATATCACTAGCGGCCGTGAGGCTGAGAATTTGGCAGACTGAGCATGGTCATGGGCTTTAGCAAGATATAGTCACTAATGGCCCTAAGAAGGACTAGTTCAGAGAAGTGATGGGGTCCAGGGCCCAAATGGCAAGGGTTGAAAGGGATGAAGTGAGAAAGTGGAGACAGAAAGTTTAGATAACTCTTGGGAGTTTGCTATAAAAAGGAAGCCAGATATGGGCAGGAGGTAGCCTACGAGACTTCCAAAATGTCTTTTGAGGGTCACGTCAAAGCTCTCCAATGTCTTCCCACCTTGCTAGGAGTAAAAACGAAAGTCCTTACTATGGCCTCTAAAACCTCTGCTGGTCTCTTACTGTTCCTCCTTGACTCACTCTTCCCAGCTACACTGGCCTCCTTGCTCCCATCCAGGGGCCTTAGCATTTGCTGTTCCCTCTGCCTAGATATCTACATAGCTTCTTCCTTCCCTTCCTTTTGTCTCTGTGCAAACAGCCCCATACCAGAAATGCCTTCCCTGACCATAAATAATAAGTTAGTAGGGGCGCCTGGGTGGCTCAGTCGGTTAAGCGTCCGACTTCAGCTTAGGTCATGATCTCGGGATCCTGGGATTGTGCCCCTTCCCCTCAGGTTCTCCACTCAGTGGGAAGCCTGCTTCTCCCTCTCCCTCTGCCCCTCGACCCACTTGTGCTCTCTCTCTCTCAAATAAATAAATAAAATCTTAAAAAAAAAAAAAAAGTACTGCCCCCTTCCTATTCCCCTTACCGTCCTTTGTTTTCCCTACCCATGGAATTTATCTTGACTTTTTTTTTTTAAACTTTGTGACACTCTCTACTTGTTTAAGCTCCAAGAGGGGAGTAATTCTTTTTTGGTTTACTGGTTTATCTCCAGCACCTAGAAGAGTGCCTCACATGAATCTCAGCAGCTCAACAAGTATTAAATGAATAAGTGAGGGATTCCTAGGGAATCAGGACCTTACCTAAAAGGACGGTCAGAATAAAACAAATCACTGGTGTGCATAAGCAAAATGGCTCTTTGGGTTAAGGAGGAGTTAAACCTTAATTCCTGGGTTTGTATGCATTCATTTTTGCAGCATCGCATAACATGGCTGTGAAGAGTTTTGCAGTTGAAGACTCGGCTCTGCAAGTCACCAAATGAGCTCTGAACCTCAGAGCTTCCACTTCTGCCTTCTCCTTGTAAAATAGTAGTATAATCGTAGAATCTTGTGAGTATGAAATGAGGTAATGTACATAAATGTGCTGAGACATGGCAGAACTCAATACATTTTAGTCCCTATTTTCTCCACGATGGCATTTGTCAAGAGGGCAGTAACTCTGTTCCTAGGCAGTCGGGCGTCTGCTCCTATTTCAGGTCACATTGGCCATCATGTTGTCACAGGGCCGTTGCAGTCTGGAGGTAGCAACATTGTCTGTCTCTCTTTCTTGCCTATCCCTAGTGCCTAGCACTGGGCCTGGCGCAAGCGCAGTAAATGTTTGCTGAATTAGTGAATCTCGGAAACGTTAAACTGACATCACAACGAGCAAATAGACCAGAAAGGGGGAGACATAGGATCCAGGAAACAAGAAATCAAACCCAAGAAAGAGTTGTTAGGGTAGATCCTAATCCAATATGACTGGTGTCCTTATAAGAAGAGGAGATTAGGACACAAATGAAACAGAGGGAGAACCTTGTGAGGATCCAGAAGACAGCCATCTGCAGTCCAAGGAGCATGGCCTAGAAGAAAGCAAACCTGTCAACACTGTGGTCTTGGACTTCCAGCTTCTGGAACTGCAAGAAAATACATTTCTGTTAGTTAAGCCACTCAGCCTGTGGTACTTTGTTATGGCAGCCCTAGCAAACTAGTATATGAATGTGATAAAAATAAATAAGTAAATAAATACATGCATGCATCATTTCATATTAAAAGATTTCATTTTAAGAAATTTAACAAAAGAAAGCTTATTTTGACAGAAACACATACATTAATGCTCTCTAACAATAACTCATATAGTATTGGAGAATAATATTGATTTACTGATTTTTTTTTTCTCCCTAAACAAGCACCCTTTGAGATATTTGCTAATTCTGAATACAAATTTTGGTAACTGTTCAGCAAATCTTAATGAGAAGTTTGGAGAAAGAGAAATAGTTTTGCTAAAGAGGCACAGCAAGTTAGTGAATTGGCAGATCCATTTCTTTTCTGCTTCCTACGCCTCTGTGTCAAATGCTGACCCTGTGAAATATTCCCTGTATCGGTTAGGGTCCAGTCTAGAAAACAGGAGCCTCACTAGGAATTCTCCCAAAGAGAATTGAACATAAGGCATAAGCCAGGCCAGTATTGGAAAACTCAAAAAAGCAGAAAGGGAACAATGAGGTAACACACAAAGATGGCAACCTCAAGCCATAGGTATCACCCCTGGGTCTGGGGAGAAAGAAGAGGTTGAGATTATCTAGAAATTCAGAGGAGAGTTGCCAGAAAGTGGAGACTCAGACCTCTGAGCAGGGATGTTGCGAGCCTAGTACTGATGGGTCTGAGGGAGCACAGTGAGGCCATCTGAGACGTGTGACAAAGCCAGAGACTGGAAGCAGCTGCTACAGCCAGTGAGGGGACATTTGGGTGGGGGGGGCGGGGGACCCCGCTGGAAGAAATAGCCAGCATGCAGGATCAAGTCTCTCCTCGGTCCTGCCTTGCAGGGTCCCCCTAACACATCCTGTTGGAAACCTCAGGAAGCCAGCTGGCAAAGCAGAAATGAATTCTAGCCTCACAGAGTCCGGAAGGGTGGTTTTAGAGCTGATATGCGATAATCTAATGACTGGCACAGTCTCGTATCCCACCCTTTGATTTTAGCAAGCTCAAGTACTGGGATGAGAAGACAATATGCAGTTTTAAACTCTATCTGGCACCACGCCTGGCTGAGTTCTGACTAGTGTCATGTTTGAGGCCAGAGGGTACATTTGGAATGAGTTGTGTTAATACATTTCTGAGTCACATAATGTAAGTTCTTGGAATAAAGGCCATAAAATGAAGATGGCTTATTTTGCCAAAGACTTTCATCAAGGACTATATATGTTATATATATTATACACACACACACACTCTCTCTCTCTCTCAACTTTGTTAGATTTCTATTACCAAATAACAAATACTTGCTTATAAACACCTTTGTCTCTGATGCTTCAGGAATACAAACTGAAATCTGAGCATAGACTCAGGAACGATGCTTAGAGTTGTGTTAGTAGGAATTTCAGCTTCAAAAAGAAAGCCATTGGGGCACCTGGGAGGCTCAGTCGGTTAAGTGCCTGCCTTCAGCTCGGGTTGTGATCCCAGAGTTCTGGGATTGAGCCCCGCATCGGACTCCTTGCTCAGCGGGGAGCCTGCTTCTCCCTGTGCCTGCCGCTCCCCCTGCTTGTGCTCTTTCTCTGACAAATAAATAAAAATTAAAAAAATATTAAAAATAAAAAAGAAAGCCATTTACCCCTCAAGATAGATTTATTATAAATGTATGTGGGTGGATGCTGCTGACTTCATGTAATTTGGTTCCAAACAGTGATATTGCAACTTAGAAATATTTTACATCATGGTGTTTTCATATAGTCGTCTCAGCATTTGTTAACCAGAAACAAGAGTCAACATGTTTTGTAAAGGGCCAGAGAGTGAATACTTGAGAACTTGTGGATCAGGCAGTCTGTCCCAACGAGGCAGCACTGCCATATTATAGTACAAAAGCAGACATAGACCATAATTCAAAGAAAGGGCATGGCTGTGTTCCAGTGAAATATGAATTTAAGTGTAAAATGTGAAACTGTTAGATTTTTAAATTGCATCAAAAAGAATTTAAAAAGCACAAAAAGCATAAAATATGTAGGAATAAATTTAACCAAGGAAGTAAAAGACCAGTACTCTGAAAACTATAAAATATTGATGAAAGAAATTGAAGATGACACAAAGAAATGGAAAGATAAGTCTGTACTCATTGACTGGAAGTTCATATCATTAAAACGTCCATACTACCCAAAGCAGTCTACATACTAGGTATTTATCCAAAGAAAACAAAAACACTAACTCAAAAAACATATGCACCCCTATATTCATACCAGCATTATTTACAATAGCCAAGGTATGGAAGCCACCTAAATGTCGATAAGTAGATGAATGGATCAAGAAGATGTAATATACGTGATAGAATATTATTCAGCTATAAAAAAGAATGAAATATAGGGGCACCTGGGTGGCTCAGTTGGTTAGCGTCCAACTCTTGATTTTGGCTCAGGTCGTGATCTCAGGGTCCTGAGATCGAGCCCCATGTCAGGCTCCCTGCTGGGCCTGGAGTCTGCTTAGAATTCTCTCTCTCCCTCTTCCTCTGCCCCTCCCCCTGCTTGAGCTCTCTCCCCCCCAAAAAAATTAAAATTAAAAAAGAGAAGAAAAGAAAAAATAATGAAATCTTGCCGTTTGTAATAACATGGGTGGACCTAGAAGGTATTATGCTAAGTGGAATAAGCTAGACAGAGAAAGACAAATATATATGATTTCACTTATATGTGGAATTTAAAAAACAAAACAAGTGAACAAACAAAACAAAACAGACTCATAAATACAGAGAACAAGCAGAGGAGCGCAGCGGAAGTGTGCTGGGCCCATAAATACAGAGAACAAACTGGTGGTTGCCAGAAGGGAGGGGGGTGGGGAGATGGGTGAAATAGGTGATGGGGATTAAGAGGTTCAATCCTCCAGTTATAAAATAAACAAGATACAAGGATGTAATGTATACATTACATAGGGAATTTAGTCAATAGTATTATAACAACTTTGTATGGTGACAGATGGTAACTGGTCTTATTGTGGTGACCATTTTTTATAAAGTTTTTTTTTTTAAGTTTATTTATTTATAATCTCTAAACCCAATATGGGGCTCGAACTCACAACCCTGAGATCAAGAGTTGCACGTTCCACCGACTGACCTTGTAAACCTGAAACCAATACAATATTGTATGTCAATCATTCTTCAAAAAAGAAAAAAATCTTCAAAAAAAGATTTTAGAGAAAAATATAGCAGAAAACCTTTAGGGTCTAGGGAAAGTGTTCTTAGACTTGACATGAAGAGCATGATTTACAAAAAGAAAAATTGGTTAATTGGTCCTCATCAAAATTAAAAACCTTTGCTCTGTAAAAGACCTTGTGATGAGGGGGCGCCTGGGTGGCTCAGTTGGTTAAGTGTCTCCCTTCAGCTCAGGTCATGATTTCAGGGTCCTGGGATCAAGCCCTGCCTCAGGCTTCCTGCTCAGCAGGGAGTCTGCTTGTCTCTCTGCACCTTCCCGACTCATTCTCTCTCTCTCTCTCTCTCAAATAAATAAAATCTTTAGGGGTGCCTGGGTGGCTCAGTCAGTTAAGTGGCTGCCTTCGGCTCAGGTCATGATCCCAGCGTCCTGGGATCAAGCCCCATGTCAGGCTCCCTGCTCAGTGGGGAGTCTGCTTCTCCCTCTCCCTCTGCCTGCCTCTCTGCCTACTTGTGCTTTCTCTCTCTCTCTCTGTCAAATAAATAAATAAAATCTTTTAAAAAACAAATAAATAAATAAATAAATAAAATCTTTATTAAAAAAATAGACCTTGTAAAAAAATTAAAAAATTTAAAAAATTAAAAATATACCTTGTAATGAGGATGAAAAGACAAATATAGACTGGGAGAAAATGTTTGCAAACCACATATCCAGCAAAAACTTTTATCTAGAATATATAAGGAGATCTCATAACTCCAGAGTTAAAAAAAAAAAGCTGATTAGAAAATAGACAAATTTATGAGCAGGCATTACATGAGAGAGGATATATAGATGGCGAATAAACACAGGAAAAGATGTTCAACATCATTAGCCATTAGGGAAATGCAAATCACAATGAAATACCATTACATAGCCATCAGGATGGCTAAAATAAAAAATATTAGTAACATCAAATGCTGTCAAGGTTGTGGAGAAACTGGATCATTCATTGTTAGCAGGAATGTCAAACAGTACAACTATTCTGGAATACAGTTCGGTAGTTTCTTAAAAAAACTAAGCATGCAGGGGCACCTGGGTGGCTCAGTCGTTATGCGTCTGCCTTCGGCTCAGGTCATGATCCCGGGGTCCTGGGATCGAGCCCCGCATCAGGCTCCCTGCTCAGTGGGAGGCCAGTTTCTCCCTCTCCCACTCCCCCTGCTTGTGTTCCCTCTCTTGCTGTGTCTCTCTCTGTCAAATAAATAATAAAATCTTAAAAAAAAAACAAACTAAGCATGCAAATACCATATGACCCAGCAATTGTACTCTTAGGCATTTCTCCCACAGAAATGAAAGCTTGTGTTTGCACAAAAGCCTGAACATGAATGTTCATTGCAGCTTTATTTCTAATAGCCAAAACCTGGAAACAACCTAAGTATCCTTTATCAAGTGAACAGCTAAACTATGGTAATTCATACCAGAGTACTACTCAACAGTAAACATGAATCAACAATTGATTCATGCAACAATGTGGGTGAATCTCAAGGGCATTACGCTGAGTTAAAGAAACCCAATCTCAAAAAGCCAAAAAACAGAAAAATAGTGGTCAAAACTCAGAGTTTACTGAAAGCATTTTTTGCTAACTCATTACATATGGTTCTCAGAATTTTAACTTACCAGCAAATTTAAATTATACTAATTTATCAAGAAGTATTTTAATAATCAAAAATTATCAAGAATTATCAAGAAGTATTTATGACTCTTACCACAAAGAAATGTTTAGAGCCCTCTTTGAAATATAGGTAGGTAACCTCCAAGGTCACAATTTGGAAGTTAAAAAAAAAGTTTTTAAGGGGCGCCTGGGTGGCTCAGTCAGTTAAGCATCTGCCTTCAGCTTGGGTCATGATCCCGGGGTCCTGGAATGGAGTCCCGCATCGGGCTCCTTGCTCGGCAGGGAGCCTGCTTCTCCCTCCCCCTACTTGTAATGTCTCTCTCTCTCCGTGTCAAATAAATAAATAAAATCTTTAAAAATAAAAAAAAATAAAAATTTAAAAAATTTGTTAAGATAATTAATTCTAATATCTAGTGATATTACTATGATAAAAGGCCCTTAAAAAAACAACTACAGGGCGCCTGGGTGGCTCAGTTGGTTAAGCGACTGCCTTCGGCTCAGGTCATGATCCTGGAGTCCCTGGATCGAGTCCCGCATCGGGCTCCCTGCTCGGCGGGGAGCCTGCTTCTCCCTCTGACCCTCCCCCCTCTCATGTGCTCTCTGTCTCTCTCATTCTCTCTCTCTCAAATAAATAAATAAAATCTTTAAAAAAAAAAAAAAACAACTACAAACTGTTCAAGTAATGGTCACCATCAATGTATATATAGCCCACTCCTAAATGATTACAGAAGACCCATGGGTCAGAGAATGTTTTTATAAAAATTTAGTCAGTATAGTAAATCAAACCATATAAATACCATAAGTTTATGTTGTCATTCCTAGGCTTGTCTTGGACCAGCATGTTATCAAATCTCATCTAAATAGAAATTACTGAGAGTCATCTGGCTGGCTCAGTTGGTGGAGCATGAGACTCTTGATCTCAGGGTCATGAGTTCAAGCCCCATGGTGGGTGTAGAGATTACTAAAAATAAAATGTTTAAAAAAAAAAATTATTGAGGGCGCCTGGGTGGCTCAGTTGGTTAAGCGACTGCCTTCGGCTCAGGTCATGATCCTGGAGTCCCGGGATCGAGTCCCGCATCGGGCTCCCTGCTCGGCAGGGAGTCTGCTTCTCCCTCTGACACTCACCCCTCTCATGCTCTCTCTCTCATTCTCTCTCTCAAATAAATAAATAAAATCTTTAAAAAATAAAAAAATAAAAAATAAATTATTGAAGTACTAAAGGCACTGTGGAAACTTTAACTGGGTCCTCTGAATCCAAGCCAAATCTTTGTGGGGCTTTCGAAAACGTAGTTTCTTTTCTTAAAAATTGTTATTAATGTTAACAAAAAATGAGTTTATTCTTATTATTTAAATGAGAATCTTTTCTAAATTTCTCAGTTTTAATTTCTAATATGATTAAGCATTGATAGACATAACAGGAAACACTCTTTGAGATCTTCAATAATGTTTAAGAGTATTAAAATTTGGTATAGGGACCACCTGAGTGGCTCAGTCGGTTAAGCATCTGCCTTTGGCTCAGGTCATGATCCCAGAGTCCTGGGACTGAGTCCCACATCAGTCTCCCTGCTCCGTGGAGAGCCTGCTTCTCCCTCTCCCTCTGCCTGCTGCTCCCCCTGCTTGTGCTCTCTCTCTCTCTCTCTGTCAAATAAATAAATAAAATATTTTTTTAAATGTGCTTGCAACAATGTGGATGGAACTAGAGAGTATTATGCTAAGCGAAATAAGTCAATCAGAGGAAGACAATTATTATATGATCTCACTGATACGTGGAATTTAAGAAACAAAACCTGAGGATCATAGGGGAAGAGAGGAAAAAATAAAACAAGACGTAATCAGAGAGGGAGACAAACCATAAGAGACTCTAAGTCATAGGAAACAAACAGGGTGGCTGGAGGAGAGGTGGGTGGGGGAATGAGGTAACTGGATGACGGACATTAAGGAGGGCACGTGATGTAATGAGCACTGGGTGTTATATAAGACTGATGAATCACTGACCTCTACCTCTGAAACCAATAATACATTATATGTTAATTAATTGGATTTAAATTTAAAAAAATAAAAAATAAATTTAGTCTAGGTCTCCAAGACCAAAATATTTGAGATCATCTGCTGTATGAAACAGATATTATGGGGCGCCTGGGTGGCTCAGTCATTAAGCGTCTGCCTTCAGCTCAGGTCATGATCCTGGGTCCTGGGACCGAGCCCCACAATGGGCTCCCTGCTCAGCGGGGAGCCTGCTTCTCCCTCTCCCACTCTCCCTGCTTGTGTTCCCTCTCTCGCTGTGTCTCTCTCTGTCAAATAAATTTTAAAAATCTTAAAAAAAAATAGATGTTATGCCCATTTTATGGTTAGTGTAGTGGGGCCCAAAGAAGATCAAGAAGATATCTTTTAAAAGACAAACCTAATTCTATCTCCTTTTCCTTTCTATTCAGCTCTGTGATGTAGATACTCACTTCATCCTCTGAAACGAACATATCTTACTGTATTAAGTTTGGCAGCCCAACATGTATATTCCTTATTACCTCTGTCATAAAGTTTAAACTTTTAAGAAAAATTATTAAAAACCTGGAAAGAAGGCAAAGTATTACTATGTACCTTTTCAAAGTCTGGACTGGAGTATTGTCTAAGAAGCCCGAGTGGGGCTCATCTGACTCTACATCTTATTTGGCTTGTTATTTACTGTCGACAGGGCCTAGAGTCTGTAAAGTCAGATATTAACCTGTGGGAGATAAGTGGCAAATGATACTGTCAGGTAGAAAAGGTAACTCCAAAGGTTACCACGTTCTTACTCTGACGATAGAAAGCAGTGCTGGTTGCCTGTGATGTTGCAGTCTTATTCCCAAGTTCTTTTCCCCACAGACT
Source organism: Neomonachus schauinslandi (assembly GCF_002201575.2). Lineage (NCBI taxonomy): Eukaryota > Metazoa > Chordata > Mammalia > Carnivora > Phocidae > Neomonachus > Neomonachus schauinslandi. Next base: position 158,748,566 of record NC_058404.1, on the reverse strand, counting down.
GTGTATTTACTAGTGTCTTCCATTCTCCTTGGAACTGGGTTTCCTGTCCTGCTGGTTCCCTCACTAATGGGTTAAGTAAGAAGAACAACTAAGAGGCCAGTTTGCATCACACACGCGGAAGGAGGTGGTTCTGATTTGGGAAGACCAGCGTATAGGACGGCCAGCGTGACTTCTCGAGAGAAAGCCAAGAGTTCAGTTTGCTTCTTCAGCGAATCTAGGGTGAGGCCCAGGATTCCGCACTTCTGCGAGTGCAGTAGAAACAGATGCTGGTCTACGGACCACACCCTGGGTAGCAAGGGAGTAGGCCAGAGCATAAGTGCGTGTGGGAATGGCCAGAGCTCAAAATGGAACCCGACGGAGATGAATGTGGAATTAGAACAGGCTCCTTAGGGCGCCTGGGTGGCTCGGTTGGTCAAGCATCCGCCTTCCGCTCAGGTCATGATCCTGGAGTCGCTGAATCAAGTCCCGCATCGGGCTCCCTGCTCAGTCGGGAGCCTGCTTCTCCCTCTGCCTCTGATGCTCCCCCTGCTGTGCTCGCTCTCTGTCAAATAAATAAACTTAAAAAAAAAAAAAAAAAAGAACAGGCTCCCTAGTAAAAATCATTTTTTTTTTCTAACAATCTACATCAAACAAAACAATTCCTAAGCAGGTAGCTCACTCATTTGAGATACTATATGCACTCCCTGAATTCCAGTATAATCACAGACATGAGACTAAGCCTGGTAAGGAATTTCCTGAAAACTCTCCTCTAACTGTTCTCCCTTAGCTCTAGATTTAGGTAAGCCAAGCTGTATTTGGTGGTGTCTACTGCCATCTAGTGGTATTGAATTGACATAACTCGTGCCTCATAGAGGAGTTTTCAACATGCTCCCACTTTATCCTCACAATAACCTATGAGGTAGATATTGTTATTCCAATTTGTTTAAATTTTTTTTTAAAGATTTTATTTATTTATTTGACAGAGAGAGAGCACAAGTAGGGGGAGTGGGAGAGGGAGAAGCAGGCTTCCCATGCAGCAGGGAGCCCGACATGAGGCTCAATCCCAGGACCCTGGGATCATGACCTGAGCCGAAGGCACACCCTTAACAACTGAACCACCCAGGTGCCCCTAAATTTTTTAAATTAATATTGAGCTTACTGTGAGCCAGGCACTATACATGAATGATCTTATTTATTCCCCATGTTTTGTTTTGTTTTTTTTTAAGATTGTATTTATTTCAGAGAGAGAGAGAGAAAGCACGCACGGGGAGCACGAGCAAGGAGGGGGCAGAGGCAAAGGGAGAAAAAGACTCCCTGCTAAGCAGGGAGCCCGATACATGGTTCCATCTCAGGAACCTGGGATCATGACCTGAGCCGAAGGCAGACGCTTAAGGCGACTGAGCCACCCAGGCACCCCTATTCCCATAAAAAAAAAAAAAAAAATTCAATGGAGTAAATGTGAAGATGTAATTGGCTTTTACATCCCATCTAGTAAATGTGAAGATGTAACTGGCTGCATCCCATCTAGCAAGAAGAGGGAAGCCCTGAGGAGTTGTACAAAATGGAAAAGGGATTGTCCCGGGGAAGGTCACCTTCCCTTAAGGGGAAGGGCTAAGGTCTTACCAAGAAGATTGCCTCATCTTCCCTTGCAGAAGCAGGTGGAGGACAGAAAGGGTCCATGTGACAGGTTACCGTGTGGGGGCTGATCAGAAAAGTCCTGACAGACCAGTTAGGGCCACGTTTCTGGGGGAGGTTGAAACTGCAATTAAATCAGGTAGTAAGCCCCAGTTTGGTGACTTGGCCTGGCAAAAGTGACTCAACTTTGGGCCTGTGGTTTTCTTTTTTAACACCCATAACAATCTTATTTGATACTATTACCTGTGTTATTATTCCCATTGACAGATGAAGAAGCTGAGGCTTAGTGAGTGTAAGAAACATGCCCACACTCCAATAGCTACTAAGTGGAAATACCAGGATTCAAACCCAGAGGATGCACACATCACCAACACAAACCATCATCATCACTTTCTTCTTCATCATCATCACAAAATATGGTGATTATGTGCCAGGCATTTTCCTAAACCCTTTACAGGTATTATATAATTTAATCCTTACAATTCTTATGAGTTAAGTATAATTATTATTCCCATTTTTCTAGATAAAGGAAATCAAGGCACAGAGGAGTTAAGCAAGTTATCCGGTCATCAGTAGTGAAAAGCACAGCCAGAATCGGAGCTTAGGGAATTTATTTTATTTTTTTAAAGATTTTATTTCCGGGCGCCTAGGTGGCTCAGTTGGTTAAGTGACTGCCTTCGGCTCAGGTCATGATCCTGGAGTCCCGGGATCAAGTCCCGCATCGGCCTCCCTGCTCAGCAGGGAGTCTGCTTCTCCCTCTGACCCTCCCCCATCTCATGTGCTCTCTCTCTCTCATTCTCTCTCTCAAATAAATAAATAAAATTAAAAAAAAAATCTTTAAAAAAAAAAAAGATTTTATTTCCAAGCAATCTCTACACCCAAAGTGGGGCTCGAACTCACAACCCCGAGCTCAAGAGTCACATACTCTTCTTCTGACTGAGCCAGCCAGATGCCCCAGGAATTTCTTTATTTTAATATTTTACTTAATATTTTAGTTAAAATTTGCTTCTCTGACATCTGTGAAAGGAATCTTTTATCCCCCATTTCTTTGTTTTTTCAGGTTTATTGAGATATAATCGATGCATAACATTGTGTAAGTTTAAGGCATACAATGTGATGACTTGATACATATATATTGAGAAATGATTACTGCAATGAAGTTAGTTAACACATCCATCGCCTCACATAACTACAATTTTTTTGTGTGGTGAGAACATTTAAGAACTACTCTTAGCAGGTGCCTGGGTGGCTCAGTTGTTGAGCGTCTGCCTTCAGTTCAGGTCATGGTCCCAGGGTCCTGGGATCGAGCCCCGCATCAGGCTCCCTGCTCTGCGGGGAGCCTGCTTCTCCTTCCCCCTCTGCCTCTGCTTGTGTTCCTGCTCTTGCTATCTCTCTCTCTCTGTCAAATAAATGAATAAAATCTTAAAGAAAAAAAAAAAAAGAACAACTCTTAGCAACTTTCTAGTATATATTTTTTAAAGATTTATTTATCTATTTGAGAAAGAGAGAGCACGAGCAGGAGGGGCAGAGGAAGAGAGAATCTCAAGCAGACTCTGTTGATGAATGCGGAGCCCAATGTGAGGCTCCATCGCACAACCCTGAGATCAGGACCTGAGCCAAAACCAAGGGTCGGCCACTTAACCAACTATGCCACCCAGACGCCCCACAACTTTCTAGTATTTTAACATAGTATCGTTAATTATAGTCACCATGCTGAATATTAGATCCCCACAACTTGTTTATCTTATAACTACAAGTTTGTACTCTGACGGTTGTCCCCTTTCCTCCACATCAGAGCCCCTGGCAACCACTATTCTAGTCTCTGTTTCTATGAGTTTGGCTTTTTTTAGATTCCACCTATAAGTGAGATCTTACAGTACTTGTCCATTCTCTGTCTGAACTATGTCACTTAACATAATGCCCTCAAGGGAACCCGGGGCGTTTTATTCCAGAGCCCATTCTCTTAACCAGTAAACAGTTTAAGAAATAAAGGTAATTCAGTTCTCCTTGTTACAAAATTAATGTGTATTTAGAAAAGCAGAAAGAAAAAAATCACTCAAAATTCTCTCTCTCAAACACAACCACAGTTAACATTTAGTGTCTCTCTCCTAGCCATAACTCTAAGCTACTTCGTTTTAAATATGGGTGTGATCATACTATAAGAACTATTTTGTGTTCTGTTTCTTTTATTTAACGTCATAATATAGGCATTTCCAATATCCCCAAACTCTTCATAATTGTTATTGTTAATGACTCCTTTATTATTGTTATAATTGGTAGTGCCTACTATGGGTCAGGTGCTAGTGTAAGGAATTTCTATGTATTTAATCTTCACAAAAACTCCATAGTACATAGACTATTATAAGCTCTATTTTAGATGAGGAAGCAGGCACAGCTGGGAAGTGACATACCTAGGATTTGAACCTAGGAAGTCTGGCTTCAGAGTCTGCCATCATGTAACTTTGGAAAGCAAGGATTTAAAATTGTTTAAATTTTGATACGTTAACTAACTAGAATTTAAATAAAAACTTTAAAAAAATACATTGTTTACATTTTGAATCAGCCACTGAGAACCACATGAAAAAGCACTAAAACAATCGTTTAATAACCATCTAATTTTTTAACAACCTTTTGCAAAGAATAATGATAATTAACGGGACGCCTGGGTGGCTCAGTTGGTTAAGTGTCTGCCTTCAGCTCAGGTCATGATCCCAGGGTCCTGGGATCGAGTCCCGCATCGGGCTCCCTGCCTTGCGGGGAGCCTGCTTCTCCCTCTGCCTTTGCCTCTCTCTCTCTCATGAATAAATAAATAAAATCTTTAAAAAAAAATAATGATAATTAACATGTTGTTAATCAAGGAGGCAAACCTGGCATATAATTAGATAAAGCTCCAAAAATAGAGAAAAGTATTAATAGTCACCATTTATCAAGTGGTATGTACTTTTTTTTTTTTAAGATTTTATATACTCATGGGGTGCCTGGGTGGCTCAGTCGTTAAGCGTCTGCCTTCGGCTCAGGTCATGATCCCAGGGTCCTGGGATCGAGCCCCACATTGGGCTTCTTGCTTGGCGGAGAGCCTGCTTCTCCCTCTCCCTCTGCCTGCCTGCCACTCCCCGTGCTTATGCTCTCTCTCTCACTATCTTTGTCTCTGTGTCAAATAAAAATAAATAAAATATTTTTAAAAAAGATTTTATATAGGGCGCCTGGGTGGCTCAGTTGGTTAAGCGACTGCCTTCGGCTCAGGTCATGATCCTGGAGTCCCGGGATCGAGTCCCACATCAGGCTCCCTGCTCCGCGGGGAGTCTGCCTCTCCCTCTGACCCTCCCCCCTCTCGTATGCTCTCTCTCTCTCAAATAAATAAATAAAATCTTTAAAAAAAAAAAAAAAGATTTTATATATTCATTTGAGAGAGAGAGAGAGAGAACAAGCAGAGGGAGAGGGAGAAGCAGACTCCCCGCTGAGCTGGGATCCTGATGTGGGGCTCGATCCCAGGACCTGGAGATCATGACCTGAGCTGAAGGCAGATGCTTAACCATCTGAGCCACTCAGGCACCCCAACTTTTTATATACATTATCTCTAATCTTCACTGAGACCGGATAGGATAGTGAATATTATTCCCTGCTAACATGGTGAGGAAAGGAGGTACAGAGAGGGAAATTTGCCCAACATCACAAAGCTAGTAAGTGCTGAAGTCAGGTTCATACACAAATTTGTTTCACTCTAAACCCTAAGTTCTTACATTCTGGCTAAACTCTACAGCTACATTGTCTAATACTGTAGCCGTTAGTCATGTGGCTATTGAGTACTTAAAATATGGTGGGGTGAATCCATGTGTGCTGTAAATGTAAAATAGTCACTGAATTTCAAAAACTTACTACAAAAGAAGCAGCATAAAATACTGCAATAATTTTTATATGTGTTACACGTTGAAGTTATAACAGTGTGGATATAGTGAGTTAAATGTATGATTACAATTGATTTCACTTGTTTCTCTTCACTTTTTTTTAAAGATTTATTTATTTATTTTGGCAGGGAGGGGCAGAGGGTGAGAAAGAGTCCCAAGCAGACTCCGTGCTGAGCGCAGAGCCCGACATGGGGCTCTGTCCCATGACCCCGAGCCCCAACTAAGATTCGGATGCCTAACCGACTGTGCCACCCAGGTGCCCCTTCTTCTCTCCACCTTTTTAAGTGTCGTTACTAGACATATTAAATTACACATGTGGGGGGGCGCCTGGGGGGCTCAGTTGGTTAAGCGACTGCCTTCGGCTCAGGTCATGATCCTGGAGTCCCGGGATCAGTCACCATCGGGCTCTCTGCTCAGCAGGGAGTCTGCTTCTCCCTCTGACCCTCCCCTCTGTCATGTGTTCTCTCTCTCATTCTCTCTCTCTCAAATAAATAAAATCTTTAAAAAATAAATAAATAAATTACACATGTGGCCCTCCATTATATTTCTATTGGCCAGTGCTGCTAGAGACCAGCAATCCTTCAGCTTTCACGTGCAGATGAGTCACTTGGTAAAAATGCAGATTCTGATGCAGGAAGGCCAAGGTAGGAGCGAAGATTCTGCATTCCTCCCAAGCTCTCAGTGATGCCAATGTTGGAGGTCGAGGTGGAGCACATTTGGGAGCAATGTTCTAGATGGGAGGGAGCGGGGGAGAGGGAGATCAGCATTAGACTCCTTGGCAGCACCTGTGTTCATGAGGCAGGGGATCAAAATTAAGAGACTCTGAAGTGGAGGAGGCGAGAAGTGGCCTGATGGGGTCCTGGGAGAACCGGAAGTGCATGCCGTCAGGGTGGCCACGGTGGAGTCATGCCCAGGTGAAACTGTCAACAGCCGCACATGCTAAGAGACCAAACAGGGGCCAACGGGTTTCTCAGTGAAGAGGCTCCTGACGAATGTGGTGGGTACAGTTTCTGTGAGTAATGGACGCTCGAGGCAGATTTCACAGGGTTGGGGGACAGGGAGTGAAGAGAAGTAGGGCTAATCACGCTCTTTTTTTCTACCAAGGCAAAAGACAGTAGCTAAGGCCCAATGGCAGGGACCAGTGAGAGGGAGTGGGGTGAGGCGGTGGGGGGGAGGGTTATGGGGATACTTGTTTGGTTTGGTTTTGTAGGGGTGAGACGTGAGTCTGTGATTTATGCAGAAAGGGAGGGGCATGAGGGAGAAGTCAGGCCAGAGAATACTGGTGGCTTCTCTCCTAAATATACCAACGTGTTTACTGAATGTCAGCTGTGTGTCAGCTCCCGGAATAAATGACAGAGCCTCGAACCTCAAGCATCCCACAATCTTGGCTACTAAGGGATTTGTATGCCTCTCCTGTAAGACTTTGAGAAGGCAGTAAACTAAGCATGGATTAGTGATGAGCAATCTTTTTTTTTTTAAGACTTATGTATTTATTTGAGAGAGAGAGAGAGAACATGGGGGTGGGCAGAGGGAGAGCGAGAACTTGGGGGGGGGGCAGAAGGAGAGAGAGAGAATCCCAAGCAGACTCCCTGCTGAGCACAAAGCCACGAACCTGAGATCATGACCTGAGCGGAAATCAAGAGTAGGACGCTTAACCAACTGAGCCACCCAGGTGCCCCTTGGTGAGCAATCTTTTCTACACAAGGCCCAATTCGGGAGACATATATATGTACATATGGTCCTCAATTTTTTTGAAATTAGGTTTAAACATTTTTTTTATTTCTCAGTCACTGAAGGGTTCCGTTTTTAGGCTAAAATTCCACAAATAATGTCACTAGTAGCTACCACTGCAGTATGAGCTGACGACACCAGGTCTTTGAAGAAATGTTGAGTGAGATGACACCACGTGGGGTTGGTGAAGGGGTCAAGACGCAGACACGGGGAAGAGATTTGGCACCAGGATACAGTTACAGACCAGGAACAACCACACAAATGCTAGCCTCTTGGAAAATTCTACATCTGGTGGCAACTGGAGGAGGGCACCTTTTTGTGGGGGCTGTGGAATAAACCTGTAGAGTGCAGGGCCGGAGTAAGGGGGAGCTGGGCTGCCGGTCTAAGACAGAAATTTCATCCTCTCTTACCTCCTCTCAGCCTAAAAACAGTTAAAAGAGAATACAAGCTCAGGCCCCACCCAGCCCATCTTCTGAATCTGCTCCGCAGTCCATTAAGTTGCCGTTGCGATTCCCAGAAGAGTTGAAGGTCAATCTTCCTTCAATTCTGGTCCTGAAACCAGCCCTCCTGGGGGTTTGTGTAACTATTGTCCCATTGTGTCTAATTCATATGTAAATATTTTAAAGCACGGCAATCAAAGAACCAGCCCCAGGGGAGTAAACAAGCTTTAGACACACAATGAAAATGCCCTCCCCTTCCCGCTTTAAAAGTGCCCAGAGATCACAAAACCAACCCACTGAACATTCTGGGGTGCCTCTGGTGGCTTGGCTTCCCTGAGTCTCAAAACTGCCTCATATCTGAGACTTCTTCCTCCTCCCTTTTTCCTCTTCCTCCCCAGGGAGGCAGTCGGAGCCATCTTCAAGCAGCCGGGCCCAAATGAAGGAAGAAGCGTTCCAGCTCTTTCCTGCAAGGATGACATGTGCGTTCACAAGTGGTGCTTTGTAACACATTTCTGGAGAAGGGCCTCCTAATGGTCAATTCCCAAAGCCCAACAACATATCTGCCTGGGACAGTTTTCTGACACCTGAGTCATTAAGACCCACGCCCCTCACTAAGGTGGATTGAAAAACCTTTCTGTTTTCTTCCAACTTCCCTGCTGGCAGCCCTGGGTAAGCTTCTTCCCCTCAGCCTCCTCCCCAGCCTTCTTTAGCTTAGCTTCATCTCCAAAAACCCGCTCCAGCTTGCCAGCATGGGGACGCCCTGCCAAGCCTTGGCCCTTCCGCGAAGCATGTCTGAAATTTCACATTCTCTGAAAGGCACACCTAGCCCTCATGAATGACTTCTTTCTCTTCACTCCCATGGTGAGATTTGTGAAACCTCCCCCCTCAGACTTGTTCCTTCAGGAAATGTTTGGGAGGGCTTCCTGTGTACCTGGAGATTTTGTAAGGCACACCACCATTCCAAGGTGGGCAGTCCCATTCCCCAAGGAGCTTGTTGTTCATTGAGGAATGACAGCATGTATAGATATCGCTATATGGTGAGTGCTCTGTGTAGGATGTTCCCCAGGTACCTTGGAAAGGCAACCCAAACTGGGGGATCCTGGAAAGGCTTTCTGAAAGAGGCATGGGCAAGGGCATCCTCAGCAGGCAAGTAGGCAGGCAAAGGCCTAGAGAAGGGTCCTGGCCTAGTTAGGGAACACCAGTGGGTCAGCTGGGCTCGGGGGACAAGGTCAGGCCCAGCAAGGGGAGAGTGGGATGAGGCTGGAGTGAGGGGCGGAGACCAAAGCCAAAAAGATCTTGAGCCATGCTAAGGAGTTTGGTCATGATTCCTCAGGGCTGATGGACCATTTAAGAAAATAACTCTGGGGGACCCCTGGGTGGCTCAGTTGGTTAAGCGTCTGCCTTCAGCTCACAGGTCATGATCCCAGGGTCCTCGGGCTCCTTGCTCAGCAGGGAGCCTGCTTCTCCCTCTGCCTGCCGCTCCCCCTGCTTGTGCGCTTGCTCTCTTTCTGTCTCTAACAAATAAATAAACGTCTAAAAAAAGAAAAAAAGAGGGGCGCCTGGGTGGCTCAGTCAGTTAAGCGTCTGCCTTCGGCTCAGGTCATGATCCCGGGGTCCTGGGATCGAGCCCCGCATCGGGCTCCCTGCTTGGCGGGAAGCCTGCTTCTCCCTCTCCCACTCCCCCTGCTTGTGTTCCTTCTCTCGCTGTCTCTCTCTGTCAAATAAATAAATAAATAAAATCTTTTTAAAAATAAATAAAAGAAAAAAAGAAAAAGAAAATAACTGGGGGTTCCTGGCTGGCTCAGTCAGTGGAACGTGTGACTCTTGATCTCGGGGTCATGAGTTCAAGCCCCACGTTGGGCGTGGAGATTATATAAAAAAATGGAAAAGACTTCTGTGGTGTGGTGAATGCATTGGTTGGGGTGGGGGGGCACAAGGGTGAAAGTGCCTCACGGTGATCTGACTCACAAAGAAACTGGACAAGGATGTCTTTTTTGAGGAGGCAGGTAGAAGGCAGTGAGGTTACCCAGGTGAGCAATGACTGAGGCCTAAACTAAACAAATTACTGTCTTCAGAGAACGTATGGTCTCTCTCCTTCATTGGAATGGAAACTGTGAGGTAGCACTTTTGTCTTGTTCACTGCGTATTAAAAGCTCAGGACTTCTAGTAGTGCCTAGACCGTAAGAGGCACTCCGGAAATACGTGAATGAAGGAATGGAAGCTGCTAGCATGTGATTGGACAGATGACTGATGGGGGGGGTGCAGGGTCAAGGGGGGCAGAATTACCTGTAATCCCTGCCCTAATGCCATGACCCCTGCAAGGAGGCACCCTCAGAGCTGGTGACTATTACTGGTTTCCTATCGTTGCTGTAACAAATGACCACAAATTTAGTGGCTTAAAAACCCACAGGTTTGTATTCTTATACTTCTTGAGGTCAGAAGTCTGAAATCAGCTTTGCTGAGCTAAAGTCAAGGTGTAGGCAGAGTGACTCTTTTTGGAGGTGTAGGAGAGAATCCATTTTCTTGCCTTTTCTAACTTTTTTTTTTTCTAACTTTCTTAACTCCTGACCTTCCTAGAATCACTCTTCTTGCTTCCATCTTCAGGTCTCCTACTTGCTCTTTTGTTCTCAAATCCCCCTCAGGCTCCCTGTTAGAAGGGCACTTGTGATTACAGGTAGTGCCCCGCTGGATAATCTGGGATAATCTCTGTCTTTCAGAATCTTCTATTTAATCACATCTGCAAAGTCCTTTTTGCCATATAAGGTAACATTCACAGGTTTTGGACATTAGGACATGGGTTATCTTTGGGGGCCATTATTCAGCCGACCATAGTGACCAGCACATAAGGTGGTTACTGGGCACTTCAGTGAGCCTGCCTAGAGGTAGGTAGGACTGAACCACTTCACCTGAGAAAAAGGGAAACCTAGTGGTTAGGAGCATAATCTGGAGCCAGACTGCCCCAATTCAAAGCTTCTATTCACTAGCTGTGTGACCTTGGGTAAGTTACTTAACCTCTCTGTGCTTCAGTTTCCTCATGGATAAGATAGAGCTAATAATAAGGTACCCCATAAGGTTGCTGGCATGAGTTAATGCACAGAAAACATGTGGGTAATTAGTGCCAGTGACACAGTAAGCCCTCAGGAAGTGTTAACTATTCAGGATAGCCCACTGGGAAAACCTGGGGATGCCCTGATCCCACTTCTCAGTACCAGGTTTTCAGCAGCCCAACCCTGAAGAAGCAGACTACACTGGGAATCTGATGTCTCACCCATGCAGGGGAGACTGAATGACTTGGGGGTGGTGAAGCAGGACTCCTATTCAAAATGCTCCCATTGAATCTCCATCTTCAGTGCCAACAACTCCCAATTTTAAAGCATCTTTCTATAAGTTCCCTAAAAGCAATGGGGAAAGGAGCCCCCTTTCTCTTATATCCCCTTCCACTTTTTCAGTATGAGTTCCAATCCTGGCAAATTACTTCTCTGGGCCTTCATTTTCTCGTGTATAAAATAATGATAAAAATCAACATTAAAATAGCTCTTACTGTATGCCAGGTGCTGACCTAAGCACTTTATTGGAATCCGTGTAATCCTCACAACACCCCTCCCTTCCTTATAGGGACAAACTGTTACTGTCTCCATTTTACAGATAGGGAAATTGAGGACCAGAGACAAGGGACAGTCTGGCTGGGAAGTTGCTATTGGTACCTCTGCTGCGGAACCCTCAGGGCAGGCACTGTGAAGAATCATTTCTCACCCATCCCTACATCTTTAGGGGTTTAGGTCACTAAATCCCAGGCCATTCCTGGATAGGCTGAGCCTGGGTTATGTGCCCACATGTGTCCATATTCATCAGGAATTAAGGACAGACCATACCTGGCTCCTTTCAACACCCCTGACAGAGGCTGAGCGATGCTTCCAACAAGGCTCAGACAATCAGTGACTTGCCCTGTATTCATTATCTTTGGGGTGTAACAAATTACCCCAAATCATACCAACTGAAAAGAAACGTTATCTCAGTGGGTCAAGAATCTGGATATAGCTTTGCTGGGTCCTTTGGCTTAGGGTCTCTTACAAGGAAGCAATTATGTTATCAACCAGGAGAGTAGTCGTCTCAAGGCTCAACGAGGTGAGGATCCACTTCCAAGCTCACTCATGTGGCTGTTGTCAGACCTCAGATCTTTGCCGGCTGTTAGCCAGCCTTCAGTTCCCTGCCACATAGGCCTTTCCAGAGGGCTGCTTACACCATGGCAGCCCCTCCCCCAGAGTGCAGGTGGAGAGAGAGGAATGCCGATGCCTTCTCAATGCAATATTTAGGAATAAAGCAGAGAAGAGCAGGAAGAAGGAATTAAGGTAGGAAGTAAGGGCAACCCAAAGGACTGGCGAAATGGTTTGATCTTCAGTGTATTCCTTTTGTTTTTCCATTTGTTAGGCAGATAGATTCCATATGGAAAAAAATATAACTTAAAACTAAAGGAAAAATAACATAAAGCTCAGGAATCCACCATGTAGCAAGAAATGAACGAATTTTCGATATAGAAAACATGCAAACATTTTAAAATGGATAAAACCGAGGAAGTCTTAACAGTTGCCATGAAATACAAGATCATTGGAACAGATGGAAATCGCCAATGCTATTATACAGCAGGTAGAAAAAAGAAAGTTGACCCCTGGAAAAAATTAGTCACAGTTTGAAACCTGTAAGGTTGTGGCACACATTTTAATGGAGAGAAGTACCATCGTGTTTTGTGTTGGGGCTCCCCATTAAAGATACTCTTGGGAGCTCTCTGTGTGTACAGAATTACTTTCCATATACCCTGAGTCTTGCGCTAGTGGCTTTCAAATGCTTTTGACCTGGACAAAGAGTAAGAAATACATTTTTTTTTTTTTAGATTTTATTTTTATTTATTTGAGAGAGAGTGAATGAGAGACAGAGAGCATGAGAGGGAGGAGGGTCAGAGGGAGAAGCAGACTCCCTGCTGGGCGGGAAGCCTGCTTCTCCCCCTCCCACTCCCCCTGCTTGTGTTCCCTCTCTCGCTGTGTCTCTCTCTGTCAAATAAATAAATAAAATCTTAAAAAAAATAAATAAAATTCTGGTCAAGAGTCACTACACGGATTTCATGACCATTAATAGATTGTGACATGCTGGTAGATAAATACTGTTTCGTAAGATTTTCACCCAGTTTTACCCTGAATTACAGAGAATAGTCAGGATAAAAACATAAAGCTCAAATTTACATCATCTGACTACCCCATAGGGAAAAGGAAGGGAGTCGGGTATGAAATATTTTCTTTTAAAATTTTAGTAATTGGGGCGCCTAGGTGGCTCAGTCGTTAGGCATCTGCCTTCGGCTCAGGTCATGATCCCAGGGTCCTGGGATCGAGCCCCACATCGGGCTCCCTGCTCCGTGGGAAGCCTGCTTCTCCCTCTTCCACACCCCCTGCCTGTGTTCCCTCTCTCGCTGTGTCTCTCTTTGTCAAATAAATAAAATCTTTAAATAAATAAATAAAATCTTAGTAATTAATAAAGTTGAATCAAGTACTTTTTCTTTCTTTCTTTTTTCCAAAGGTGAAGGCAAGGGTTTCTTGGGGCTATGGCTCAATCTAAAGGGAGACACAGCCCCAACAGAGAGTAGTTAGACTGGCCTCTCAACCAATTACTTTTAAATTTCTTTATATATCTGTGCTTATTTCCCCGTTCTCATTTCTTATTTTGTTTTTGGTTTTTTTAAAGATTTTTATTTATTTATTTGACAGAAAGAGACACAGCGAGAATGGGAACACAAGCAGGGGAAGTGGGAGAGGGAGAAGCAGGCTTCCCGCAGAGCAGGGAGCCCGATGCGGGGCTCGATCCCAGGACTCTGGCATCATGACCTGAGCTGAAGGCAGACGCTTAACGACTGAGCCACCCAGGTGCCCCTCATTTCTTATTTTGTATATTCATGTTTTCTCCCTTTTTATTTCTTAGGTAAGTTAGTAGTTTACTGCATTTCAAAGAGTCAGTTCTTGGATTTATTTGTTCTACCATTTTTAATATCTCTAACTTGTTAATTTTTATATTTGATCTTTGCTTTTCTTATGTTTTGGTCATTTAAAATTTTTTATATTCAGTGCTTAATTTGTTTGCTTCAATTTTTCTTATTGTATTAGTTGCCTATTGCTGATTGTTGCTAATAAATTACCTTAAAAGTTGGTAATGTAAAACAACATACATTTTTTATTTTTTTATTTTTTTTGAAGATTTTATTTACTTGTCAGAGAGAGAGAGCAAGAACAAGCGGGGGGAGCGCCAGGCAGAGGGAGAAGCAGGCTCCCCATTGAGCATGGAGCCTGATGTGGGACTCGATCCCAGGACCCTAGGATCATGACCTGAGTCAAAGGCAGATGCTTAACCGACTGAGCCACCCAGGCATCCCCAATATACTTTTTTTAAATCAAATCATAGTGGATACACAATGCTACATTTGCTTCAGGTGTACACCATAGTGATTTGCCATGCTATGCTGACCACAAGCATAGCTACCATCTGTCACGATACGACACTATCCCAGTACCATTGGCTGTGTTCCCTATGCTGTCCCTTTCATCCCCATGACTTATTCATTCTACAACTGGAAGCCTGTACCTTCTACTGCCCTTCACTCCTTTTTGCCTATCCTCTCATCCCCCTTTCCCTCTGGCAACTATCAAGTTTGTCCTCTGTATTTATGGGTCTGTTTCTACTTTTATTTGTTTGTTCATGTGTTTTGTTTTTTTCAATTCCACATATAAGTGAAATCATATGGTATTTGTCTTTCTCTGGCTTGTTTCACTAAGCATAATACCCTCTAGGTCCATCCATGTTGTCACAAATGGCAAGATTTCCTTCTTTTCTATGGCTGAATAATATCCATTGTTTTTATATACCACATATTCTTTATCCATTCATTCATCAGCAGACATTTAGGGTTGCTTCCATGTCTTGGCTATTGTATATAATGCTGCAGTAAACATAGGGTTACATATGCCTTTTCAAGTTAGTGTTTTAGTTTCCTTTGGATAAATACCCAGAAGTGGAATTGCTGGATCATATGGTAGTTCTGTTTTAATTTTTTGAGGAAATTCCACGTTATTTTCCATAGTGGCTGCACCAATTTAAATTCTCACTAACAGTGTACAAGAATTCGCTTTTCTCCATATCCTCACCAACACTTATTATTTCTTGTCTTTTTGGTAATAGCCAGTCTGACAGGTATGAGGTGGTATACCACTGTGATTTTGATTTGCATTTCCCTGATATTAGTGATGTTGAATATCTTTCCATGTGTCTGTAAAACAACATACAGTTACTATCTCATAGTTTCTGTGGGTCAAAAATCCCAGCTACACTGGGCCCCCTGCTTCAGGATCTACAGTGAGGCTGCAATCAAGGTATTAGCCAATGAAGGGTGCCTGTCTGGCTCAGTCAATGGAGCATGCAGCTCTTGAACTCAGATCATGGGTTCAAGCCCCATGTTGTGTGTAGAGATTACCTAAATAAATAAACTTATAAAAAAAAAAAAGGTACAGGCCAATAACACAGTCATCTCTAGATTCAACTGGGACAGAACCACTTCCAAACTCACTCAGTGGCTCAGTTCCTCTTTGGCTTGTGGTCTGAGGTCGGCTGTTAGTTCCTTGACAGCTGGCCTTCACCATCAGAGCAGGCATGAGAGAAGAGCCAAGGATAAAAAGGACCAGTAAGATGAAGATAGCAGTATTTTATAATGAAGGAAACCAAACTATGTCACCCCAAAATATGCCTCTTTTTTTTTAAAGATTTTATTTATTTATTTGAGAGAGAGAGAGAGAGAGAGAAAGAAAACACGCATGAGCAGGGGGAAGGGCAGAGGGAGAAGTAGGCTCCCCACTGAGCAGGTAACCTGATGTGGGGCTCAATCCCAAGACCCTGGGATCATGACCTGAGCTGAAGGCAGACACTTAACTGACTGAGCCACCCAAGCACCCCTAAAATATGCCTCTTTGATATAAAAATTAATTTGAGCTAAAGACAATTGAGAAGAAGCAGATACAAAAAAGTCTCCCTGCCCTCCCCCTATTTGCCTAAAAGTAGGACATAAATATTAAAAGGTGTTCCTCCTCCTCTTTCTACCAGGAAGGACAAAAGTTAATTATCAGAGACAACCTTAGATAGACCTATAGCAGCCTGGAGATGGCATTAGAGGAATCTACATAACAAAGTTTACTAACTTGCTTTTATTTCTATGTTTATAAGATTTTATTTTGGGGGCACCTGGGTGGCTCAGTTGGTTAAGCATCTGACTCTTGATTTTGGCTCAGGTCATGATCTCAGGGTCATGAGATCATTCCCTGAGTCAGGCTCTGTACTGGGTATGGACCCTGCTTAGGATCCTCTCTCTCCCTCTCCCCCTCCCTGCCCTGCTCCCGTGCTCTCTCCTCTCTCTCTCTCTCTCTCTCTAAGGAAAAAAAAACAAGTTTTAAGTAAACTCTACACCCAACATGGGGCTGGAACTCACAACCCCAAGATCAAGAGTTGTACTTTTCCAACTGAGCCAGCCAGGTGCCCCCTAACTAGCTTTTATTTGCCACTAGTTTCCCATATATTTACCTTCCTACGGTCTGCCACCTTTGGAAGTCTAAAACTACTTTCCTTTGTCCTGTCATTTTTCTACAGATTTATTGTTTTTGTTGAAGATACTGTATAAGCCAGAGCTCTAAGCCACCTCTTTGAGTTACTCTGAGTCCCATGCATGTATGAGATATACATGCTAATGATGTCATTTTGTTTTTCTCTTGTTAATATATCTTTTGTTACAGAGGCCGCAGCTGAGGACTTAGAAAGGTAGAAGGAAAAGGATTCTCTTTCTCCCCTGCAGTAATCTTCTTACAGAAGTTTCAATCCATCACTACTGCTGTATTCTATCCATTAGAAGGAAATCATTAGGTCTAGTCCATGCTCAAGGGAAAGAGATTTCACAAGGGTGTGAATACAGGAATTAGGGATCACTAGAGCCATTTCAGTTCTGCTTACCACACTTACATACAGTCAATCTTTGGGTGCTTTTGCAGTTATTCTCAGACATGTGCAGAATGGCAAAAAAAAAAATTAAATTGGCTGATGTGCCTATTCCTAGCTGAATTGAATAAGGTTGAATAAGGTGACACTCCACCTTTTTACCTCAGCTCTCATACTATAAACAAATGTCCTTCCACAGTCTATTTAATGTCACATTTTCCACATTTTTAAAAAGATGTTATTTATTCATTTGAGAGACAGACAGACAGAGAGAACATGAGCAGGGGAGAGTGGCAGAGGCAGAGGGAGAAGCAGACTCACTGCTGACCTGGGAGCCCAATGTGGGGCTCAATCCCAGGACCCTGGGATCATGACCTGAGCCGAAGGCAGATGCTTAACCATCTGAGCCACCCAGGCACCCCCATTTTCCACATTTTTGTGTGGCTCTTTATTTATTTTTGATTTCACTGTTTATACCACTACATTAAGTGCTGAAGGGCTGCCTAGTGTTCCTAAGTGCAAGAATGTTGTGATATGCCATAAGGAGAAAATACATGTGTTAGATGAGCTTCACTTAGACATGTGTTACAATGCTATTGGACATGAGTTCAATGTTAATCCATCAATAATTATGTAATAAATAAGCTGTCTTTAAGCAGAAACAGCCATAAAACAAAGTTATGTATTGATTGTTTGACAAAAATATTATGACCAGAGGGTCATAGGAAGCTAACCCTCTATTTTCCACAGGAGCAGTGATTCAGTATTTGTTAAATTAGTGTTTGTACCAACTTTAAAGAATTTACAAATAGAAAAAAAAAAAAGAATTTACAAATAGGGGTGCCTGGGTGGCTCAGTCCATTAAGTGTCCAACTCTTGATCTCAGCTCAGGCCTTTTTTTTTTTCTTTTTTTTTTAAGATTTTATTTATTTGAGAGAGAGAGAGACAGAGTATGAGCAGTGGGGAGGAGTCAGAGGGAGAGGGAAACTCAGACTCCCGGCTGAGCAGGGAGTCCATCGCAGGGCTGGATCCCAGGGCCCTGAGATCATGACCTGAGCCAAAAGCAGACATTTAACCATCTGAGCCACCCAGGCACCCCTTAGCTCAGGTCTGGCTCTCAGGATCATAAGTTCAAGCCCCATGTTGGGCTCCACGCCCCTACTTTAAAAAAAAAAAAAGAATTTACAAATAATAATACTACTACAAATAACAATACTACTACAAATAACATGAATCAAGCTGTATTAGTGTTAGTATTTAAGACTGTGACTTTTCTTTCAAGCTGGGCTTTATGTGCATCTCAGCATTCTGACGTGTAAAGTGTGTCTTTTGTTAAGCTATTGTCTGTCAAACACAAACCCAGAAAGAATTGCTTTCCAAGTACCTTGAGTCCTATATGCTAGCGGTTTTGAATCCTCCTTGCTAGGCTCTGTGAGGTGGGATCGAACTCTATAAGCTGCTTTCCTTTTCTGTCAGCTGGCTACTGCTGGGTTCTACCAGTAGGGGGCACTCGAGGGGGGCCTTGAAGGCAGGAGGAGGAAGCCAGAACTTTGGCCAGCAATGCCTTTTTACCTTGGTAGCGACAGCGGCAGCTGGTTTTAGCCTGCAGATTCTTTTCCATCCTTGCTTCCTAAATGAGCCCCACCGTAGCCTTCAGAGGCCTGAGTGTCAGTTCGCTGACCTCTGCTAGAGCATGGCAGCTGCTACCTGCAGACACTACCTTGGAGTTACCTCAGTGTCTCTTCGCTTTTTTCTGACCTTTAAGGTCTGTATAAGGGATTCAATTTCCAAATTAAATCCTCTCTGCAGAGCCACCTACTAGGGTGTCCATTTTCCTGGAACCTAACTGACATACAGAAATTCTTTAACTTTGTATTTTGAAATAATTTCTAGCTTATAGAAACATTGCAAGAAGAGTACACAGAAATTCTCAATACCCTTATACCCTTTGCTGAAATCCATCAATTTTTTTCATTTGAGGTGAAATTCACATAATATAAAATTAACCATTTTATTGTTTTTTTTTTTTTTTAAGATTTTATTTATTTATTTGAGACAGAGAGAATGAGAGACAGAGAGCATGAGAGGGAGGAGGGTCAGAGGGAGAAGCAGACTCCCCGCCGAGCAGGGAGCCCGATGCGGGACTCGATCCCGGGACTCCAGGATCATGACCTGAGCCGAAGGCAGTCGCTTAACCAACTGAGCCACCCAGGCGCCCTAAAATTAACCATTTTAAAGTGAACAATTGAGGGACGCCCAGGTGGCTCAGTTGGCTAAGCATCTGCCTTTGGCTCAGGTCATGATCCTAGGATCCTGGGATCAAATCTCTCATCAGGCTCCTTGCTCAGTGGGGAGCCTGCTTCTCCCTCTGTCTGCGACTCCCCCTGCTTGTGCACTCTCTCTCTGACAAATAAATAAAATCTTTTTTAAAAATTAAGTAAACAATTGAGTGGCAATCAGTACATTCACAATAAATCTATCAGCTTTTGATATTTTGCTACATTTGCTTTTTTAAAGATTTCATTTATTTTAAAGAGAGCGTGAGCGAGAGAGCATGAGCAGGGGGTAGGGGGAGAGGGAGAGGGAGAGGGAGAAGCAGACTCTCCACTGAGCAGGGAGCCCAACTGGGATCAATCCCAGGAACGCGGGATCATGACCTGAGCCAAAGGCAGACACTTAACAGACTGAGCCACCCAGACACCCCTGCTTTATTTATTTGAGAGACAGTGTGCGCATGTGCACTGGGGGGGGGGGCAGGAGGAGAGGGAGAGAGAAACCCAAGCAGACTCCCCACTGAGTGCAGAGCCGGTTGTGGGGCTCAACCTCACGACCCTGAGATCAGACCTGAGCTGAAACCAAGAGCCAGACACTTAACTGACTGTACCACCCAGGCACCCACCACATTTGCTTTATAATTCACTGTCTCTGTAGATACATACCTATGCATGCATATTTATACATTATTTTTTTTTTATCAACCATTTGAGAGTAAATTGCATATGTCACATTCCTTTATCTCTTACTACAACTACATGAACTTTTGAAGAACAACATTTCATATAAAACCTTTGGTACATTACTTTTACCTATAATCTGTAATCCCACTTTGTGAATTGTCTCAATAATGTCCTTTATAATATTATTTTTCCTATTGGTTCCAGATCCAGTCCAGGAAGACGTTTAGTTGAATTTAGTTGTCGTGTCTGTTTAGTCTCTTTTAATGTGGAATAGTCAGTGTTTCATAGCACTGACATTTTTAAAAGAATACAGGTCAGTTATTAGAGTGTTCTTCAGTTTGGGTTTCCTTTTGAGTACAGTCTGGTTTTACATTCCCATAAGTGATTTGTGACCTTTTCAGGATATCACAAAATATCTGTCTGTCTCTGATGGTGATGTTAATTTCGATCATCCAGTCAAGGTGTTGTCCAGTTTCTTCACTGTATACTCTTTTGCTCCTTGCAACTAATAAACAGTCTGTGAGGAGACACTTTGAAACCATGAAAATATCTAGAAATTTCATAATATTTACCTTCTGTACAGTTTGCAGTTCCATCTTGGATCTTCTCTTGGATTTTTCTTTGAGTCAAAGTTATTGTAAAGAGAGCTTTCAAACTGACAAGGCAAGAAACAACAAATGTTGGAGAGGTTATGGAGAAAGGGGAACCCTCTTACACTGTTGGTGGGAATGCAGGTTGGTACAGCCACTTTGGAAAACAGTGTGGAGGTGCCTCAAAAAATTAAAAATAGAGCTACCCTATAACCCAGCAATTGCACTCCTGGGTATTTACCCCAAAGACACAGATGTAGTGAAAAGAAGGGCCATATGCACCCCAATGTTCATAGCAGCAATGTCTGCAATAGCCAAACTGTGGAAAGAGCCGAGATGCCCTTCAACAGATGAATGGATAAAGAAGATGTGGTCCATATACACAATGGATTATTACTCAGCCATCAGAAAGGATGAATACCCAACTTTTGCATCAACATGGATGGGACTGGAGGAGATTATGCTAAGTGAAATAAGTCAAGCAGAGAAAGTCAATTATCACATGGTTTTACTTATTTGTGGAACATAAGGAATAGCATGGAGGACATTAGGAGAAGGAAGGGAAAAATGAAGGGGGGGAAATCGGAAGGGGAGATGAACCATGAGAGACTATGGACTCTGAGAAACAAACTGAGGGTTTTAGAGGGGAGGGGGGTGGGGGGATGGGGGGATGGATTAGCCCAGTGATGGGTATTAAGGAGGGCACGTACTGCATGGAGCACTGGGTGTTATACGCAAACAATGAATCATGGAACACTACATCAAAAACTAATGATGTATTGTATGGTGACTAACATAACATAATAAAATTAAATTTAATTTAAAAAAAAGAGAGAGCTTTCAAATGTCCAGGTCTTAGGGTATAAAATAGAGCTCCACAATTTGTCATTTATTATTTTTTAAAGGAAAAATAAATATTATTAAAGAAACTATTAGTTTTTCTTATTTTGTAATGTGTTTTCATTCTGAACCTTTCCAATTAAAAAATCATCCTTTTAAATTGTTGATATAGTTCAAAACTCAAAAGATACAAAGAGCATACAGTAAAGTCTCTCACCAGCTACCCAGTTCTCTGAAGTAACCAATGTTACAAGTTTCTCTGTGTCCTTCTAGATCTAGTCTCTGCATATAAAGCAAAAATATACATATCCCCCACCCATACAAATTAATTTTTGTCTATGCTTGCACCACTGTCCACAGTTGGCTTTTTTCATTTAACAATATATCCTGGAGCTCATTAAATATTAGCTTCCTTATTCATCCTGATGGCTGCATGCTATTTTTTTAAGATTTTATTTTATTTTACTTTTAAGATTTTATTTATTTATTTGAGAGAGAGAGAGAGCATGAGCAGGGGGAGAGGTAGATGGAAAGGGAGAGGCAGACTTCCCCACTGAGCAGGGAGCCCGATGCAGGACTCGATCCCAGGACTCTGGGATCATCACCTGAGCCGAAGGCAGATGCTTAACCAACTGAGCCACCCAGGCGCCCCTTAAGATTTTATTCCTAAGTAATTATCTACAACCAACGTGGAGCTCTAACTCATAACCCCGAGATTAAGAGTTGCTGCATCGACCGAGCCAGCCAGACAGCCCCTGATGGCTGCATACTGTTGTATGCACGTACTATTATTTATTCAGCTAGTCCTCTTGACTTTTAGGTTGTTTCCATCCTTTTGCCTTGTATAAAGTGTGGTGCAGAATAACCATGTATATATATCAGTACACGTGCAAGTATATCTATAATATAAATTCCTGGATATGGTATTTCTGAGTCAAAAAGTATGTAATTTTGTACTGCAATTTTGATAAATGTTGCCAATGTATGCTTCATCAAGATTCCAGAGACTGTACCAATTTACAGGGAATGAGTCTTAGCACAGTTGTTCCTTTATATGCAGTAGCTGTGAGAAAGGAAATTTGAAAATGGTATCAATCCAAGAAGATTCTAAAGGAATGGCTTTTCCAAAAATGGCGCATACATTCCATTTTGCAAAATATAATTCTTAGGATTCAAAAAACTTACCTCATAGATAAGGCTGGAATTTTAGCTTAATTCTTAGACTTGTAAAGACTGCTGTTTCTCCCAATCTGAAGTTGCTATTTGGCTTAATTTTTTACTTTAATGATGTATATATTTCCAGGTCTGCGGGAAACAGCTGAGTACAAACTCAGAAAGGTAGCAAATAGTTCAGCTGTTTTACAGACAAAGGGAAGAGGAAAAAGGGCTCTCAGCTGAACCTCTTCTGCAGGCTTTTACTGTCCCTGAGGCATTTTCCTTGCCCAAATAAGAAGGAAAATTATTTTCCAGTCTTGAATTGAACGCCAAAATTATTCTTGGAATTGCACCCTTAATCTGTCAGTTTCATTTTTCCCATGGAGGCGTGATCAGAGTGGCCAAAACTTCCCAGTCAGAATCAGGGTTGGAACTTGATTGCTCCCGCAGACAGCTACTTTGGAAAAACTCCTGGCGAGGTGATTTTAATAGGTGACTACGAACATCAGAGAGCTGGTCCTGGGATCTGAAACTCTTACTGCACAGGTGACTTCCGTCTTCTTACAGTGTAGGGGCTAACAGAGATACAAAGGAATTTATCATCTCCAGGAAAGAAAAGACCGAGGAATCAAATTCCCGGGCTCTTTAGTGTTGATCTCTAGCTCATTTCTTAAGTTCTTCATTTTCTTTCTCTTTCCCAGTCTGGTCGAGTCAAGAATTTGGGCTTTGGAGCCAGACCCACCTCAGCTCACATCCGGGTTTTGTCCCTTGCTGTCCTGGGATCGCAGGTGAGTTAGATAGCCTCCCAGAGACAAAGGGTCCTCACCAATAAATCTGGGATCCCACTACCTTCCTTGCAATGTCAATGTGAGGATTACTGGAAGTCAAGTGCATGGGCATAGTGCCTAGCACAGTCCTGAGAAGCCTCCGTAGATGTTTTTTTTCTTTCCTAGTATCCCCTTTCTAGCCCCTCTGACCAATGGCCTGAAACTCATTCTTTCAGAGCTTATAGTCTTGACCAGTATTAAATTAGTAAAGAAACTTTATAGTAAGGCAATCAGTGGAAACACCAGGCTTCACCTGGGCCTAAATTAGAATTTGGAAATTTTAAAAATATCCATTCTTTCTAGGTGGTAAGATTTCAGACCCTTGGAAATGTATTTGCAGTGCTGACCGCTGCACGGTTAGAAAATCCACACCTTTGGGGGCAACTCTGGCAGGTTTTGTAATCAAGTCAAAACTATAGCTTATATTTAAACATTTCACAATCTTACAAGGCAATTTAGATACAAACGAAGTTTTTACAAAAATCAAGTTCAAGTTTCTCCTTTCTTTCCTCTCCCCAGGGAATATAAAAGACAGCTCTCAAAAATAAGGAATGGTTTTATCATAGATGGAGACTTTGGATATTCTCTGAAACAAATGGTTTCCAGATTTCATAAATACAAATACACAGTAGTGAATTATTTTACTCTAAACTCTTTATTTCCAGATACCTAACAGGGACCAACTTATTTAACCACAGCAGCAAAGATAGGCTAGCTGTTCAGCAGACCTGTTTCCTTCTCCTCCTAGGCATGCAGCTAGACTGTACTCCCCAGCCTCCCTTGCACGTAGCTATACCAAGTGCAATGTGGTCAAAAGTGATAGGGAGCACTTGCAGGCCTGGCCTGGCCCATTAGAACTCCCATGCCTCATCCTCTGTGCCCTTGAACCCTCCCAGCTGACAGGAATAGAGATGACTCCAAGGCAACCTTGGGAGCCACATTTTTAATATGGAAGGAGCCTGGATCCCCAACTGAATCACTACTTAGAGGAGAACTGCCCAACCAGGAACATCTGCATTAGACTATTTTGTGAGTAAGAAATCCGCTTTTCTGAATTAAGCCAGTGAGATTTTGAGGAATTTATCTCTTATAGCAGCTAGTATTACCAATACAGTCTTAAACATAAAATGCTATCTCAAAGTCCTTAAAATGTCTTTATACCAGTCTCCTTCTCTCCTTCCCTCTCTTCCTCCTTCCCTTCCATTTTTCCTTCCTTCCTTCCTTCCTTCCTTCCTTCCTTCCTTCCTGCCTGCCTGCCTGCCTTCCTTCCTGGTTCCTGCCTTCCTGCCTTCCTGCCCTCCCTCCTTCCTTTTCCAATGAGCATCCAGTACACTCCTTCTAGGCTCTATTCTAGGCATTGGGGATGTTGGGTAAACAAAGCAGACAAATCTTTGCCCTTGTGAAGCTCGCATTATAATGGAGGAGACAGGCAATAAACAAATAATATGGTTTCAAGCATTGATGATTGCTTAGAAGAAAACTAAAGAATAATAAAAGGAGTGGGAAAGTGGCAAGGAGGATCTTTTAGACAAGGTTAGGAAAAGGCTTTCTGAGGAAGTGGAATTGAGCAGAGACCTAATGATACAAAGAAGCTAATCATAAAAATATCCAAAGGGACAAAGATCTTAATCATTTCTCTAAAGGTAGTGATTTGCAGGGATGCCTGGGTGGCTCAGTTGGTTAAGCATCAGCCTTTGGCTCAGGTCATGATCCCAGGGTCCTGGGATCCTGGGATCCTGGGATTGAGTCCTGCATTGGGCTCCCTGCTCAGCAGGGAGCCTGCTTCTCCCTCTGCCTGTCGTTCCCCCTGCTTGTGCACGTGTGCTCTCTCTCTCTCTCTGGCAAATAAATAAATAAAATCTTAAAAAAAAAAAAAGTGGTGATTTGTAGAAGGGGAAAAAAACAACAGCAGTACAAAAAGAAAAACTGAAGTGACTCAACTTAGTCAAAGATGAATCCAAGGGAGACGAAACTCAAACCCCAGATTCATGTGTTCCTAACCTGATGTTGCCCTTGACCAAGAATCTTTAGCATCTTCAGTAAGCTCTTTCTTCCATTCTTGGCCGACTAGTTTCATACTTTACAGTCCTTCAATTTGAAGTTTGCCCATATATTCAAGCAACTCAGAAAATATAGTAATATGTCAGGCTCTATCCTTAAACATTTTCTTTCTTTTTTTTTTTTTAGGGGGTGGAGATGCAGAGGGAGAATCTCAAGCAGGCTCCACACCCAGCGCAGAGCCCAATGTGGGGCTCAATCTCAAGGCCCTGAGATCATGACCTGAGCTGAAATTGAGTTGGACGTTTAACTGACTGAGCCATCCAGGTGTCCCAATCCTTAGACATTTCTAACCCATCGAAATGAACTTAACTGTGGAAACCTGAGCAGGTTATGTAACTCTCCAGTCCTTAACTGCCTCATCTTTCAAAATGGAGAGAGTCCTAGTAACTAAGTTACTTCATAGATTTGTTCTGATAATGAATGAGATTGTACATGTAAAATGCTAGCTCAGAGTAAGTGCTAAAGAAATATTTTTAAGGGGGAACCTGGTTGGCTCAGTCAGTAATGCATGCGACTCTTGATCTCAGGGTTGGGAATTCAAACCCCATGTTGGGCGTAGAGCTTGCTAAAAAAAAGAAAATATATATCTTTAAGATTAAATTAACCTGCTGCTTGCCATTCAAAGCCTGTCTATCAAATCCCCAAGTCCATGTTCTTAAAACACCAAGATGTTTCTGTTTTCTTTAGGGTCACACTCCAATTCAAACCTGATCTGAAGGGAAAGGATAATATTCCCCACAGCCTTTGTAGGCAGGAACAGCCAGCAGTTGGCTCCGATATTCAGGAGGCTTTGTGTTGGGACATTTATTTACAAACCTGAGACACCCATCTGGCTGGCTGAGGCAAGATCACCACCGGTCACTGTCCCATACATCTCCATATAGGGCACTACTTACATAGAACTGTGAGTTGTAATCTGTGGGTTGGGAAATCAATTTGTAGGTCATGGCCAGCATCTTTAAAAGTTTTTATTGAAGTATAACCTACAAGCAGAAAAGTACACACATCAAAAGTAAAGAGCTCAATAAATTTTTATAGAATGGACACACCCACGTAGCCAGCCTGACCTGAAGAAACAAAATATTGGTAGCATCTCAGAAACGCTCCTCATATGCCTTCCTAGTTACTACTTCCTTCCAAAGCTAACCATTAGCCTGATTTCTAGCACTAGAGATAAGTTTTGCCTTTTTAAAAGATTTTATTTGTAAGTCATCTCCACACCCAACATGGAGCTTGAACTAACAACCCCGAGATCAAGACTCGCACTACTGACTTAGCCAGCTGGGCACCCCAAGTTTTGCCTTACTGAAGTTTCATACACAAAAAATCATATGGTACATCTTCTTTTATATTTGATTTCTTTTGCTCAGCATTATTGTTTGTGAAATTCATTGATGTTGTTGTGTGTATCTATAGTTCTCATTGCCCTAGAATATTCTATTATTTGAATATACTGCAATTTATCCATTCTGCTCTCAGTAGACATTTGGGGTGTTTTCAGGTTTTGGCCATTATAGATAGTGGTATATAAGAATGGCCATTTATCATGTTCACAGATTCTGTGAGTCAGGAGTTTGGAAAGGGCACTGTGGGGGATAGCTTATCTCTGCTCTAGTGAGGTCTGGGGCTCTGGATGAAAAGACCCAGTGGTTGGAGGTGAATTGATGGTGGTGCAGGGTACATGCCTGGCACGTGGGTTGAGAGGACTCTTAAGACTAAGTAAGTTAAGGGGCGCCTGGGTGGCTCAGTCATTTGGGTGTCTGCCTTCAGCTTGGGTCATGATTCCAGGGTGGTCCTGGGATTGAGCCCTGCATCAGGCTCCCTGCTCAGCGGGGAGCCTGCTTCTCTCTCTGCCTGCCATCCCCCCCGCTTGTGCGCTCTCTCTCTGTCAAATAAATAAATAAAAATCTTAAAAAATAAAAAGGACTAAGTAGGTCAATTAGGTAACCTATAAGTGGATTCTTCTGGTCGTTGGCTTCCTTACAGCATGGTGGCCTCAGGGCAGTTGGACCTCTTACAGAAGAGCTCAGAGTTCCAAGCCCGAGTGTTCCCAGGAACGAGGTAGAAGCCGCAAGCCTTTTTCTGATAGAGTAGAGAAAAACTGTTTTCCCTCCACCCATGTTAGTTGATTTGGCTGAGGTCCTATAAATTAGATTGACAAAAAAAAACAGATTAACAAGAGAACAACAGTTGATTAACATGTGCACGGCCCATACACACGGGAACACTCTGTGATGAGAAACACAAAGGGCAGTTAGAACTTGGGCTTATATAGCATCTTAACAAAAGAATAACAAAGTTTTAGAGAAATGACAAGACAGATGAAGAGGACTTCAAGTTTTTAGGATGTCACATTGTGGGAAGGGAAATATATGGGGGAACTCTGGGGAGATAAGGCTCAGGTTAGAAGGTTTGTTATGTAGATTCCTCTAGTACCATCTCTGGGCTGATAAGATCTACAGTTGTACCTGATGATTAACTTATGTTCTTCCTGGTAGAGAGGGGAGGAGGGATGCCTTTACAAACTATGCCCTGCATTTAGGCACATAGGCGGAAGGCAGAGAGCTTTTCTTTTCTTTTCTTTTCTTTTTAAAGATTTTATTTATTTATTTGAGAGAGAGAGAATGAGAGACAGAGAGCATGACAGGGAGGAGGGTCAGAGGGAGAAGCAGACTCCCTTCCGAGCAGGGAGCCCGATGCGGGACTCGATCCCGGGACTCCAGGATCATGACCTGAGCCGAAGGCAGTCGCTTAACCAACTGAGCCACCCAGGCGCCCGAGAGCTTTTCTTATACATGTTTTTTCTCAATTGCCTTTAGCTCAAAAGAATCCTAATGCCAGAATGGCATATTTTTGGGTGGTGTGTTCTTCTACCGTCCATTGACTTGACTTTGCGTTTGACGTAACACAGCATTACTTCCACACCATTTTATTTGTTACAAATGAGTCACAAGCTTGTTTAGTTTCAAAGGGTAGAGACATAGATCCTACCCCTCCTAGTGAAGAGTCTCTAGGTTACATGGTAGGAAAGGATTATGAGACAGGAGAGACTGTTGCAGCCCTTTTGTAATACACTATATGCCCTAGCTGCTAAGACCATTCTTAGATATTTTTCACGGCCACATGTGCGTTTTTGTTGCGTATGTACCTTGGAGTACAATTGCTAAGTCGAAATGTGTATGTATGCTTAGCTTTAGTAGACAATGCTAAATAGTTTTTTTTTTGTTTGTTTTTGGGTTTTTTTAGCTTGCGCCAATTTATACTCCCATAAATGATCTATGAAAGTTCCAGTTACTCCATAGCCTTACTAACAATTGGCATTGTTTTTGTCAGTTTAGCCATTTGCCTGGGTATACAGTGGTATTGCGTTGTGGTTTAAATTTGCCTTTCTCTGATGACTAATGAAGTTAAGGACCTTTTCATATGGCTATTTGTTTATTGGCTATTTGAATATCTTTTGTGAAGTACCTGTTCAGAGGGCCAGTAAATTTTTTCAAATGGAACAGAATAGAAAATATCAGAGTACATTATACATAGCAAGAGGAGGTATTTTTTTCCTGAAACATTTGTTTAGTTTTATATATTATAGTAGATGCTGTGGTATCCTACCCTGATGACCCCCTACAGGATTAAGACACACACTCCCCAGCTCCCAGGAATGTTGCCTACTGCTGACTGAGTGCTCAAAATGAGCCTCTCCCAACAAATTGCCCTTGGTCTGAGGGAACTGAGTCACTCAAGCTTAAGATCCCTCCCCAGGGAAAATGCACATCCAATGGCGGGTCAATTTGGAAAGTGGGTACTAAGGTCTAGCCCGCCTAGAGGCACCAATTTATCCTGGTTTGCCTGGAATTCCTAACTTTAAAACTGAAAGTCCTGTATTCTGGCAGACTGCTCAGTCCTAGACAAAGTGGGATGGTGGGTCACCATACTCTGGCCACAATTTGGGACACCAGTGATGAGCCAACTTCAGAACTCTCTGTAGAATCAAATGAAGCTTCATGTAGGTTGCAAGATAGGTTACAATTCAACTTCTCCCTCTGCCCAGTCCTGCATCCTTAGTTCTTTCACAGGTGCTGATCCCAGAGTACTCCCCAATAAACAAGTTGCATGCAGTTGTCCATCCAGAATCTGCTTCCCAGGTAACCCAAAGTACTGTATACAGGTAGTAGGTCCTAACAATAAAACTCCTTTTCTTTTGGGGCACCGAGGTCAAAAAGATATGGAAGCCACTGTTAGAATAGACATTATTACCACTGTCTACCCAGTACCCCTCTCTTCCATTAGTGATAGCATTCCAGTTCTTTTGGGGAAGTACAACTCCTCTGACTCAAGTCAGGGGTTCTTGTGGGCACCTCCAATTTAAGTACCCCATCCTTTGCCAACTCTCAACCACCATCACAGGAGTGGGCCTAGGACTCAATCCAGCATCCTTTCCTAGAATTTCTCTCTTCAGCATTAGAGAAAAAGAGTCCTTTGTCCTTTCCTGGGTCAGTCTCTTCCATTACAATACCAAACGAGAGGCCATGTAACCTACACACAGGCAGAGGAGCGGGGCAAATATGGAGAAAGGGATTCCTGTGACATTATATTCTGGTTCCAGGACAGCCCTGAGACCCACTTACACCTCTACACCTCCCTGATTCTCCTCCAGCACAGCTTCTGCCATTTGCAGCCAAAAAGTTCCTGACTCATGCACAGGCTTTTAAGAAGGGCAGATTATGATAATTCATCAGACAAATAATCAATAGCTGTACTGCTATCTAATTTTTTTTTCAGTCTTCTATTTATCTGTCTTCCCTTCTTTTGCCTTGTTTTCTCTAAATCAAATCAGACCCATCCTTCAAGATTTGTTCAAAAGCCCCCTGCCCAGTGAAGTCAAACCTTCCTGCCACCCCCAGTTCCCATGCAGGCCGAACCCAAACATTATTGAGCTCTTGCAGCTATTATGCGGAAAGCTGCTGCTGTGCTAACTCAAAAGCCCAAAGATGGAACAGTGCGCAGCCCAGGCCTCCGGGTGCTTGAGGACTGTAGTGAGAGAGGCTGACCCATGGACAGATAGTTGCCATATTGAGATGGCAAGTGCAATGATAGAGATATTAGCCTCTAGGAGGGGAAGTGTGTGGCAGCTAGCCTCCAGGATGGTCACCAAAGATGCCCACCTCTGGTATGCATACTCTGTGTAGTCCCCTCCCCACCAGATCAGGGTTTAATCTCTGTAATCAGTAGAATACCATGAAAGTAATGGCGTGTGACTTCCAAGGCTAGGCCAGAGGTTGGCAAATTTTTTTTGCAAAAGGCCAGATAGTAAATATTTTAAGCTTTGTAGGCTATCTGGTTTCTTTTTTAAGATTTTATTTATTTACTTGACAGAGAAAGAGAGAACATAAGCAGGGGGGAGCGGCAGAGGGAGAGGGAGAAACAGGCTCCTCACTGAGCAGGGAGCCTGATGCGGGGACTCGATCCCAGGACCCTGGGATCATGACTTGAGCCAAAGGCAGACGCTTAACCAACTCAGCCACCCAGGCATCCCAGGTGCTCCCAATTTTCTGAAATTCTTGGAGCTAGTTAGTGTTTATTATTGTTTTAAGCCACTAAGTTTTGACTTTGAAATAGAAAACTAATACTGAGATTTGTTTCCCTCCTGACTCCTGAGATAAGCATTAAGAAACAATAAGCTAGGGGTGCCTGGCTGGCTCAATCAGTGGAGCATGCAACTCTTGATCTCGGGGTTGTGAGTTTAAGCCCCACGCTGGGTGTGAAGATTACTTAAAAATAAATCTGAAAAAGAAAGAAGGAAAGAAGCCATAAGCTGTAGCCTAGGTTCTTTGCTAAGTCATTTATTTAAATTACAAATACATAAATATATAAACTCATTATAAAAGATTCAAACAACAGAGCAGTACAGAGACCAAACAAGGAAATCTCCCTGTATCAACTCCCGGCCCTACTCAGCTTCACATCCACTGCCCTTGGAGGAGGTATTGACTTTTTTGGTATAATCTTTTGGCCCCTTTCTACGGGACGCCTTCATGGCTCAGTTGGTTAAGTGTCTGCCTTCAGCTTGGGTCATGATCCCAGGGTCCTGGCATTGAGTCCTGCATTGGGCTCCTTGCTCAGCGGGAAGCCTCCTTCTCTCTCTGCTTGCCGCTCTCTCTCTCTGACAAATAAATAAATAAAATCCTTAACTAAAAAAAAAAAGAATACCTAATGGCTTTTTCCTTTTTTTTGTTTCCTTAGCATCTTGTGTATTTTCTAGTGTTTATTTCATTCTTTTTGGTCTTAACGGTTTGTTGTTTTCTTCAGGGACCACTTCACGGGCGTGTGACCTGTGCAGTGAACGGAGCCCTGCAATTAGAAGGGCTCTGTGTATGATTTAATGCTCTGTTGTCACCTTCTTGAAAATCCTAAAAAATTTTTAAGAAGGGCCCCCACATTTTCATTTTATACTGGGCCTGGGTTTTTTAGATTTATCTTCCCCAAGATTGTAAAGACGGGCCAAGGGCTGCAATCCTGTCACAGACATCTTCGAATTTCCCATAGCACCTTGAGAATGTGCCCAGTAAACATCTGTTAATATGAAGGGAAAATATCTCTAAAGGGCTTTTTTCTTGTTTTTGCTTTGTTTGGAGAAGCCATCCACAGATATCTTTAATAATGATTAACAAACATAGAATAATCCAGAGTTTTTATTATTATGGTTCAGTCTCATTTTCTCTCAGATTTTTGCATATTACTCAGCTTCATTTGTTCCGTGCAAGGAACAAAGGAAGAATACCATTCTCTGTTTCTCATTCAGAGAAATCTATAAACACATTCTTAAGAAGCAACAACTTTGGGGCCCCTGGGTGGCTCAGATGGTTAAGCGTCTGCCTTTGGCTCGGGTCATGATCCCAGGGTCCTAGTCTCAAGCCCCACATCAGGCTCCTGACTCAGTGGGGAGTCTGCTTCTTCCTCTCCCTCTGCCTCTCCCACTGCTATGCTCTCTTTCTCTCGCTGTATCTCTGTGTCTCAAATGAATAAATAAAATCTTAAAAAAAAAAAAAGAAGCAACAACTTTAGTCCCTTGCAGCCTACAAGTGCCATGTTTCAAAAATATCCATCCTCAAAGAAGGATTGTGAAACCAGGCATAAAAAAGTGCATATTTTCAGGCAAGCTCAGTAGGAGCAAGTGAATATATAATGGAGCATGTAACTATGATATTTTAAAATTTTTATCTAAAATAAAAAATAAAATAAATAAAATAAGTTTTCCTCTGTCCATGCTCCAGTCAGTGATTCTTCCGGTCATTTCAGGTGTTCAATGTTCCTCGAATTTCAGTCATGGAAAGATTTATCATGACTTCTTTTTTTTTTTTTTAGGTTTTATTTATTTATTTGACAGAGAGAGGCACAGCGAGAGAGGGAACACAAGCAGGGGGAGTGGGAGAGGGAGAAGCAGGCTTCCCACGGAGCAGGGAGCCCGATGTGGGGCTTGATCCCAGGACTCTGGGATCATGACCTGAGCCGAAGGCAGACGCTTAACGACTGAGCCACCCAGGCGCCCCTTATCATGACTTCTTGAAAAGGATGTATTAGATTTCAGATTATTCCGGTTAACTTTTCAAAGGTTAAGGTTATTTAAAATCAAATTCTCTACTTTACAGATTTATATTTGGAGGTAGCCTTTCTGTAAGCATGTTCCCAAATATTAAGAGAAAATTTCCCCCGGAAAAAAAAAGAAAGAATATTTCCCCCGATTTTTATTTTACTACTTAAAGTTTTTTAGAGTTTTTAAGTTTTTAAGTTTTAAGTTAAGTTTTACTACTTAAAGCTTTTAAGAGTATGTTCCATGATTTTTTTTGTTTGTTTGTTTTAATTTAAATTCCAGTTAGTTAACACACAGTATAATATTAGTTTCAGGTGTACAATTCAGTGATTTCCATGATTATTTTATTTTATTTATTTATTTTTTTAAGATTTTTTTTTTAAACTTATTTGACAGAGAGAGACACAGCGAGAGAGGGAACACAAGCAGGGAGAGAGGAAGAGGGAGAAGCAGGCCTCTTGCCAAGCAGGGAGCCCGATGCGGGGCTCAATCCCAGGACCCCGGGATCATGACCTAAGCCGAAGGCAGACGCTTAACGACTGAGCCACCCAGGCGCCCCTCCATGATTATTTTTAAATGAAGTAAATAACAACTTCAGGAAAGTAAAATAGCAAAAATTTAATAAAATAATAGTTATATCTTAACATTTAAAGTAAAGTATTTTTTGTTATTCATTTAATCATTCATTTATCAAATATCTATGAAGTTTCTACTAGGTGCCTGGCATTCAGATACGGAATACTGCAGACAAGTTCTCTGCATTCTGGAGGTTGCATTATGGTGTGAGAACATGACAATCAACAGAAATAAGTGGAGGTGGGGCGCCTGGGTGGCTCAGTTGGTTAAGCGACTGCCTTCAGCTCAGGTCATGATCCTGGAGTCCCGGGATCGAGTTCCGCATCGGGCTCCCTGCTCGGCAGGGCGTCTGCTTCTCCCTCTGACCCTCCTCCCTCTCATGCTCTCTGTCTCTCATTCTCTCTGTCTCAAATAAATAAATAAAATCTTAAAAAAAAAAAAGAAAGAAGTGGAGGATTATTCTGTTTCTTGATCATTATTAAAGACAATCAACAGAAATTACTGGATAAGTAATAATAATAATAGAATGTTTAATTTTAGCTATTACTGTGTAGTAAGAAGAAAAATACAAATTTGAGGGGGAGCCTGGCTGGCTTGGTCAGAGGAGCATGTGACTCTTGATCTCAGGGTCATGAGTTCAAGCCCCACGTTGGGTGTAGGGATTACTAAAAGAAAATAAAATTCAAAAAATACAAATTTGGGTATTTATTGATATGTAAGATCTTTAGGGTATATTGCTAAGTGAAAAATGGGAATTGCAAAATAATAAGGTATAGGGATCTCAGTTTTAGGGATATGTAGGTATATTACCCCAAATTAATAATAATAATAACAAAGTTGAGAATTATATACACTAAAATATAAGTGTATAAAACACTTTAAAAAAGAGAGAGAGAGACCATTAGAATTTGGGATCTATTTCCCAATATTAAGAACAAGAAGAATATGGGAAGCTTAATTCTCTGGGACCATCAAAAACACTGGCTCTATCAGATTTTATGGCCAACTGGAGAGGAATTTTTCCTGATGGCCAGGAGCCAATACTGACAAAAATAACTGACAGGGTGATAATCATTGTAAGATCTCTGGTTTGTGTTAATGTGCTCCCCTGCCCACCTCTATGGCCAGGTTGTCATATTACCCGAAGCAATGCTATGCACATAGTAGGTGCTGCATGACTATGTGCTGCTAACTGGCAGGAAGGAATGTAGGACCGCACTGCACGATGAAAAACAGATGCGACTACTTCGGAAATGTAATCAAACAGCTTTTGAGGTACTGGGAAGGAGTGTATTTGCAAGCCAGGGAACACCCAACCCCAGGAAGCAGATGCTGGTATGCTTTTGGTCAAAACATCTTTTTCATAGAAAGCTCCTGGGTCTCGTTTTTACTTTGGGGATGATCAGAATTTTTAATCTGTCTGGGGAGTTTAGTTCCAGAATGAGATTCTGAGTGACTGCCTCCATTCACAGCAAGCTGGGTTTTGTGATAATTGCCTTTGATGTCTGTTCTTTGGCCTTTCTACCTCTCCTAACCCCTGTCGCTGTCAATTACCCTGGGAGGCTGCCCACAACAATGGAGACTATTGCCTCAGTAACAGTGGTATCAGCAGGGCTGAAGGCCACACTGAGAGCCAAGGGAATTTCCAAGGGTTCGCTCACACTGAAATCTGTGGCTTTCCTTCCTACAGTGTATGTTCACCATCGTAGTTTGGGGTGGCAACTCCAACTCGGATCTCCACTGGATCCCCAAGCTGCCTCTGCTGTGGTCACAGTGATTCTTACTATTGCAAGGCTGCAGCTGGGGAACTCTGAGGACAGGTAGGGAAAAGAGACCCTGCCCTAAGGGGCTGGCTTCCATCAACCATTTTGCCTTCTACACTCAGCAATCTTTGTTGAAGGATTAAGACATTTTAGGCAGTGCCAGAGTGAGGAACTAACATTTATTGAGTAGCGGCTATGGGCCACAGGTTTACAGATTTGTCTTAATCTTACCACATTTAAGACATACTATCAGTGGGGCGCCTGGGTGGCTCAGTCGGTTGAGTGTCCAACTCTTGATTTCAGCGCAGGTCCTGATCTCAGAGTTGTGAGATCAAGCCCTGCGTCAGGGTTTGTGCCCAGCAGGGAGTCTGCTGGAGATTCTCTCTCTCCCTCTGCCCCTCCCCCTGCTGTCTCTCTTCTCTCAAATAAGTACATCTTTAAGTTAAAAAAAAAAAAAGAGGTACTATCTGTCCCACTTTACAGATGAGAAAAATGAATTTCTGTTTGGGGTCTAAACTTATATCTCTTGAATCTAAAATCATGTTGTTTTAGGGCACCTGGCAGACTTAGTTGGTGGAGTATGCAGCTCTTGATCTTGGGGTATTAAGTTCGAGCCCCACACTGGGTGTAGAGATTGCTTAAATAAACTTAAATAAATTAAATTAAATCATGTTCTTTCCACTACAAGGAGCTTTGAGGGAGTGGGGAATGGGATTCAAGATTACTGGCTTGTTTGGAGCAGTATGCTCAGTAAATGGCACCAGGACAGTACTTCACAGGGACTGGCATAAAATAGGCTAATCCAACAGAGTAGTTTATTTTATTTTGTTTGTATTTTTATTTATTTATCTTTTTTTGTAAGTAGGCTTCTCAATCCTGAGATCAAGACCTGAGCTGAGATCAAGAGTCAGATGCTTAACCAACTGAGCCACCCAGGTGTCCCCCAACATATTAGTTCAATTAAGTTAGAGTAAAATGTTCACCTTTAAACAGTTTAACAGGTGTCTTGATTCCCAGACCATCACACTCCGAGGATTAGTCAAGGATGAGAGGCTCCTTTTTTAATTCCTTTCTTTCCTGGTTCCCACTCTTGGCCATTTCCTTATAAGATAAACTAAGGACGCCAGGCATACTGGATAAAGTTGTACTTTGGGCTCCCAATGTCTTCCATAATCAAAAACATTTTTTTTCAAGGGCGCCTGGGTGGCTCAGTTGGTTAAGCGACTGCCTTCGGCTCAGGTCATGATCCTGGAGTCCCTGGATCGAGTCCCGCATCGGGCTCTCTGCTCGGCAGGGAGCCTGCTTCTCCCTCTGACCCTACCCCCTCTCGTGTGCTCTCTCTCTCTCTCTCATTCTCTCTGTCTCAAATAAATAAATAAAAATCTTTAAAAAAAAAAACAACTTTTTTTTTCAAAATCAAAGTTGCTTTATCGTCATGAACTTGTCCATGTCTTTCTTTTTTCTTAAGATTTTATTTATTTATTAGATTTTATTTATTTGTTTGAGACAAAGAGAGAACGAGCTGTGGAGAAGGGCAGAGAGAGAAGCAGACTCACTGCTGAGCAGGAGGCCCGACTTGGGGCTCCAACCCAGGACATGGAGCTCATGACCTGAGCCGAAGGCAGACGCAGAACTGACTGAGCCACCCAGGTGCCACTAAAGATTTTATTTATTTACTTTAGAGAGGGAAAGAGCACACGAGCACGCGCATGCACAAGTGAGGGAAGGGCAGAGGGAGAAGGGGAGAGGCAGAGAATTTCAAGCAAAGCAGACTTCGGGTTCAGCACGGAGTTCCACACAGGGCTTAATCTCACAATCCCAAGATCATGACCTGAGCCAAAATCAAGAGTCAGACACTTAACTGACCGAGCCACCCAGGCGCTCCTCTCCATGTCTTTCTGAGCCCAGCCTAACATTATTTAAAATTGATAAATTCTTTCCTATAAGTGATATTAAAATGTACCTGCAAACCTGGCAAATAGAATTACAGGTAGAAGTGGTTACAAAAAATTCCATGAAGCCAAGAAGTTCACAGAAAGGAAAAGATAGCTTCTCATAATAAAAAATTATCAAATTCTTGACTGTGTGGAATAGAACAAGAACAAATTGAACAAACTGTCACGGAGAATGCTAGGTTGTCTACAAGCAGTGTAAAGATGAGTTCTTAAGAAATAGAAAAAAAAAAAGATTTTAAACAAGTGGCTACACTTGATTCTGGAAGGGAAAGAAAAAAGATATGGCAAGAGTAGCTATTTCACCTCTTCTATCTGACCTGTGTTCTTAGAGATGACTTTGTCCCAGGACTGAGTCTAAAATAAGAAATTTGTCTTTTTCATTGTCATCAGATAAGTTCTACTTATCAATATAAAATTCCAGCTCTCTGAAAAATGTTGAGTACTTACAAAGAAGCTTAAACTCTGTGGCAATTCACTTGAATGAGTATACTAAACGTCACAAAATTTATTTTGAACTTATAAATCTGATTTTAGAAAACATTTCCATGTTAGATTTAATTTTAATTTATCCTACTTCTGTGCAAAAAAAATCTCTTGGTGTCCTGAAGTTTTCCTAAGTTCCTTTTACCTATTTTATAATAGTGCTTCTTAAATTTTAATGTGCACGGACAGCTTGTCAGAATGCAATTTCTGATTCAGTAGGTCTGGGATTCTGCATTTTTAACAAGTTCTCAGGTGATGACAGTGTTGTTGGTCCATGGACTATACTCTGTGTAGAAAGATTTTAGATCACAGAATTCTTAAAACCCAGTGAAACCAGCTCAAAAGCAGAGACTCAATGCATCAGTAGAGGAAGACTTTTCATAAAGGGACATTCAAGAATGGAAAGAACATGAATAGAAACTTATCTTAAACCAGGACTTGTTGAGAGCTTGACCATGGAGAAACATGGACAGGTTTTAAACAAAAGGGACTTGGTCAGATTGGTTTACTATAACTCCTTTCTTATTAACTAAGCACTAAATTTTAGTCCCAGAGTCAATAATGAAGGAGAGTTGGAAGAAAGGCAGGCAGGAACAAGGTATCCCTGCCCTAAGAGGAAACCACCCTGAAAAGGATTTTACACCACCTTGGAAGGAGCCCTCCACCCTTTCCCATGTAATAGGTACATGACAAAAACCTGATTGGATGACAGGGGCATGGGTGGGGGGGGAGGGGGTTAATCAGATTAAAACAGCCCGCCCACAAGCCCATAAAAACCCCTAGACTTAGAAACTGGTGACAACCCTCTGGGGTCCCCTCCCTCTTTGGGAACTTTGTACTATTATCACTCAATAAACTTTGCTTTGCTACCCACCACTCTTCGTCTGGTCTACCTCTTCATTCTTCGAAGCGCTATGACCGAGAACCACGGGCACTAAAGGAAAAGAAATCCTGCAACATCAATATTAACACACAAGTCACCACTGGAGAAAGAAGCCATATAACAGAGCAACAAAGCCTCGGCCAAGTCTTTATCTCTCCTTGTCTCCCTCATAGCTGTTTAATGCAAGTTGAGAAATTTAATTCATCAAGCAAAGGATAGGAGATACAGTCTTTGTTCAAGATACATATGATCTCAAAGCTACAGATTCCTAGGCCTTCACAGTTTTGCAGAATACCGAAATCAATCAATCTTTAAAGCAGCTTTCCGGATTCTTCATCATCTGTTCTCTGATATTTCTAAGCTACAATTCCTTTGTTAAATGTAGTATGTCCTCCTTATAGGGTCGTGATGAGAAAAAAACGATATAGTCCAGATGGTTTATACCTCACCTCAATGAGACTCTTTCCTGGGCTCCTATTAGGCCAAGCAACTCCTTTGGCTTCCATAGCCCCAATGCATGCTTCGATCATGACACTTAATACCTTGTATTTATAAGTCTCTTTATTTTCTTACTTAAACTAGCTCCTTGAAAAAGATAATGAAAGTAATCTTTATTGAGCACTTACTATGTGCCAGGCATCTTCTACACACTTTGTATCTCTACAACAGCCTTATGATAGAGGTACTGCCCATTCTACAGATGAAGAAACCGAGACTCACATTATGGTAATGCTGAAATTCATTGAGCTAGTTAGTGACAGGGCTGGGATTTGAGCTCAGGCAGTTGGGCTGTAGAACCCACATTCTACTTGAGCGGAAGCTTCCTCAGGTGTTCCTCTCAATAATTCTAACATAACAGTATGGTGTGTAGTAGGCATGCAATTGTGTTGGATTTCACATTGGTGAAATCATCAGGATCCTGCTAGAAATGTAATAAATGGTTGTTGGGGTGCCTGGGTGGCTCAGTCAGTTAAGCATCTGGTTCTTGAGGGTCATGGGATCCAGCCCCGCCTTTGGGCCCCAAGCTCTGAGCTCAGCAGGGAGTCTGCTTGAAGATTCTCTCCCTCTGCCCCTCCCCTAACTCATGCTCATATGCTCTCCCTCGATAAAATAAATAAATAAATATTTTTTAAAGAAATATAAGAAATCATTGTAGAGTCTAGATCTCTGCCAGAAGTCACAGATTTATCTGTAATACAAGTTTTCTTTTTTTTTTTTTAAGATTTTATTTATTTATTTGACAGAGAGATAGAGCCAGAGAGCACAAGCAGAGAGAATGGCAGAGGGAGAGGGAGAAGCAGGCTCTGCCCTGAGCAGGGAACCCGATGCGTGGGACTCGATCCTAGGACCCTGGGATCGTGACCTGAGCTGAAGGCAGACACCTTCGGAGCCACCCAGGTGCCCCTGTAATATAAGTTTTCCACTTGTGCTATCTCCACATCTCCAACTTCCCTTCACCCTTAACCCATTTGAATCTAGCTAGGCCTCTGTCTCATTACTCCACACGAAGTGACCTTCTCAAGTCACTGCCATCTTCCATGTTACCATATCTAATATATGCATTCTAGTCCCTGCTGACACCGCTGCTCAGCAGCATTTCACCGGGATCAGCCCTCTGGTTTCTCTGACACTAAACTGTTTTTTCTCTGATGTCTTCGTTCCCTCTCCAGTGTCCTTTGCTACTTCTTCATCTTCCATGAGTCTCCAAATATCGGAGTTCCAATTTGATGTTGCATCAAGTAAACTGTCTTCATTGCTTCTCTCATTCCTTTTCCTCCTCCTTCATCCCTCCCCATTTAGCCTTATGCCTTTAAATATCTTCTTGACTGGGACACCTGGGTGGCTCAGTTGGTTAAGCGGCTGCCTTCGGCCCAGGTCATGATCCCAGGGTCCTGGGATTGAGTCCCACATCGGGCTCCTTGCTCAGCGGGGAACCTGCTTCTCCCTCTTTCTCCCTCTGCTTGTGCTCTCTCTGTCAAATAAATAAAATCTTTAAAAAAAAAAAAAGGGAGGGCGCCTGGGTGGCTCAGTCGTTAAGCGTCTGCCTTCGGCTCAGGTCATGATCCCAGGGTCCTGGGATCGAGTCCCACATCGGGCTCCCTGCTCCGCAGGAAGCCTGCTTCTCCTTCTCCCACTCCCCCTGCTTGTGTTCCTGCTCTCACTATGTCTCTCTCTGTCAAATAAATAAATAAAATCTTTAAAAAAAAAAAGGGGAAACATAAAAAATAAATAAATAAATAAATACATACATACATACATACATACATACCTTCTTGATGATGTTAATAACTTCCAAACTTATATTGTCAGCCCAGGCTTCTCTCTCAATGCGAAGCTCAGAACTTCTTCTTTTTTTTTTTTTTAAAGATTTTATTTATTTATTTGAGACAGAGAGAATGAGAGAGACAGAGAGCACATGAGAGGGGGGAGGGTCAGAGGGAGAAGCAGGCTCCCCGCCGAGCAGGGAGCCCGATGCGAGACTTGATCCCGGGACTCCAGGATCATGACTGAGCCGAAGGCAGTCACTTAACCAACTGAGCCATCCAGGCGCCCCGAAGCTCAGAACTTCTGATATCTCCACTGGCATGAGTCATGGATGTCTCCAACCTCACGTGTTTAAAACTAAACTTGATAGTAAGGTATAAGCAGAAAAAATAAACCCCACAAGCTGTGGAGACGCGGTGAGTCTCTTGCCAGAGGAAAGGTCTTGTCACATGACATTAACTACAAAGAGGAAACTAAGGGGTAAGGAAAATATTTATTAGTAACTTGCCCAAAATTAAAGTATGGCTCCCAGACGTACATGTGTGTGTGTGCGCACTCGCACAATGGTAAAGCCAGTTCAGAGACCCTTTGAAGAATAAGGATTTATAAAGTCTTCCAGGAAAGACATTCTGAAATAAATGTGTTAGGTGAGAGAGAAAACTAGTTGATGTCTTACAGAACAATAAGATTGGAGAGAAATTATTTGCTTCTCTACCAGACAAAAATCTGCAAGTTATCATGTAACTTCATGTTAACTCTTCCCTGAGTCTGGGCCTAATCAGTTATAGCATAGCAAAAGTGGTCATTTTCCTAGAGAATTAAATCATCCTTGGGCAGGCCAGTTAAGACAGAATTCAAGTATGACACTGAGAAGATACACAGCCTTCTTTTTGCCTATTTCCAAATTTTGGATAATTTTTCTTAAATGTCAGAGTCCTCACACACTTTTTCCTTGAACACACAGTTTATAATGGTCGGAGCTGGGATGTTGACTCCAAAGCTCATGTTCCTTCTAACCATACTCCACTGACACATGGTATCTTTTTTTGGGAGGAGTGCAATTGATTTCCAGGCTCTACAGCTGACACTGAATATCTGTTACCAGGACTGAGTGTTCTTTTTTTTTTTTTTTTAGGACTGAGTGTTCTTATAACTTGGAAGGTGAAATCTTGTTTCTAGATTTCCTCAAAGCCTACGATGTTAGTCCCATTGAGTTCTCTGCTCCCAGAGACCTAGTATATACTTCAGGGTTAAGTCATTCATTGGCCGGTTTATCCAATGCTTTCTTAGTTTATTTATATTTATGTACGTGCCCAATCTCCTCATGTAGATTATAAGCCTCTCAAAAGGAGTTAGGTTTTCTTTAAAAAACAGAAAAAAGAAAAAAAAGGAGGCTTGCTTTCTTAATACGTTGCTATAGTAACAGCTCCTTGAATATACTCTATAATGCTGTGGATTAGCAAGTAATAAAGCCATATGTAGGTGACAAAATGAATGTTAAAAAAATAGGTAAAGGAGATACATTGTAAAATAAAATAATATGGAAAAACTTAATGGAAAGGAGGAATCTGGAATTCAACCAGAAAAAGGGATAGGATTTGTATTGATATACTAACGCCATACTTAGCCTCAAGGAGAATTCCTATGAGTGGGAATTTCCAGTAATGAGCGCTGCACAAATTGTTTCATGAGCAAATAATTTATTCATCCAGCAATTTATATTGAGTGTCTGCTATGTGTTAATCACTGGGGATACAGCTATGCATAAATCAGACATGACCCTAACCTTCATGAAGATTATAGTGTCCTGGGAAAAACTGATACTAATTGCACCACAGAGAATTAAATTACTGTTGGGAAGTTATACTTAAATAGAAAGTTTACTTGAAAAAATAACATCCAACAATATACCTCACCAGGACTCCTCAAAACTGTCAAGGTTATCAAAAATAAGGCAAGTCTGAGAAACTGTCATAGCCTAAGGAGACATGATGACTAAATGTAATGTGGTATTCTGCATAGGATGCTGGAACAGAAAAAGGACATTAGGTAAAAACTAAAAACATCTAAATAAACTATAGACTTTAGTTAATAATAATGTATGGGAAGTAATGAACGCATATTGGTTCATTAACTATAACAGATGCACCATTTTAATATAAGATTATCAAAAGCACACTATGACAGCACACACGTGAGTTGTGTCTTTCCATAATATCAGCTTTATTTAATCATAAAGCAAGGTTAACATAATTGTAAAGCAGGTTCAGGATTCCAAACTCAAATGACATTTCACTACGCATTTAACTTGGTGTCAGGGGCACCTGGCTGACTCAGTCGGTAGAGCCTGCGACTCTTGATCTTGGGGCTGTAAGTTCAAGCTGCACATTGGGTGTAGAGATTCCTTAAAAATAAAAAATAAAATAAAATAAAAATCTTTAACTTG
The DNA here is from genome assembly GCF_002201575.2 of Neomonachus schauinslandi. NCBI lineage: Eukaryota > Metazoa > Chordata > Mammalia > Carnivora > Phocidae > Neomonachus > Neomonachus schauinslandi. The sequence goes on along the minus strand of NC_058404.1, from coordinate 158,705,475 downwards.
GCTTCCTACATGTCAAAAAGCAAAGCATGGTACAAAGTCACGCAACAAACAAGATACAACAAGGGATGGGAAGTTAACCAAATGCAAAATCAGTGCATGAGCCCACAGTTGAGATGAGGACTCAGTCCAGTTCGGGTCAGCTCTTGGCACATGCTGCTTATTACGTTCAAGCAGTGGTTCAGAGATCAGTTGGGCAGAGCCTTTGGTGGCCGCTGCGTTTTGGACGTGGGCAGGCTCAAGAGGGTCAATGCCTGAAGTCTGACAGTTTGCTGCAAAAGTCCTCCCTTTTAAAGCAGTTTAATCAGTCTTGGGCCTTTGCAGGCCTCTTCTGGTTCTGCTAGTTATCAGTTCTGGGCGTCGTCAGCCCGTGCTGGCTCCGGCGATATCTGGTCTTAGCTGTGCCATCCTCAGCTGTTTAACTCACAACTTGACATGTGTGACTCCATCTTGCTCTCCACACAGATGTTAACAAGGGGGGAAACTGTGTGTGTGTTGGGGATGTTAAAAAACAATACTCAATCAAGTAAGTTTGAAGATCTAATTGGCTTTATTAAGGGATTCATGAATCAGGCAGCATCCCATCTGGCAAGGAGAGAGGAGCTCTGAAGGGGGGTTGTGTAAAATGGAAGGTTTTTACAGGAAGGAGGGTGGGCAAGAAAATTATTAGTAAAAGAAAAGAAAGGATTGTTCCAGGTAAGATCACCTTCCCTTTGGGTGTGAGGGGGAGAAGGCAGGAGATCTTGGATTACCTCATCATCCTTTGGCGTCTCAAAAGGGCCCCCATATGACAGATTACCTCACTGGTACTTATCAGAAAATTCCTGATTGACAGGTTAAGACTATATTATTTTGGGGGAAGTTGAATCTGCAGTTAGGTTTGGGATTAAACCCAGGTTTGGCAACTTGGCCCCCAAGTGATGCCGTTTGGGCCTGTGGTTTTCTTTTTAACAGGAGAAAAAGTATATGGGAACTGTGTACTATCTGCTCAGTTTTTCTATAAATCTTAAACTGTTCTAAAAAAAAAATAAGGTCTAGAAGTTTTAAAAAACACTGTTTTCACTGTCAATAAAAACAGAATTTATCTGTGATAAACACCAAGAAGGCAAAAAAACTGGGTGTTTGTTATTAGAGTCTATAAAGGTCACAAGCAAATGTTTTCCTGAAAAATCACATACAAGCTGAGACTTGAAGTTTGAAAAGGAGTTGGCTAAGAGAAGAGGAAGTCAGGATCCTTCTAGGCAGAGGCCACAGGGCATTCTAAGACTGTGAAAAAGTTAAAAGTGAGGTCTGTGTGGCTACAGCAAGAGCCCCAGACATTAATGATAAGATGGGGCTGTGACTGCCCTAAATAGACCTTGGATACCAAATCAAGAATTTTAAAATTTATTCTAAAGACAAAGGAGAACCATGCACTCGATGACCAGTACTTAGTATGTGGAGCTCTGCTAAGTATTGGTCCTCTAGCAGTGAAGAAAACAAAACCGCTGCCCTCATGAAGCCCCCAGTGCCTGGGGGGGTGGGGGGGGAGGGAGAAGGGGGTATGCAAGAGGGAAGAAGACGGGCAAGGGGACAGAGCACCGAAAGGCTTTTGGTTTTACTCTGAGATGAAGGCTTTTGAGCCAAGGAATGACTTGACCTACAGGACCTCACTTAGGCTGCTACACGTCTCTATAGTCCATTCCTCCACATCAGCCAAAGGGACCTTTTGCAAACAGAATCAGATCTGCTCCTTCTCCTGCTTTGAACCCCCTATTGTTTCTGCTTGCACAGAGACAAAAATCCAAACTCCTAAAATACTTGAAGAAACTAAACACTTAAACACTAAAGAAATTTCAGCAAAATATGTCTGTCTGAAAAGAAAATGTGATTTCTTTTTTCAGGTACATTTTACCTACAGTGATTGCGGGGCGGGTGCGGGGGGGGGGGGTGGTAATTCCCTCGCCAGATTAAACCAGGTCCCAGAGGAATTTTAGACATCAGTCTGCAATGACCTGAATATGCAAACCAATGTTCTTTATCTATTTTACCAAAATCCTTATCTCTATTTAAAGACTTCCCTCTATGAAAAATGGGGGGGAAAGTTTTCCTTGTATCCTGAAACTGTATATCACAAATGCACAAATAAACAGGTTTGTGAAACATCCTCTTTATTTCTTCCGTACTGACTTCTACCCTTCTATCCACCAGACTCTACTTTTGGGAGATTTTCTCCAACAAATTCAATTTTATCTTTCAATTTGATTTGGTGGGTTTTATATCTCAACAACTTTTGCTATAAACTTTCTCGGGTACACAATCCAGGGAAAATGATAAGTGAGTATATTTCATTTGTACAACCTAATATAGACTTAATTTCAGTATGCAAACGTTTAATTTTGTTTTGGGAGTGCTTTAAAATTTTTAATTAATGGAATTCTGGGACGTTATTAAAAAGAACTTGATAGGGGCGCCTGGGTGGCTCAGTCAGTTAAGTGTCCAACTTTTGATTTCGGCTCAGGTCATGATCTCAGGGACATGAGATTGAGCCCCGGAGTGGGTTTGTGCTCAGTGCAGAGTCTGCTTGGGATTCTCTCTCCCTTTCCCTCTCTCTCTGCCCCTCGCCCTCCCTCTCTCTCTCAAAAACAAATACATAAATAAAATCTCATTAAAAAAAAAAGAACCAGATGGATCTGCATAAAATAACAGGTTCAAGATGTATTATTAAAAGGAAAAAAAAAGGGCGCCTGGGTGGCTCAGTCGGTTAAGCGGCTGCTTTCGGCTCAGGTCATGATCCCAGTGTCCTGGGATCGAGTCCCGCAATGGGCTCCCCGCTTTGCGGGGAGCCTGCTTCTCCCTCTCCCTCTGCCTACTTGTGTTCTCTCTCTATCTCTCTGTCAAATAAATAAATAAAATCTTTAAAAAAATAAAATAAAAAATAAAAGGAAAAAATAAAAAGAAAAAAGTTTCAGGACAATACAAAATAATTTTAATTAAAAATGTTTATTCAGGGGTGCCTGGGTGGCTCAGTTGGTTAAGCATCTGCCTTCAGCTGAGTTCCATATCAGGCTCCCCACTCAGTGGGGAGACTGCTTCTCCCTCTGCCCCCTCCTCTCTGCTTGTGCTCTCTCTCACAAAAATAAATAAATCTTTAAAAAAAATGTTATTCTGTATGTATATTTATATATGGTTAGAAAAAAGCCTATGTAACTTAAGTGTGTAACTATTGGCAGTACTTATTCTTGAGCATGAGTAATATAGAAGATTTTAGTTTTCAGGTGCACATTTCTGAAATGTTTGATATTTCCTACAACCTTGTTTCTTTTTTTTTTTTTTAAGATTTCATTTACTTATTTATTTGAGAGAGAGAGCGTGTAAGCACACACATGAGCAGGGGGAGGGACAGAGGAGGGAGGGGGAGAGAATCCCAAGCAGACTCCAAGCTAAGCATGGAGCTGGACATGGGGCTCAATCTCAAGACCCTGAGATCATGACCTGAGCAGAAATCAAGAGTGGTCTGCTTAGCTGACTGAGCCACCCAGGTGCCCTTAGACTTTCAGGGTTAAGATGACTTTATACTTGCTGATAAGTTGTTGGTGATTATTCTTTTTTTTTTTTTTTTAAGATTTTATTTATTTGACAGCGAGAGAGACAGCGAGAGAGGGAACACAAGCAGGGGGAGTGGGAGAGGGAGAAGCAGGCTCTCCACAGAGTAGGGAGCCCGATGTGGGGCTTGATCCCAGGACTCTGGGATCATGACCTGAGCCGAAGGCAGACACTTAACGACTGAGCCATCCAGGCGCCCCTGGTGATTATTCTTTTTTTTTTTTTTAAGATTTTATTTATTTATTTGAGAGAGAGAATGGGATATAGAGAGAGAGAGAGCATAAGAGGGGAGAGGGTCAGAGGGATAAGCAGACTCCCCGCCGAGTAGGGAGCCCGATGTGGGACTCGATCCCGGGACTCCAGGATCATGACCTGAGCCGAAGGCAGTCGCTTAACCAACTGAGCCACCCAGGCGCCCCCCTTGGTGATTATTCTTGGAAAAAAAGAAAGTTATGCTGGCATTTTGCAGCTTAAATAAAGGAAAAGTGTACGGCCTTAACTGTAATTCCCACTTCCTTCTTTGGGAAAAAAAAGGGCTTACCCAATTCTTACTCATTTACTAATCGAGCCCAACTTAGTACTGATGAATAGTTGCTCTGCTTCCAGCCCTGTTAGTGAGAAAGGGTGGACAGCACCTGAACATTCCCAAAAGGTCACTGAGACTGTCCCCCTCTCTCACTGCACCCCTGCCCCCATAAGACTCTGTATCTAGGCTTGTTGAAGGGATTTCCCCCCGCAAAGTCACTGTCTCCCCCGCCAATCCTGGCCAAGAACTTTGTTAGGTGTCTCTTGAATGGATCTGAGCTGCCTTACGTCTGTTCCCTCATCCTAGCTCTTCTACTAATCCATGGCCATTTGTCTATCACTTCTCAGTCTGTCCTCCCCACTAAGCTCTGAGTGTCTTTTTATCCCTAAGGTCTCGCAGGGAACAAGTCATTTAACCACAGATATGTATTTGAATGGCTATTCTGTACCAGGCCCTGTGCTAGGTGCTGGAATTACAGTGATGGCCCAAATAGTAAAAACGACCTTATGGAATTTATAGTATGGTGAGGGTAAGTAGCAGTTAAGTAAATACACAAGTAACTAACTGATACGGTGTTTAAGGCCACTACACCCAAGTACTAACAGAGCATACACAGACTTCGTAGGACTTGGTCCAGTTCAGGTGAAGGCTTTCTGAAGGAGGTAATCCTTAAGCAGATTCCTGAAGAATGAGAACAGCCCAAGCAGAATGTGTCTGTGTTGGGATGGAGGGAAGTGGAGTGCTGAGGCCCAGAGGAACCCTCCAGGTAGTTGGAACAGCACACAGAGGGAGCCTGAGCTGGAAATGGCCAGTGTGGTGGAATCAGTGAGAAGAGAGGCAGGCCAGGCCTAGGCCAGATCTGGCAGCTCCTCAAGCATCTTGTTGAGCAGCTTGAATATCGCCCTACAAGAAATGGGAAGGCACGAAGGGGACTTTAGTGGAAGAATGATGTGATCAGGTGATCAGATCTGCATTTTAGAAGTTGACTTTTTTAGGCCACCAGAGGGAAAATGGAATGTAGAGGAACAGGAATGGGCAAAGGGAGATGAATTAAGGCAAAAGGTAATGGTGGCTTAATGAGTGTAAATTGAGTGAATGAACTTTAGGATCAAAGTATAGGATAGACGGCCTGGAAAGTCCCCAAAAATCCCATCCAAGTTTTAGTCTCAGTTAATGAGAAAACGGAGTTCCAAAGTGGCACCGTGAAGTATTCAATGCTGCACAGTTTATTCATAGCAGAGCTAGGACTGTGAACCAGTTAGGCATTTTGTCTCTTTCCATGGACCTCCTTATGTGACTCAACAAGTTTTTGAGTGGGGGAAAAAAAAAAGCAGTGCTTCACTAAGTGATGGGTATATGGAGTCCATTGCACTATTCTTTTTTTTAGAGAGAGAGTGCAGGAGCGGCGGTGGGGGTGGGGTGGGGACGGATGGGCAAAGGGAGAGGGAGAGAATCTTAAGCAGGGCATGGAGCCTGACTCGGGGCTTGATCTCATGACCTGAGCCAAAATCAAGAGTCAGATGCTCTACCAACTGAGCCACCCAGGCGCCCCTCATTGCACTATTCGGTACTTCAATGTTTGAAAACGTTGATGATAAGCAGTTTTATAAGTATTGCTTTAAAACTGTTGGGGCATAGGTCAAATTCAAAGCCTTTGAAACAATTTGGCAAAGGAAACCAGTCCAAGGGGACCCCTGGGTGGCCCAGTTGGTTAAGCGTCTGCCTTCAGCTCAGGTCATGATCCCAGGGTCCTGGGACTGAGTCCGCATCGGGCTCCTTGCTCAGCGGGGAGCCTGCTTCTTCCTCTGTCTGCTGCTCCCCCTGCTTGTGCTTTCTCTCTCTCTGACAAATAAATAAATAAAATCTTAAAAAAAAAAAAAAAAGGAAACCCATCCAAGTCTTCCTGGCTCTATTGTACTTATATAGTACCCTCAGGTTCCCAACCTGGTAGGCTCAGCAGGGTGATATGAGGACTGATTTCCATGTCACAGATAATGACAGATTGCTGGACTCCATGGCACTTGCTAGAGACACCCAACCCCTCCTTTGCTCTTCTGTAAAATTGGGAATCCATGCTGTCAAATGACAAAAATAATACAATTTCATAACAAGTTTTATGTCCTTTGTTCAAGGTAAAACAACCCATGGATTGGGGAAGTACAGTGCCTAACAAGCAGTGAGCACTCTTCCCAAGGGATTTTGGGCAAGAGTGAGTCCTACAGAGTGTTAGAGGAGGGAACATAGGAGCAGGGCGTGATTGGCTAGGAGGTTGGGGGTTTCCTTATAAGACTAGCAGGTCCTTAGGGCAGGGCCAAAAAAAAAAAAACCCCAAAAATTAGCAGGTCCTATTTTGTAGAGTAAGCTAGCTGGGTTGGAGGATTGTGATTGGTTTATGTTAGGTTTCCTTGACAGTGAGGCATTTCTTGTAAATGCAGGCTATCAACCCGAATAAGGAGGTAAACTGGGGCAAGTTTGAATTACCTGGAATTGAGTTTATTTGGAAATCGCAGAGTTGAGATTAGAGAAACACATGCTGTAGCAAGCTAGGGTGTGTTGAGGGTTTGGGATAGGCTGTGTTAATGTGTAGGGAATGTAAAGTGGGGGAAGTCCAGCCAGAGTCCCAGGAGTAAGTTAGGTGGCTTGAGGATGAGGAGAGATTCTTGGCAGATGTCCCTCAGTCTTTCATAAATTAGGCATTTATTGGAAATCAGTCTCTTGGTTCTTAAATTTCATTCTTCTGAAAGCATGGTCATGAGCTTCTCCATTTCATATCCCCTGGTTCCATTTTATTTATTTTATTTTTTAAAAGATTTTATTTATTTATTTGACAGAGAGGGAGAGAGAGAGAGAGAGAGCACAAGCAGGGGGAGGGTCAGAGGGAGAAGCAGACTCCCCACTGCGCAGGGAGCCCGATGCAGGGCTCGATCCCAGGACCCCAGGATCATGATCTGAGTCGAAGGCAGACGCTTAACCAACTGAGCCACCCAGGCGCCCCTCCCTTGGTTCCATTTTAGATTGAAATCCTTTCATGGGGTTTACTTAGGTTTGTGACCTGGGCTGGGGCTACAGGGGAATGGGTCCCCATATATGAATCACTTTTATCAATACTTTTTATAGAGAGGATGTTGTGAAACTAAAGTGAGTCCATGTATGTCCCCTTTACCTGATCCATGAATGCTATTTTTTTTCCTTAACTTTTCCTTGAAACTGAGTAATCAATGTCTCCATGGCTATCTGCATAAACCACTGAGAGTGACCAAATAGTGGTCTATTTATAATTTATATTGCATGTTAAAAATAAACTTGAAGAAGGTCTGTTTTTAATTTCTCATTTAAGCTGGGGATTGTTACTCATTTAATAGCTTCGGAATATAGAAAGCAAAGATAAGAGTTTATATTCGTTGAAACAATTTCATGGAAGGTAGGTGAGTGGGTGGGTGAGGTCATCCCATTTGCTTTGTCTGAAATCTCTGGGTTTTGGAGGGTGGCGGTCGACCCTTAAAGGGATTAATTAGCTTTAGCTATCAGTTTCTCTTCTAAAGTGACTGGTGAGTTGGGCCTTCTTTGGAGGATGTGATCAAGAACTCTTGAGATAACACCCTCCGTTTACCTTCTTCCCAGTCTTTCTGTACCACATGGATTCTCTGGTATCCAGAAAACAAGCACCTAATCATGTCCCTATTTTGTTTCCTTTTAAAATTATTTTTTCACCCCAATCTTATACTGGTGAAGGCAGATTCAAAAGGGCAAACCTTGGGGGTAAGTGTCTGCCTTCGGCTCAGGTCATGATCTCGGGGTCCTGGGATCGAGCCCCATGTCACCCGGCTCCCTGCTCAGCGGAGAGCCTGTTTCTCCCTCTCCCTCTGCCCCTCCCCTGTTCATGCTCATGCATTCTCTCTTTGTCTCAAATAAATAATTAAATCTTAAAAAAAACCAAAACAAGGGCGCCTGGGTGGCTCAGTTGGTTAAGCGACTGCCTTCGGCTGGGGTCATGATCCTGGAGTCCCTGGATCGAGTCCCGCATCGGGCTCCCTGCTCAGCAAGGAGCCTGCTTCTCCCTCTAACCCTCCCCCCTCTCATGTACTCTCTCTCTCTCATTCTCGCTCTCTCAAATAAATAAATAAATCTTTAAAAAAACAAAAAACAAAAACAAAGGGGCAAACTTGGTAACACATTATAAGTACCAAATAGTTGTTGAGTGAATGAAGCAATTCATAAGCAAACTTGAACCCTAGAATTTAAATATAGCTTAGAAGATGCATATTATAGAAATGCATATTATAGAAAGTGAAAGTACCTTCCCATAAGCCTGTTCCACAAAATAATCCTGGCTAATATTTTGACCAGTAGCTTTACTAAAAACACTGGACTGAACACTCTTGTGTATCTCTGTGCGCCGTGGAAGGTCATGTTGGGTCAAAACTGTGTCTATGGTGTGTGTGTTTATTTTGGCTGTGCCATTTCATTCTCCAAAAAAGTTGCAAAGTTTATATTCCCCAAACATAGTATTGTGAGATGGCCCATGATTATTTTATTTTATTTTAACAATCCTTATTTTCTAGATTATAAAAGTGATACATTCTTTCAAAAAGAGGTGGAACAATTTGGAAGCATACAAAGTAGAAAATTAAATTTTACAAACCATAAGAGACTCTTTTTTTTTTTTAAAGATTTATTTATTTATTTGAGAGAGCGAGAATGAGAGAGAGTACATGAGAGGGGGGAGGGTCAGAAGGAGAAGCAGGCTCCTCGCTGAGCAGGGAGCCCGATGCGGGACTCGATCCAGGGACTCCAGGATCATGACCTGAGCCGAAGGCAGTTGCTTAACCAACTGAGCCACCCAGGCGCCCCATAAGAGACTCTTAACCATAGGAAACAAACTGAGGGTTGCTGGAGGGGAGGTGGGTAGGGGGATGGGGTAACTGGGTGATGGGCATTAAGGAGGGCACATGATGTAATGAGCACTGGGTGTTATATGCAATTGATGAATCACTGAACTCTACCTCTGAAACCAATAATACATTATATGTTAATTAATTGAATTTAAATTAAAAAGAAAATTAAATTTTGCTACATCCATTTTTTTGAGATTATTAAGAATAAGACAACAATATGGTCAATAGAGTTACTTCCCAAAACCAGTTTTACTCTATCTTTTCTTCTTTTTCCCCAGCATATGTAAACAACCTATGTCACTGCTAAGAAATTCTGGGACAGACATGCTTCAACCTTCTAGGCCTTGATTACCCTTACATTTTGAGGCTCTACTTTACGTCCTACCAATCATCTTCAGATGTACACCACCAAATATTATATGCATGTGTGTGCAATATGTAAAAGAGCAATAAGTTAAATCTTAACTTTTTTATCTGAAAAATCCTTGACCATAAGTAACTAATTTATCAGCTATAATTTCTCAATAATTTCTCTGCATATTTAGGGTTTCTAAGGAGGTGAGAAAATCAAGCTTATAAGCTTTTTAAAAAATGACATTTTAATAAATGCTAAGTTTATTAAGTTATTTCAACTTAATGTATCTGTAGACATTTCATTAAACCTTTATCGATGTCTGTCTTACAATTTATTTTTCAAAGTTTGGAGCATAAGCCTTTGTAGGCATAGCTGATCCAGCTTAAAAAGGATCATACCAGGTGCCTGGGTGGCTCAGTCGGTTAAGCGTCTGCCTTCGGCTCACGTCATGATCCCAGGGTCCTGGGATCGAGTCCTACATCAGGCTCCCTGCTCAGTGGGGGGAGGGGGGTCTGCTTGCCCATCTCTCTCTCCCTCTCCCACCGCCCCTCCCCTTCTTGTGTGCTCTCACTCTCTCAAATAAATAAAATCTTTTTTTTAAAGATTTTTATTTATTTATTGAGAGAGATAATGATAGAGAGAGAGCATGAGAAGGGGGAGAGTCAGAGGGAGAAGCAGACTCCCCACTGAGCAGGGAGCCCGATGCGGGACTCGATTCTGGGACTCCAGGATCATGACCTGAGCCTAAGGCAGTCGCTTAAACAACTGAGCCACCCAGGTGCCCAATAAATAAAATCTTTTTAAAAAAACATATTGCAGGGCTTAGTTCAGGTGAGAGAATTTTCTGGAAGATACTATTGATTGTTTGGTGGCAGACAATATAAAGGAATAAGAGAATAGAACAGGAAAATGACTTAGTTTTTTACAGGTCTCCAATCAGCATTCTGGCCATGTCTATTTCACGGTGAAGAAAGGGACAAACAGGTGGATTTTCCATACAAAGACTGCTGTTCAGAAAAGCAATGAAGCAGCATAACACCTAGGCTAGTGGGTCTCAACCAAGGCAATTTGCTCCCAGGTAGGGTTGCCAGATTTAACAAGTAAAAACATAGGATGCAACACAAATATTACATGGGACATACTTATAAAAAACTACTTGTTGTCTATCCGAAATTCAAATTTAACTGAGTCAGTGTGTGAGGCAACCATATCCATAGGAGACATTTGTCAATCTCTGCAGTTACAACTCAGGGTAGGGGTGTGTGCTACTGGCATCTAGTGGGGAGAGGCCAGGATGCTGCTAACACCCTAGAATGCAAGGTCAGTGCCTCCACAATGCGGAATTATCCAGTCCAAATGTCAGTACCGAAACTGAGAAACTGATCTAGGCTAACTGACATGTAAGGTATTTGTTGGGTTGAATGTATTTCAAGTTATAAAATACTAAAACTCATTATGATGAAAAAAAACTCCGGGACCCCTGGGTGGCTCAGTCGGTTAAGCGTCTGCCTCCACCTCAGGTCATGATCCCAGGGTCCCAGGATCTAGCCCCGCATCGGGCTCCCTGCAGGGCGGGAAGCCTGCTTCTCCCTCTGCCTGCCGCTCCCCCTGCTTGTGCTTTCTCTCTCTCTCTCTCTGACAAATAAATGAATAAAACCTTAAAAAAAACAACAACAACAACCCTCACACAGCAAGAAAAGTATTATTTGAAAGCAGAAGTCTCCTGTCAGCCTACTTCCTAAATCACCACAAATAGTTTGAATGTTATTCCAGATGTTTTTCCATACTAGTATATACCCTTTTTAAAAAATTAAAAAGTGGCTCATACGCTATGTTCTGTCCTGAAACCTGCTTTTTAAAAATGGCACAATGTGGGGCGCCTGGGTGGCTCAGTCGTTAAGCGTCTGCCTTCGGCTCAGGTCATGGTCCCAGGGTCCTGGGATCGAGCCCCACATCGGGCTCCCTGCTCAGCGGGAAGCCTGCTTCTCCCTCTCCCACTCCCCCTGCCTGTGTTTCCTCTCTCGCTGTCTCTCTCTCTGTCAAATAAATAAATAAAATCTTAAAAAAAAATAAAAACAATTTCCTATTGACGGACACTTGGGCAGGTTTTTTTTTTTGCAATTGCAAACAGTGCTACAATTACCATCCATATATGTATAACATTATATATATATTTGTAAATATTTCCGTAGAGTAAATTCTTAGAGATGGAATTGCTGGGACAAAGGTAAGTACAATGAAATCTTTGAGCATCATAGCCAAATTACCCTCTCAAGAGGTGATACCCATTTACACAGTAACTTACAGTGTAAGAGACAGCTTAGAGTTTTCTTTCTGAGAAAAATTAATTTATTTACTTTACATCCCCCCCCAGCCCCCCACCCCCACTGGAATTGAAGGAGCAATATAACCCTAGCAAATACACATATTTAAAAGCCAAGGAAAAGCTCTTGTTGGGGCCTCAGATCTATTTCTGCTCTTCTGTGTTCCTCTGCCTCTGAAGGAGGCTGGCCTTTGCCAGCTAGTTCCCAGGCTTCCTGGAAGCTGGTATCTGACTGGGTTTGGCTAGTGGGAAGCCCCAGCAAGAGACTGCAGCGGTGAGGAAGTGAGAAGTCTGGCATTTTTTCCCTTTCTCTCTGTCCTGAGAAGTGTGTTCACCAGGCCAGCGATCTCTGCCTTTGCTCCACCTCTTGCAAGACTAGAACCTCCACAGTGGGCCTCCTGCTAAACAGGCCTACTGTGGAGGTTCCAGCAACTGTTGCATACCCCTAGCTCTTTAGCTGCCCTGTTGGGCTTCTCAGCTCTTCCACTGCTTCTGTAAATAACCCCTTGCCTCCAATTCCCTCTGTTTTAAATACTTAGTAACGGATTCTGTTTCCCGGTAGGACCCTGATTGCTACTCTCACCTCACCATCCTGGCATTATTTTCTTAGCATACTTTCTTCCAAATCCTCACATATTTTGACATTGTCACAACCATGTAACTTAATATTTTGTCTTCTGTTCCTTCATTTTTTAAAAGCAAATTCTTTTTTTTTTAAGATTTTATTTATTTATTTGACAGAGATTGAGAGAGAGAGAGCACAAGCAGGTGGAGAGGGAGAGGCCTGACGCAGGGCTTGATCCCAGGACCCTGGGATCATGACCTGAGCTGAAGGCAGCTGCTTAACCAACTGAACCACCCAGGCGCCCCTTTGTTTCCTTCATTTAACATTATATCATCAACATACAATATTAACATATTTTCGAGTACTTTTAGTAATTATATTTAATGACTGCAGAGTATCTTTTCTTGTTGATGTACCATGAATCATTAACCTAATCATTTAATGTGTTTGTACTATAAAATTGTTAGACATGAGAACTGAAACTCACTCACTTTCTTGTCCCTGGGCTAAAGAGTTCGGGGATCAGACAGAAATAACTTAGCTATTTGCTCTGTGAAATTCTTGTTCTTGAAAGATACCACTATGAACCAACTAAAATAGTTTACTAATCAAGATTAACAACTTGCTCATTATTCCTTGTTTTAATACCCTCACCTTGCTATGCTCGCTAATCCTAAACTATTATATTATAAATTCTGCTTATTCCCAACCAGTTTCCTGTCCTCCGAGACCTGCTTAAGTCATCTAACCTGGGCCTAAAGCCCTATAAGTATCCTCCTCTGACTCCTAAGATTCTGTCAAGGTGTTGCTCCCTCTCCCTGCAGTATCCTAATAAACTTAGCTTTGCTTGATCAGCAAGTTTTCCTGGTGGTCTTTTGGGAAGTTAATGACTGACAGCAATAATCTATATCACAGGATTATCATGAGCAGTGAATGAAATCAAGTATCTGAAAGCATCTTGGGGTGCCTGGGTGGCTCAGTCATTAAGCTTCTGCCTTCGGCTCAGGTCATGATCCCAGGGTCCTGGGATCAAGCCCCGCTTCGGGCTCCCTGCTCGGCGGGAAGCCTGCTTCTCCCTCCCCCACTCTCCCTGCTTGTGTTCCCTCTCTCGCTGTGTCTCTCTCTGTCAAATAAATAAATAAATGAAATCTTAAAAAAAAAAAAAAGTACTGAAAGCATCTCTAGACAATAATGTGCTTTCCCATGCATGGCAGACCGCCTCTAAGATGGCCCTAATTATCACTTCCCTCCTCTTCCCTTTTCTGGAAACATCAAGATCTAATGTGACATGAGAAACTTGGAGCAGAAAGGCAACAAACAGACATTTAATGAACACTCAATATGTGTCAGGCACTTCTGTGATCTCATTTTGTCCTCACATGAGTCCTGCCAAAACGGCCTTATTATTCTGATTGTCTAGGCAAAGAGAGGTAGGCTGAGGGAGGCTAGAGGATTGGCTTGAGGTCTGACTCTAAATGACAAAGCCAGGATTCCACCCAGGTCTGTCTGACTCAGTCTGTACTTTCCCTCCTGTTATGAGTTTACTTCCCAGACTTGTATTGTTTTTATTGCAATTAAAGAAGGTGAGGCCGAGATTTCAGGGCAGGAGGCTGTTCGGCTCCTTTATAGAACCCCACGGGGGAAAATAGCATTCTAGAGCAGCCCTGATCAAATAGAAATATAACGCAAGCCACATATGTAATTAAAAGTTTTCTAGTAGCTGCAACTGAAAATAGTAAAAAGAAAGAAGTGAAATTGCTTCTTTAAACTCTTCATTTTAAGGTAATTACAGAGTCACAGGAAGTTGCAAAAATAATACAGAGGGGTCCTGTGTTCTTCCTACTTTCCTCTAATCAGAGTATCTTACATAATTATAATATAAAATTGAAGCAAGGAAATTGACATTGGTACAATCCACAGACCTTATTATCCAGATTTCATCAGATTTACATGCAGACGGGGGCACCTGGGTGGCTCAGTCCATTAAGCGTCTGCCTTCGGCTCGGGTCATGATCCCCGGGTCCTGGGTTCGAGTCCCATGTAGGGTTCCCTGCTCAGTGGGGAGCCTGCTTTTCCCTCTGCCTCTGCCCCCCCCCCCCCCACTGCTTGGGCCCTCTCTCTCAAATAAATAAAAATAAAATCTTTTTTTAAAATTAATTTATTTGTCAGAGAGAGAGAGAGAGCACAAGCAAAGTGAGAAGCAGGCTCCCCGCTGAGCAAGGAGTCTGATGCGGGACTCGATGCCAGGACCCTGGGATCATGACCCCAGCCGAAGGCAGACGCTTAACCGAATGAGCCACCCAGGCGTCCCAATAAAAATAAAATCTTAAAAAAAAAAAAAAGATTGACATGCAGGCAGAAGTGTCCCATCTCGACGAAGATTTCCTTTGTGATACCTCTTTATACTCAGCAAGCCATCACCCCACATCCCATTCTTAACACCTGGCCACATCTAATCTATTCTCCGTGTCTATAACTCTGTCAGTTGATGATATTACATAGATGGAATCATGCAGTGTAGTAGTTTCCCAGGGCTGCTATAACAAATTGCTACAAGATAGAAATTTATTTCCCACAGTTCTAGAGTCAGAGGTCCAAAACCAAGGTGTCAGCAGGGCCAGGCTCCCTTTGAAAGGCCTCTAGGGACAGCTCCAGTCCTGGTCTCTTTTAGCCTCTGGTGGTTGCCAGCCTCTTCAGCTTGTGGCCAGATCACTCCAACCTCTGCCTCAGTCTCCACATTGCCTTCTCCTCCGTGTGTCTTTTATAAGAATACATGTCAATGGATGTAGGACACACTCAGATAATCCAGGATAATCTCCTCATTTCAAGATCCTTGATTTAATGACATCTGCAAAGGTCTTGAGACAGGAGTATGCCTGCCATGTGTGCTGGAGTTCAGCGAGTGAGGGCGAGAAAAGGAAGAGATGTAGTAGATGTTAGGGGGGGAGTAGTAGAAGAAAATGCAAACATCAGAATACCCGTTAATAACTTAATAGTGTCTTGAAGTCAAAGTGCGGAGTGAACATTATTACTATTAAGTTATTTTGTGAGCATGAACTCAATGTCAGGAGAGATTAAGTAAGTTTGACATCTATGCTAAGTAATGGAAAACCCAAGTGAACTGTCCTTTGTCCTAAATCTAGAATTCTAGAAATCTAGTTTCTAACTGCCACATTCAGCGTCTCAATTCCCTCTGGACAGCGTGAGGTAAAGCCAATTCCTTTCCCCTGCATTTTCCTCATTTCCAGATTACCGACAGACTAGCATCTCAGGGAAACATTCTTTCTTCTGAGCACACTACAGGTATTTACATTTCCTCTTCATCCAAATCAATATACTTGATTTGATTTTATTTGATTGTGTGACCATCTCAAGTGTGATTAGATTGTAGTGCTGATGGGGCGCCTGGGTGGCTCAGTCGTTGGGCGTCTGCCTTCGGCTCGGGTTGTGGTCCCAGGGTCCTGGGATCAAGCCCTGCATCGGGCTCCCTGCTCGGCGGGACGCCTGCTTCTCCCTCTCCCACTCCCCCTGCTTGTGTTCCCTCTCTCGTTGTCTCTCTCTCTCTCTCTCTGTGTCAAATAAATAAATAAATAAATAAATAAATCTTTAAAAAAAACAAAAACAAAAAACAAAAAAAAAGATTGTAGTGCTGATTCTGTTCGCGTTTTTGTTTGTCTGTTTTTCTGAGAGAATCCATTACTGCTTATTTAAGACATTGTTGGTAGAAAGCCAAGCCCACACTTAAAAGGGTGCCAGACGTAAAGTGATGCCATGCACTTCACCTTTAGTCCTGTTTTGCTCCAGCCCCAGCTGGTTTGCTATTCTGGTTTACCTGACTTTCTTTCCTGCATCTCTGTTGCTGTTTCTTCATGTTTCACCAGAGAACCAGTCTCTCCTCCTGGATGACACATTAGGCATGACCTTAAGGTAACTGCTCTCTAGACTTTGAACTCTTTCCTTATGAACTATATTCATGGGCTGCTTCCCTTCCTGCAAGACATCCTGTGCTGCATTGTGGAAGCTTTGCCCTAGCTGAAAGCACTTTCTCTTCCAAACTCGAAAAGCTCTTACTGTCTGTTCTTTAACTAAAGCAGGGTTTTATTTCCCCAGCTAAACTGTAAGCTGGTGAAGGTCAAAACCTAGTTTATACTTCTTTACCTGCCTCCTACCCCCCAACCCCACCCTTGTGCCCTGAACAGAGGAGGTGCTTAGTAAATATCCGCAGAATAAAACAGCTTTAGGGATAAAAAGTGATTTCTTGGGCGCCTGGGTGGCTCAGTTGGTTAAGCGACTGCCTTCGGCTCAGGTCATGATCCTGGAGTCCCGGGATCGAGTCCCGCATCGGGCTCCCTGCTCAGCGGGGAGTCTGCTTCTCCCTCTGACCTTCTCCCCTCTCATGCTGTTTCTCTCTCTCTTGCTCGCTCTCTAATACATAAATAAATTTTAAAAAAAGTGATTTCTTAGTATAAATTGGAAGAGACTCTATTAGGAGAAAAGTTATCATTCTCAGATGTAACATTTGGTGAAAGGATTTCAGACACTTTCCAAAATAACTCAAATAACCCAACACCTAGACAAAGAAAAACTAATTTCTATTCTCTACAGCTATATGTCTGAAAAGTCAGGCTTATTAAGGTATACTTTGCATTCAGTAAAATTTGCCCCTTTAGGTTGCTCATTTCTATGGATTTTGAGTTTGTACAGTTGTGTAGCCATCACCGTAGCCAAGCTATAATCACTGACATCACCCCCACAATTCCCTATGCCCTTTTGAAGTCACTTCCCTTCCCTAACCACCAGCCCCTGGCAAACACTGATTTGATTTGTGTCTCTGTTGGCTTGCCTTTCCCACAATGTTATACAAATGGAATCATAAGGTAAGTGGCCTTTTGTATCTGGCTCCTTTCACTTGGCATAATGCTCTCCAGATTCATCTATGCAGTTGCCTTATAGCTAATTCCTTTTTATTGCTATTGGAAGAGTCCAGAATATGCCACTCACTGTGGCATAAAAATTTTTAGAAGAAGGGGCACCTGGCTGGCTCAGCCAGTGGAACACGTCACTCTTGGTCTCGAGGTTGTGAGTTTGAGCCCACCATTAGGTGTAGGGATTACTTAAAAATAAAATCTTAAGGGGCGCCTGGGTGGCTCAGTTGTTAAGCGTCCGCCTTCGGCGCCGGTCATGATCCCGGGGTCCTGGGATCGAGCCCCGCATCGGGCTCCCTGCTCCGCGGGAAGCCTGCTTCTCCCTCTTCCACTCCCCCTGCTTGTGTTCCCTCTCTCTCTATGTCTCTCTCTGTCAAATAAATAAATAAAATCTTTAAACTAACAAACAAACTCTCACACCTCCCATCTCTTCTCCTGAAGCCCATTTATCTTTCCAAAAACTCATTTGTCGGGGTGCCTGGGTGGCTCAGCCATTAAGGGTCTGCCTTCGGCTCAGGTCATGATCCCAGGGTCCTGGGATCGAGCCCCATATCAGGCTCCCTGCTCAGCGGGGAGCCTGCTTCTCCCTCTCCCTCTGCCCCTGCTTGTGTTCCCTTTCTTGCTGTCTCTCTCTCTCTGTCAAATAAATAAATAAAATCTAAAAAGAAAAACAACAAAAAAAACCTCATTTGTCTTCCCATAAGTGCTCTTTCATCCTCCACCTTCCCTTATTAGAAGTCATTAGTTTTCCCCTAAGTGTCCTTCTCCTCCTCCCCTGCCTCTGTTAGGATGGTGTATAAGCCCCAAATGCTAACAACCCCTTTGTGTCACATTTTACTGTGTACCCTTCTATATACCTTAACAAAAACAATGATTAAATTTGATCTTTTGCTAATCTGTCTTTGTTAGTCTAATTTGCAGGGCCCCACTCACTTAAACTAAGAGAGTACAGGGAAAGTTTTAGTTCCCTGACACTATTATTCCATTGTATGGGTGTATCAAAATTTGTTTACCCATTTACCAGTTGACTTTTGGGTTGTTCCCAGTTTTTGGACACTTTCCTACAGGGTCTTTGCATGGATGGCATATATTTTCAGTTCTCTTGCATTAGTACTGTTAAACAAAATTCAACCAAGTGAATTTGAAATTCTAATTGGCTTTATTAATCATTTCATGAATTGGGCAGCATCCCCCCTAGGAGGTAGAAGGGAGCTCTGAGGAGTTGTACAAAAATGGAATGTTTTTATAGTAAGGAGGGTGGGGCAAGGAAGTTATTAGCAAAAGGAAAGAAAAGGTTGTTTCAGACAAGGTCACCTTCCCTTAGGGGGAAGAGCAGGAATCTTATCAGGCAGATTACCTCATCTTTTTTTGGAGGGCGGGGTGGGTGAAGAGGGCCCATGTGACAGATTACCTCATTGATGTGATCAGAAAATTCCTGGTTGAAACTTAGTTTAAGTGATGCTATTTTGGGCCTGCGGTTTTCTTTTTAACAATAGAATACCTAGATTATATGCTAAGTGTCTCTATAGGAAACTAGATAGACCGATTCCAACGTGCATGTCTTTTTTTTTTTTTAAGATTTCATTTATTTATTTGACAGAGAGAGACACAGTGGGAGAGGTAACACAAGCAGGGGGAGTGGGAGAGGGAGAAGCAGGCGTCCCGCTGAGCCGGGAGCCCGATGCTGGGCTCGATCCCAGGACGCTGGGATCATGACGCGAGCCGTAGGCAGATGCTTAACTGACTGAGCCACCCAGGCATCCCAAGGGAGAGAGAGTCTTAAGCAGACTCGCCTGCTGCGGGGCTTGATCTCAAGACCCTGAGATCAGGACCTGAGCCGAAACCAAGAGTCAAACGGCTTAACTGACTGCACCACCCCACTGCCCCAGGTCTGGAGTATTTTAAGTGTAATAGGATACAATAAGGGCTTCCCTAGCTTTCCCTTTTAAGCCTATTTTCATGTGAAAATTTTAATATGAAAATAGGCTTAAAAGTAAGGAAAATATGGATGTGAAAAGATTTCTTACCTCAAATATACATTGTTTGTACAGCCATTGAACAAAGTGGCTCATCAGGTCCAGAGGAGTAAAAGATGTTTTTGGGAACGGGGCCACTGGGGCCAGAGGAAAAACCAAAGGAAGACTGGAGATTTTGAGAGATGTGGAAAGAGCACCAGACTGGCTGGAAATCTGAGCCTCTGGATCCTCATTCCAGCTGTACCCTAACTTGAGTGCAAACCTGTGCAAGCCAAATACTTGCAGGCCTATCTTCTTTCATCCATAAAATGAGAGCTTGGACCCCTAAGATCTCTTCTGGTTGTGAGATTTTGTGGTCTGCATACCATCCCGAAGGAGAACTCTGGGAGGAAGAACAATGACAAAGGCCAGAGGAAAGAGATAGAATGCAGGGAAGGGGCAGGGCAATGGAGATGACAGCTTTGCAGGGAGGGGTGTGTGGCTTATATTTAAACCACGGGCAAACGGAGCGCCGCTGGAGGCTCAACAGACTGTTAGGGGCGCCAAGGAAAATCCAACCAGAGACTGGTGTGTGAAACTAGGGGTGTGCTAGGAATACAATATCCAGAAGAGGTGGAAGGGAGATTTCCAACAAGAAGGCAGATCACAGGGACTAGGGATCCAGGAGTATTTCTTTATTCCTTCAACAAATAATTATTGAAAAGGGAATATTTTAGGGGAGATTCAAAGAGGCAGGCTAGCATTTAGCATGAGGGAAGTCTGTCATGGGTACTGAACTGGGGGTACTGATATGTGTAAGGGGTGTCCCCACTTTGAAAGTCTGCAAAAACCAAGCTGAGATCCCCCAACCATTCATTTCACAAACTGTTGTTGAACAATGACCGTGTTATAGGCACTGGAGATAAAGAACAATTTCTCTTCTGGAGCTTAAGTTCTAGTAAGGAAAAAAAATAAATAAGGTAAATAAAATGCATAACATGCTAGTTAGTGATAAATGCTAATAAGAAAAACACCAGGGAAGGACAACAGGATTGGATGCAAAGGGGAGGAGGCTGTAATTCTAAAAGCTTGGTAAATGAGGAGATGACATCTGAATCAGGAGGGGCAGGAATGAGCAGCATGGATAGAGGGTACTGGACAGTGCTTCCGAAGAGGAACAGCAAGCAGAACAAGGAACCGCAATTGGGCTTCAAGGAGGCCAGTGGTGCTGAAGGGAAGAGGAACAAGGGGAGAGTAGTTCAAAGTATGTTCTGGGCTCTGGGAGAGGGCAGGAGGGAGCCCAGCTCATTCTGGAGTTCCCTTGTTCACCTCCCTCCCTTCTCTCAGCATTTAGGGGACATCTCTGTGCCTCAAGCTGCAGATACTGTAGTGGGTAAGACGTTGCGTTTCAGTTGTCAGAACCAGAACAGAAGGTCAGGGTCCAGCTGGAAGCAAGGATAGATGATCCTGCACTGAGTAGAGCTAGACCAGACCTCAGATCCCTGTCTTCAGACAACACCAATCTTTAAGCCAGTATGGCTAGGGACGCCAGTACATTGAACTTAAAATATATATGATTGTACTAGGAAAAACTACACATGATTTGAAATTTCAAACAGAATAAAAAGTACCCTAGGCTTCTAAGCTGCTGAGAACTTTTGAGACATCACAATCCAACCTCTTCATTTTACAGGGAAAACTCAAGAGAAGTGATTTATTAAAGCGATAGAGGGGAGAAACAGTTCTCTAGCCTATCTGGCCTGTGCTCACTCACTCTTTTTCTTCTTTTCCTTCCTTCCTTCCTCTCTCTCTCTTTTTTTTAACTTGATGAAACAAGGACTCAAAAAATTGGCTTAAGACTCAAAGTTGTTCCTTTCCACGGAAATCTTTAGTAAAAGGCAAAACATTTCTATGATCTGAAGAGAAACCAAGAGTATCCAGTGCACTTTCTATCACAAAAAAAAAAATCTTTTTTTACTCTCACTAAAAGTTTCAGAATAGGGGCGCCTGGGTGGCTCAGTCGTTAAGCATCTGCCTTCGGCTCAGGTCATGATCCCAGGGTCCTGGGATCGAGTCCCACATCAGGCTCCCTGCTCGGCAGGAAGCCTGCTTCTCCCTCTCCCACTCCCCCTGCTTGTGTTCCTGCTCTCACTATCTCTCTCTCTGTCAAATAAATAAATAAAATCTTAAAAAAAAAAAAGTTTCAGAATAAGGTTATAGAGAAAGCAAAGCAGTATTTTTTAAATTGTCTTCTAATTTCACTTGAACTCAATGTGAAATAGAATTGGGCTAACTCACAGCAAAAACTTCAGAGCCAGAGTTCAGCCCCTGCAGAATTAATTACATGAGGAGGAGATTCCTGGAAGGGTAAACAGTGACAGGTACTACTGAAAATGCAGAGAGAGTGGGAGAAACACCCAAAACATTAGTCCTTGACACACCAATGTCTTCTCTTTGGCTAGTGACCCCAAATGAGTAGAAGTGAAATCTTTTAACATCATAATGGAGATGTTGTACCCCAATTTTCAGTCACAAAACCTTGAGTTATGTAACATGTAAAGCAGATAATTGAACTTCAGTGTAACATTCATGTGGGTTCAGCCAAACTAAGCTCTTTTCTAGAGGGAAAAAAGATGAAACGTGGTTAGGAATAAAGAGCACACGAAAGCAGAAAAACATTATACCAAACTTTTGAAGTAAATCTCCAGAGAAAACATTATTAAGAACATATGATAATTAAAATTTAAAAATTGATGAATTAAACATATAGGAAAGAATCCACAGTCTCGAAATAAGAAAACCAGAACTCATTCACGTGTCAAAGTCTTTATCTTGCAAAGATCTTAATTTTGGATGCAGCAAATTATACAGTCTCTTGAAAAACAATTAAGAATTCAAGTTCATAGCACTAGCTTCCACCCACCCCCCCAAGGAAATTTTCTATTGATTTGTAACTTGGCCTTGAATTTGACCTGTGGCCTTCATGTCTTGATAATTTGGGTCACTCTGAATATGCCATCTCTTGAACAAGGGCCTCTGCTAATTTTAAATGAATGCAGCTGCCAATTTGCCATTCTTTTTTTTGCATCACAATATGTGGGAATAAATTCTCAGTTAATAAAACATTTCCAGGAAGCAGTCAGGCAGAGGAAAGGAAGGACATTTATCTAGTAAGTTTAAAAAGAGATGTTTCATTTTTGCCTTTTTGGATATAAAAAAAGGAAAGAAAACAGTTTATGCCTTTGAGGGCTTTGACAGAGGCCAGAATTATTCCCTGGGCTACAGCATCTAAAAAAGCCATGCAAGGGGCGCCTGGGTGGCTCAGTCGTTAAGCGTCTGCTTTCGGCTCAGGTCATGATTCCAGGTCCTGGGATCGAGTCCCACATCGGGCTCCCTGCTCAGCGGGGAGCCTGCTTCTCCCTCTGCCACTCCCCCTGCTTGTGTTCCCTCTCTCGCTGTGTCTCTCTCTGTCAAATAAATAAATAAAATCTTTAAAAAAAAAAAATAAATAAAAAAAAAATAAATAAAAAAGCCATGCAACTCAAATTAGATTTTAGGTAAAAAGAAAAAAAAAAAAAAAGAAAGAAAGAAATAAAAAAGAAAGAATAAATGCAGACAAGTTTGTAGCAGTTTTCTTTCTTTCTTTCTTTCTTTCTCTTTCTTTTCTTTCTTTCTCCTTCCTTCCTTCTTCCCTTCCTTCCTCCTTTCCTTCCCTCTCTTCCTCTCCTCTCTGTCTCTCTCCCTCCCTCCTTCCCTTTCTTCATTTCTTTCTCTTTGGTTCAATGAAAATGAATACCTCTCAAGTTTGATTCACAGGGGAGGGCTTGCATTTGATATTAAATAACCAGACCCATGGTGATTAAGCCCTTAGGGCCTTTAAAACATTTTGCATCTGAAGCTGCATTGATTAATAATATACTGTCCTAATATGGGGAGACAAGGGTCTTACTGGGGTGTAGACTAGGAAAGTGAGGAGTGTGGAAGTTGTGTCATAAGAGAAACAAGTGAAGGAACTTGAAAGAGAAGGAACTGGGGGAGCTGGAGGAGGAGTTAGGCAAGTCTCAGCTGATGGGTTTTTGAGCTTGCTGTTTTCACTGTGTAGAATGTTCCTTCCCCTACTTTCCACCTGTTGAAATTCTACTAATTCTGTAAGGGCAGACTGGATAATCATCTATTGTGAGAAGTCTCTAGATCCTCTTAGCTAGGGACCATCTCCCTACTCTGAGTCTTCGTAGCACTTGCTGCTACCTCTATTTTAATCCTAGTGATGGTACAGCTTATCTAGATCAGGTTGGTCAGGGCCTTGAATGCTACACTAAGTGGTTTAAGGAAGCCATTAAATTTTTGAGGATGGGCATGATTTAGAGTTCAAAGGCAGACTAATAAGGCATTTCTGGTGTAAACAGAAGGTAAGGGGTACATGAGACTACGTTCTCTCTCTCTCTTTCTCTTTTAAAAGCATATTACTGTGCACCAGGTATTATGCATGGTTACTCCACTTTATAAACGGGGAAACCAGGTTACTCTTCCACGGGTGGTGACCAGACAGCCTCCATGTTCTCACCACCTGCTTTACCGTCCTGTAAATCTGAGAATAATTGCTCCACTGAAATCATGTTGTTTTTTTTTTTTTTTTTAAAGATTTTATTTATTTATTTGACAGAGAGAGACACAGCGAGAGAGGGAACACAAGCAGGGGGAGTGGGAGAGGGAGAAGCAGGCTTCCCGCGGAGCAGGGAGCCCGATGGGGGGGGGTCGATTCCAGGACCCTGGGATCATGACCTGAGCCGAAGGCAGACCCTTAATGACTGAGCCACCCAGGCGCCCCTGAAATCGTGTTTTGAAGGCTCAGGAATTACCTGCTACCTGCCATGTCTATGAACTTGGACTTGTCCCCACAGTTCTGAGTCCACGATCTTCCGAGACATTTTCTTCTCACGACTCACGAACTGACTGCATTTTCCTCTCTTATTGTTTAAAATTTGGGATGCATTTTTACCGCGTGAGCTTAACGAAGCTTAATTAGTTAAGGGTGGCTATGGATGGAGATTTCAAGAGATTCTAAAGGGTATTTTCGAGCGCTTTAGACTTGAAAGGCGGGTGACAATAGTTCTAAAGAGAACGGTCAAAGCCTGCAGATTTTTCTTTTAACAGCTCTATTCTCATCCTTGCAGGCCAGGGCTAGGGGGCAACTCTTCTGTTGTTTGTTTATGAAAGAAATCAAGAAAGGGACCGGGGCTCGTCTCTTCTTTGACCTAAGGGCAAGAGTGAGGGGCCAGGCGGATTAGGTGCGGCTCCCCCTAGGCGCGCCCACAGCCCAGCCAGGGCCCAGAGCAACCCCCTTCGCCAAGGGGCGGGGCGCGCCGGACGGCCACGCGCGCGGGCGGCGGAGTGGGCGTGTCCCGCGGGCGCGCGCGGGCGGTGG
>NC_058404.1:158604462-158680524 GCF_002201575.2 Neomonachus schauinslandi | reverse complement strand
CGGCGGCGGCGGCGGCGGCGGCGCGGGCTGGGTGTGCGGCGCAGCCTCCTGTGCTGGAATGTGCGGCTCCCGCGAGCTCGCGGCGCAGCAGCAGAGCAAGCGCCGCCGAGGCCCCGGGCCACAAACCCCGGCGGCGGCGGCGGCGGCGGCCGGGACGACGGGGCGAGAGCCGGCGGCCTGAGCACTCTCTGCACTCCCACTCCTGGGCCTTCGCGGGCCTCGACGTCCCCAGCGCCCAACTTTTCCATCCTCCCCCACCCCTCCCCCCGAAACTCCAGCAACAAAGAAAAGTAGTCGGAGAAGGAGCGGCGACGCCGTGTCTCCCGCCCCTCCTCGCCTAGGAAGGCCGGTAAGCGCGGCGCAGGACTGGGGGCTCGGTCGGGGTGGGGGAGGGCCGGCCGGGCGGCGGCGGCAGTGGCAGGGGGAGGGCGCGGAAGGACGCGAAGCGAGGCGCTGTCCAGGGCTGATTTGCAGATACTGTGGCTCCGGCGGCGGCCGCAGCGCGGGGCGGAGGCGGGCGGCCGAGCGGGATCGGGTTACACCGGCGCGGCCCGGGGGCTGGGCCGGGGGCGTCCTTGGGGAGCGGCTTGGAGCCAGGACCCCCTCCCCAGTCGAGGTCGGGCCGCCGCCTCCGCGCGGGCCCGGGCGCCCTTCGAGTCGGGTCCTGAGGAGCGGAGCTGCTTGTGGCCCTGGTCCTGAAACTACCTCCCCGTCCTCCTGCTTCCAGATCCCGCCGCAGCCCCTCGTCGGCCCGCGGCCCTCGCGTCCCCCTCCCTCTCCGGCCTCTCCCTGTCGCCGGAAGGCGCCGTTGAGTGCGGCCGGGCGGGTTGAGTCAGCCCCGCGGCCCGGGCGGTTCCTCCAATGGGGCTGGACAGCGATTTCTGCTCTCGGGCCGCCCCGCCGCCGCGGCCCTCCGCACCCGGCCACCTCGGCGCCCTAGCTGGCGGGGCCCGGGCGCGCGTCTCGCGGGGCGCCGTGGGGGAGTGAGTTCGCAAACTTCCGGGGCGCAGGGGAGGCGGCCGGCGCGCGTGGGGGCCCCCTCCGGCGCTAGGGGCCCGACGCCTCCGGAGGGCGCCCGCGGAGCCTCCCGGGCCCTCTGCGGAGGGTGAGCCCAGGGGCGGTGAGAGGAGCCGGGACGCCGGCAACGCGGTAACTTTCCTTCCTCTTCCCAGACTCGGGCCCGCGGACCGGGGAGGGGGCAGCCCTGGATGGGGAAGACTTGGTCTGGCCCAACGGCGCCCCGAGTTTGCCCACCTTGCTTTTTCTTAGTGCTGGGGAACTCAGGAAAAGCTTCAGGACGAGTGTTGGGGCAACTCCCGCGAGTTGGTGTGGAAATGTGTGCAGTGAGCGGGCCCAGCCGAGAGGAAGCGAGAGCGCCCGAGTTTGCAAAGAGCTGCTTTGTGTTTGGTATTTTGAGAAAATGGCCGAATGCCTATTTCAGTCAGGAATGCCGCCGCCGAGGCAGGCGCTGGTGGGCAGCCGCACATAGGAATTCGTGCAACACGTTGGGTTTCGGGCTGTGCATAGACGGCCTTCCTGACAAACGTGAAAATTCCTTTAGGGACGGTAGTTAGGGTTGGGGGGTATTAGAAAAGTCGATGTTTGGGTAAATTGCCGAGTAGCCTGGGCTGTTAAGCCCTGGGACAGCTATGGCCCTCAGTTTGTTTTCTGTGATGGCATTTGATTCCAACTTTTGGTACATTATAACTCAGTCGGTTTGTGTTTATGCACCTGGGTGAAACGGACTGCTTTTTGTGTTTGGGGTTTGATTTGATTTTTTGAGTGCTTGCCACTTATTTTGCTTCTTCTAATTTGCAAGACAGCGCTCAGTTTGAGAATAGCACCGTTTAGATTGGAAAGTAACGTGCTTAAGGCGACTTTAAAAGCCCAACATGTTTTCAAGAAGGTGATCTTGTAATGGCTTCCACTAAGCAAGTAGGCCAAGTCAAGCACAATGCAAGAAAGTCGCTGATTGTCGGGTTAAGTTGTACGATTATTAGCGGTTTTGAAAATTTCTTTATTTTCATTTGTGAAGTTTTGAATACATGGAGCTTCCTTTTTTTACAGAAAAGGTCCGATTTTTTTTTTTTTCTTTTAAACAGGTCGAGTCATTAAAAAAAAAAAATAAACTGGTACTTTTTCACAGTAGTTTATTCTTCTGGAGTTAGTTGAGTGCATATGAAATTCAGTTCGGTTGACCAATTACTACGGGCTTCTACTTTCCAGACATGTTTGTACGTAACAAATGCACAGTATGGTTTTGGAGTTCTCCATTTTCTGACCAGTAAACTGTTGAAGGGGGGAATTGGGAGAACAGCAATTTACTATTAATGTGTTGAATCGAAAAATAATTTTAATTAACATTAAAAATGAAGTTACTTTTTTTTCCCACCAAAAAAATTAAAAGTGCTTGAGGGAAGACATGCCAGTGGTAGGCCTAGTTGATGGATGAGTTATGTCATAGAATTGATAGAATTTTTTGTAGGGATAATAGAAATTTTTTTGGTGAGTGCAGTGAAGAAAATCTGGTAGTACAAAAATATTTCAAAGCTTAATTTTAGCAATTAACAAAGCTCATTGAATTTAAAGATTATATTTGAAAAGAATTTTTTAGGTTATGAAGAATTACAGCACTGTTTTGGATGTTGTGTTTAAACTGGTACTTTTTGCATTTTTTGTCTTATTTTGAATTTAGAATACAGTCATGGCCACCCAGGTAATGGGGCAGTCTTCTGGAGGAGGAGGCCTGTTCACGGGCAGTGGCAACATTGGCATGGCCTTGCCTAACGACATGTATGACTTGCATGACCTCTCCAAAGCTGAATTGGCTGCGCCTCAGCTTATCATGTTGGCAAATGTGGCCTTAACTGGGGAAGTAAGTGGCAGCTGCTGTGATTACCTGGTTGGTGAAGAAAGACAGATGGCAGAATTGATGCCTGTTGGAGATAACAACTTTTCAGATAGTGATGGAGAAGGACTTGAGGAGTCCCCTGAAATAAAAGGTGAACCCAGTGGACTGGAAAACATGGAACTGGAAAGTTTGGAACTCAGTGTTGTAGAACCACAGCCTGTGTTTGAGGTCTCAGCTACTGCCCCAGAAATTTACAGCTCCAGTAAAGATCTTCCCCCTGAGACACCTGGAGCAGAGGACAAATGCAAGAACTTGAAGAGCAAACCTTTTCGCTGTAAGCCATGCCAGTATGAAGCCGAATCTGAAGAACAGTTTGTGCATCACATCAGAGTTCATAGTGCCAAGAAATTTTTTGTGGAAGAAAGTGCAGAGAAGCAAGCAAAAGCCAGAGAATCTGGGTCTTCCACTGCAGAGGAGGGAGATTTCTCCAAGGGCCCCATTCGCTGTGACCGCTGTGGCTATAATACCAATCGATACGATCACTATACTGCTCACCTGAAACACCACACCAGAGCTGGGGATAATGAGCGAGTCTACAAGTGTATCATTTGCACATACACCACAGTAAGCGAATATCACTGGAGGAAACACTTGAGAAACCATTTTCCAAGGAAAGTATACACATGTGGAAAATGCAACTATTTTTCAGACAGAAAAAATAATTATGTTCAACATGTTCGAACTCATACAGGTAAGAGTACCTTGAGTCCCTAAGTTCAGCTCACTTTTGATAGTTAATTCAGTAGGCAGTTAAAGTAGTACTGAAGAAAGGGGATTCTGGGGTCAAGTTCTGGTTCCATTATTTGCTGTCTTTGTGACCTTGGATAAGTCATTTAACCTCTTTGTGCTTCAGTTTCTCTCTCCATGGGGGTTAATACCTATATGGGATTGGAGGATAAGTGAAGAACACTTATTTCAAAGAATGGCCAAGACAAATATTATCCATGTTCTTGTTAAAATTTGTATTCTAACAACTTGGGATAGATATTTAGCTAAATTGGACTACCTTTTTTTTTTGGAAGATGTATTTAGTTGATAGTGACTACATCTAAGATGCAGTATAGTTTCCCAAAGGAATTGAGGACTTAGGCAAAAAGGAAAACTCAATGATTAACCTTTGCATAGATCCATTTCACAGAAGCCTTAAACTTTTAAAAAAATTTGTCTTGGTATTGAGTTCCTAAGTGGAACAACTTAACCTTGTCTCCGAAACATAGAAATGTGAAAAGTTAGTTTTTAAAAGATTGGTGGGATTACCACACTTGAAATCATTTTCCTGAGAAAGCAAACACGTGGAAAACGCAGCTATTTTTCAGACAAAAAATAATGTCCTTCAGCATGTTTGAACTCATACAGGTAAGAGAATGTTTCTAGTATGTAAGTATACTCTATCAAAAAAATGGAACAATGTTAAAAATATGAAAAATTTCAAACATCTCAAATACCAACATGTACCCATTACCTATATTCATTAGTTAATGATATTTTATCACATTTGGCAATTTTTTTGGTAAATATCAGCTTTATTGAGATACAGTCTATTACCACAGAATTCATCTGCTTAAAGTTAAGATTCACTGGTTTTGGTATATTCACAAAGGTTGTGTAACTGTCACCACAATCAGTTTTTAGGACATCTTCAACCCCAAAAGAAACCCTATTAGTGGTTGCTCCCCATTTCTCCTCAGCACCCGTTAATCATTCAGTTTTTTTATTTTAAGTAAGCTTTAGGCCCATTATGGGGCTAGAACTCACGACCCTGAGACCCAAGAGTTGCATGCACCACTGAACTGACTGAGCCAGCCAGGAGCCCCAAGGAGTCTGATTTTTTAAGGAAATGTTTGCAACTTATTGGTAGTTTTCTCATGTTACATTTTTCTGCTAAGAATTGGTATCTTTGAGGACTGATTAGTGGTCTGAAGAAAATGGTTAGGGTAATCTAGTACAGTAGTCTGGATCACAAGTAAAAAGGGGTTGTAGGATGCTGTTTGCATAAGATCCCTTTTGCAAGCGTTGTCACTCTGTAGGACTGAACCCCACCGGTAAAGTAGGGCACCGTGGGGAGGGCAATCAGTAGTGCTTTACTGATGTGATAGACTTAATAAAACTTGAAGGTGAAATTCAATTATAAGAAAGATGTCAGGGCACCTGGGTGGCTCAGTCAGTTGAGCCCCTGACTTGATTTCAGCTCAGGTCACAATCTCTGCTGGTGGGATCAAGCCCTGCTTGGGCAGAGTCCGTTTGTCCCTCTCCCTCTGTCCTCCTGTCCCCCCCCCACTCCCTTCGTGTGGGCGTGCGTGCATGCGCGCTCTCTCTCAAACTCAGAAAAAAAAAAGAGGAAGAAAAGATGTCTGCAGTAAGATTTCTAAGCTCCAGGAGAATGCTCCAGTATTATATATATGGCTTTAAAATCTAGTCAAGTAAAAAAGTTTGTAAATCCTTTGGAATTTGTTGTAATCTGTGATTGTCTCCATGCTTTGAAACCATTTTAGTTTCAAAAGTCTAGAAGTTCAAGCATTACAAAATTACATGGCATAGGAAGTCAAGTTACTTAGAAATCCTACCCCATTAATCACTTAATAGTTTGAATTAAACAGACTAAACTAATCTCATGTAGAATATCTTAAAATAAATCCTAGCCACTATATATACTTAAGCCATAATTACTTCATATTCATTTAACAGTTCTTTGAAAACCTTGGGGATTAGTTTAGATTGGCTGTGATCTGTAGAGCTTTCAGGTAGTAGCCATGGCATAACTTTTATCTGTACACTTCGATGAATTGTTTTAATTAAGTATAATAGATGACTTTTACAAATATATGTACTCATAACCACCATGCAAGTCAATATAGAGAATATGACCAGCACCCCAGTGCTTTTGTCTTAATACATTTTGATTTTTTTTGTCAGTTGTATTTTGATAATTCATGTTTCCCAAAACTAAAAATGTTTTCAACTGTAAATCTAAATTTGTCAAGAGTATTTCTAGAACCAAAAAGAAAATGGAGAGAACTAGAAAACCTTTTTAGTATTTTGTGTGTATTTCCAATTTTTTTTTTTTTGTATTTCCAATTTTCTTATGTAAAGTGTTTTCATTTTGTTTTGTTTTAAACAAGATCTCTTGGGGTGCCTGGGTGGCTCAGTCGGTGAAACCTCTGACTCGACTCTCAATTTGGGCTCAGGTCATGATCTCAGGGTCCTGGAATGGAGCCCTGCATAGATGCTCCGTGCTCAGAGGGGGAGTCTGCTTCTCTCCCATTTCCTCTACCCCTACCCCTGCTTGCGGGTGCGTGTGCTCTTACTCTCTCTAAAATAAATAAGTCTTTAAAAAACAAACAAACACACACACACACCACAGTGGGGGAAAAAAACTAAGAACTCTTGGCCATTTAAAAATTTTTTTGTAGAGTGATTTATTTTATTTTTATTTTTTTTAGAGTAGTTTATTTTAATTGCAGTTTAGGTGACTGATTTTTTTTTTTTTTTTTTTTTTAAAGATTTTATTTATTTATTTGAGAGAGAGAGAAAGCATGAGGTGGGGAGGGTCAGAGGGAGAAGCAGACTCCTCGCCGAGCAAGGAGCCCGATGCGGGACTCGATCCCGGGACTCCAGGATCATGACCTGAGCCGAAGGCAGTCGCTCAACCGACTGAGCCACCCAGGTGCCCTAGGTGACTGATTTTTAATGGGTATATTTTTTATGCGTTAACTGTACCATCCATAAGTTTTTCTCCCCATTAATTTAAGGTTGATATTTTCACAGTAAGCTAACATGGGTTATATGTATCTCATTTCACATTTTAGTCCCTCCCCCCCAGTTTAGTGTTAAACTTGTGTGGTCTTAATACTTTTTGAAAATAATTTTTTTCTTCCTAATGTTATCTTTGTCATTTTTTATTTTTGGTAAGCTTTTTAAAACAATTTGGTAGTGCATACATTGGGAGGATAATATTTGAATGTTGTAAATTCTGAGTATCTCTGGTGATAAATACATGGTTCTGAAAATTGTGTTTATAGAAACATAAATTCATTTAATGCTGAAGAGTAGAGATAAGTAATAGAATCACTTCTCATTTAAGTACCCTAGTTTTCACATTCACTTAATGGGTTTCTTCTGTTCTTTGAGTGGCCAGTGTTGGGTACTTCTGTGCTAATCTGCAGAACAATCTATTGAGGAACTAAGTTATAATAGCCCACGTTTACTGAGAGGAAACCCTGAAGTGATGTGTCCAAGGTCATACATATACAACTAAGAGTCAAAGTTCAGTTCTCTTTTTATGGGTAATTACCATGGTGTTGGGCTGAGGATTACTTTCATTTGAGTCTTCAATCAAAAGATTTTTAGTTTTGTGGGTTTGATATTTAACCAGTTCACAAATTCTGGGCACCTGGGTGGCTCAGTTGGTTAAGCATATGCCTTTGGCCCGGGTCATGATCCCAGGTTCATGGGATCGGTTCCCTGCTCAGCAGAGAGTTGGCTTCTCCCTCTCCCTCTGTCCCTCCCCCTGCTTGTTCCCTCCCTCTCTCTCTCTCAAATAAAAAAAAATCTTTAAAAAAAAAAAAAGTTCACAAATTCTAAAGGATGACATTTTTGCCACTATGTGTGACTGAAAATTCACTAAGTTTTCTAGAGTATTTATGCCTGTTTTGTAGAATTGCACAGATAGAAGCAATCTTTTAGAAAGAATCCTTAATGTTTATCTATAATGGTATTTGATTTTTCTTCCATTAACTTTTCTTTCTGTGACAGCTTAATTGAGATACATTTTACATACCATACAATTCACTGTGGATTGGCTCATTCTAGACATTTCACATAAATAGAATCATACAGTAATATATGGTCCTTTGTGACTGCCTTCTTTCACTTAGCATAATGTTTTCAAGGTTCCTCCATGTCCTATGTACAGTACTTGTTTTCCTTTTGTTGCCAAAAATAATCTCTTGTAGGGATATAGCACATTTTGTTTATCCATTCATCAGAATATTTGGATTGTTTTCCATTTTTTTGGCTATTGTGAATAATTCTTTGAACATTCGTATGCAAGTTTGTGTGAACACATGTTTTTATTTCTCTTGGATATATACAGTTGACCCTTGAACAATGCGGGGATTAGCGGTGGTCGAAATCTGCACATACCTTTTGACTCCCCCAAAACTTAATCACTAATAGCCTACTGTTGACCAGATACCTTACCAATAACATAACTGATTAACACATTTTATATGTTGTATGTATTATATACTGTATTCTTTTTTTTTTAAGATTTTATTTATTTGACAGAGAGACACAGTGAGAGAGGGAACAGAAGCAGAGGGAGAAGCAGGCCCCCCGCCAAGCAGGGAGCCCGATGTGGGGCTCAATCCCAGGACCCTGGGATCATGACCTGAGCCGAAGGCAGATGCTTAACGACTCAGCCACCCAGGCGCCCCTATATACTGTATTCTTAAGCTAGAAAAAAGAAAATGAAGAAAATCCATGAGGGGGCACCTTGGGTGGCTCAGTCGGTTAAGCATTTGACTTGATTTCGGTAGAGGTTCTGATCTCAGGCCCAAGGGTTCTACACTCTGCCGGGAGGCTGCTTGGCATTCTCTCCCTCTGCCCTGCTCATTCTCGCTTTCAAATAAATAAATAAATAAATAAATGTTTTTATTTTTATTTATTTATTTATTTTTTAAAAAGATTTTATTTATTATTTGACAGAGAGAGAATGAGAGAGAGCACATGAGAGGGGGGAGGGTCAGAGGGAGAAGCAGACTCCCCGCCGAGCAGGGAGCCCGATGCGGGACTCGATCCCAGGACTCCAGGATCATGACCTAAGCTGAAGGCAGTCGCTTAACCTACTGAGCCACCCAGGCGCCCTAAATGTTTTTAAAAGAAGAAAAAAATCCATGAGGAAGAGAAAATAAATTTACAGAACTGTATTGTGTTTATTGAAGAAAAAAAAAAAAAAAAGCATGTATAAAGGGACCTACACAGTTGAAACCCATGTTGTTCAAGGGTCAACTGTTCATACCTAGGAGTGGAATTGCTAGGCCATGTGGTAACTATGTTTAGTCATTTGAGGAACTGCTAAACTATTGTCCAAAGTGGCTGCACGATTTTACAGTTTCACATTGTATGAGTGTTCCAATTTTTCCATATTCTCACCAATACTCTTTAACATCTGTCCTTTTGATTATAGCCATCCTCATGGATGTGAAGTCTTCATCTCATTGTGGTTTTGATATGCATTTCCGTCGTGGGTAAAGATATTGTGAATCTTTTCATGTGCTTATCTGTCACATGTATATTTATAGGAATACATTCAACATTTTTTAAGCTAAAATTCTTCCAGGTTGAAGTAGGAATTCTTTTGGTGTGACCTATTTATAGCTAATCTATAGCTACCAACTAATAACAGCTGTACAGGTACTAGGAACACATTTCCTACTCATTACAGTATTCTTCCTCTTTTTTCACTTTTTTTCTTTTCCTTGTCCATTTTACTAGACACATCTGTTACTATAACTTACTGTATAGGCAAAATAATAACTGGTATTTATTGAGGGCTTTACTATGTGCCAGGCACAATGTCACATGTTCTGTATTACCTTAAATTTAAATTCTCACAATTCTAGGAAGTGAAGGCGCTTTTACTTTTACTGAGGAAACTTGCCCAAGGTTGTAATTATTATCTTGTGGCCAAAGACAGATGAAAACAAATTACAAATTGTCAAGCTTTTTTTTTAATAGCCAAGCTTTTTAAAAAAAACCTGTTTTGTGGTTGACAAACCATACCCCAAAAATATACATTTCCTGCCGTTATTATCCTCTCATCTTCAGTTGCTGTCAGTCCTAATGGCTTTATGAGCATCATTTGCCTTAACCAGTATTGATCTATTTCATGAAAGGGCTATTACTTGAAATTTTTGGCTTAAGCATCCCCACTCAAGTTTTCTTGCTTTTAAGCTAACAATTTCAAATGATAGATTTATCCTTCACAAGAATAAAAAATTCCAAGTGACAGCATGAGAAAATTTGGGTAGATTTTTTTCCTAAGGGTAATTCTAATTAAAAAAGAAAAAAAGGATGCTCCTTGATAACTTATCAAGATAATTATTTAGTTCTTAATATTTAATGTGATAGTATGTAGCATTACTGTGAAAATTAAAAGGGCTATGAGAATTCAGAAAGCCAGTGATCTTTTTTTTTTTTTTTTAAAGATTTTATTTATTTATTTGACAGAGATAGCGAGAGCAGGAACACAAGCAGGGGTCGTGGGAGAGGGAGAAGCAGGCTTCCTGCCGAGCAGGGAGCCCGATGTGGGACTCCATCCCAGGACCCTGGGATCATGACCTGAGCCGAAGGCAGACGCTTAACAACTGAGCCACCCAGGCACCCACCAGTGATCTTTTTTGTCAGCAAAGCTGAAATGTAGTTACGTGAATTCTGAATTAAATCATTTACATGTCTAACACCTGATAAAAAATTGACCATTTTGCCAGGAATAGGAAAAGAATCCTTATCAAAAAATGCTCAGTACTGAGTATTATGTATATTGTTAGTGAGAATTGTATTTCCCTTATTTTATCATAATTAAACCCTAATCATTATATTTTTGCAGGGGAACGCCCATATAAATGTGAACTTTGTCCTTACTCAAGTTCTCAGAAGACTCATCTAACTAGACATATGCGTACTCATTCAGGTTGGTAAGAAATGGTAACCCTTCTATGATTTTTAGTAAACAATACTTATCAGTATAAGGAAGTTCTTCTAGACCTGGAACTGGGTCATTATTTATGATTTATTTATTTATTTAAAAATCAATTTATGATTTATTTTTAACATAATTTAGAAGTTAGAGTTAAAAATCAGTGTCGTATTCATGTGGCGCTGTATCTAAATGTAGGCTCTTAATGAGGAATCCATAGGTGGAACTCTTGAAACTGAATATAAATGTATGCATGCACTGTTTCTGGGTGGAAGGTCCATAATTTTCATCAGATCTTAAAGTTCTATGACTAATAAAACTTGAAATACTGTTATAGACCAACACTGGTTTGTACGTTTTGAGCAACCCCTTACCTTCTCACCCTCTCCCCGACTCCCAACACAATATAACACCAAGTTTCATAGTGTTGGTTTCCAGGTTACAGAGATTCCTTCTTAACTTCTCAGGTCCTGAAATGTGGGTTTGTCCTCTTTTGAGAGCTGATAGGGCTTCTGTGGACTGATTTACAAAAGCCAAACTTTAAAGAATAATAGATAATCCAGGATCTCAATTTATTAACCTATAATAGATAAAATCCAGGGCTAGAAATGCACTCCAGTGAGTGAAATAATTGTGATCATTAGCCAGAATTGGTCCCCATTATCAAGGTAGGTAGATGGCAGAGTTAAAAAGTAAATATAGCATAGGTGGTCTTGAAAGGATAATTCATTTTGGCTACAATTGACACTTGACCCTTGGTGAACCACCACAACTGATCAGAATACTCCTTACAAATTTGGAATATATACTCCTGTAGGGAAACTATGGCAAAATCTTGGTGTTAACAGAAGTCTATGTAGACTCATCTATCTTACGTTAATTAATTGCCTGAAATTTGTGTAGTCTGCTTGTGTATCCACTAGCCATGTGGTTATTAAGCTTGTGAAATGTAATTTGAAAAGTATAAAATACATAGCAGAATTCAAACAACATATATAAAAGCACGTAAAACACCTATTTTGGGGTGCCTGGCTGGCTCAGTTGGAGGAGCATGTGATTCTTGATCTCGGGGTCATGAGTTAGAGCCCCATTTTGGGGGTAGAGATGACTTAAATAAAACTTAAAATTTTTTTTTAAAGTATTGATTACATGTTGACATGACATTAGTTATATTGGGTTAAATAAGTAGTAAAATTTAATTTTACCTGTTTTTTTGTAAATGTGACTACCAGAAAATTTAAAATTACATATTGCTTGCATTTTATTTCTATTGGATATCACTGTTTTGAGTCAGTGATTGAGTAACATTTGATTATAGTACAGATTCTGATTTGAGCAGCTATGAAGGGGTCACATAATATGTTTGCTAGCTTTTCTTCACCCTAAAGCTTGTCATTTTAATATACTTTGAGTGTTCTTTCTAATATCTCCTAAGCTATTGAGTTGAGTCACTTAACCAGAAACCTGAGTTTATTGCTTAGGTACTTCCTGGTTTCATTTTCTGAGGGTAATTTGGATGCTCTCTCAGGCTTTGTTGAGGGTAGGCATCGTGTTCTATTGATAGTTGTGTTCTAGTCCTTAAAACATTTAAGAGTTTTATGTGAGTTAACTAATTTTAGTTCTTTATAATTAACTGTCCAATAATGTATAAGTTCTATTGCTGTCCCCATTTTACCAATGGGGAAACTAAACTAGGCATTGAAGAAATGTGGCCATTTTTCCTGTAGAATGTCCCCCTTTCTGGATTTGTCTTACTTGCTTTCTTACGGTGTCATTTGGTTTTTCCTCTGTCCCTGTGCCTTGTATTACTTGTACACTGGAAATTAAATATGAATGCTTGAATTCTACTTAATGTGTCCCATTTGAAGTCCTATCTGGTTGACCCACTATTAGTGTTGCTGGGTTACTGGATTAGAATGATGACATACTTGTATCTTTTTCATTGAATGGATAATACTTTTGTCACTGTTTAAGTGTCTGTGGTGTTTTACACCAGTCAGTAACTTCTGCTTGAATAATTTTGTGTTTGCTAACTGTTGTCTTTTGAATCTTTTTGCTGTATTAAAAGATGATATTCAGTACTGTTATAGTACAGCAAGTATTTTAAAAGTCTCTTAATGAGTAGTAGCTACTATTTTTAAAGATTTTCTTTTTTTTTTAAAGATTTTATTTATTTGAGAGAGTGAGAATGAGAGAGAGAGAGAGCACATGAGAGGGGGGGAACGGTCAGAGGGAGAAGCAGACTCCCTGCTGAACAGGGAGCCCAATGCGGGACTCATCCCGGGACTCCAGGATCATGACCAGAGCTGAAGGCAGTTGCTTAATCAACTGAGCCACCCAGGCGCCCCATAAAGATTTTATTTTTCTAAATAATCTCTACACCCAGTGTGGGTCTTAAACTCACAACCCCAAGATCAAGAGTCACATGCCCTATTGACTGAACCAGCCAGGCACCCCAATAGTAGCTACTATTTATTATATGCCAGGTACTGAGAAATTGGGATTTGTTATCTCTAATCTTAGTAGTCCTTAAATACTTAATCCTAGTTTATGGATTAGGACACAGATTTAGGATAAATGCTTTTATTGTGGTTAATTGTCATTCCTTTAAATCAGAAGAGCTGGGATTTAGCTTAAACTCACCCCTCCAATTTTCAGTTATTAGCATGGTTAAAACAAAATTATGGCTCAGAAAGTGGCTCAAGAAGCTATCGCATAGGGCACCTGGGTGGCTCAGTTGGTTAAGCAACTGCCTTTGGCTCAGACCATGATCCTGGAGTCCCGGGATCGAGTCCCACATCGGGCTCCCTGCTCGGCAGGGAGTCTGCTTCTCCCTCTGACCCTCCTCCCTCTCATGCTCTCTGTCTCTCATTCTCTCTCTTGCAAATAGATAAAATCTTAAAAAAAAAAAAAAAAGAAGCTATAGCATAACGAAATTGGAACCACAGAGTATGGAGAGAGCAGAGACATGTCTTTTATTGGGTGCCAATAGTTTGAGTTGCAAACAGGAAGCAAACATGGTTAGTTTGTTTTGTGTATGAGTGTGCAATTATTTACAGAAGATCTTATGTTTTAATACTTTTAATCGAAGTTATTGATAGCACTTGTAAGTAAAGTGAGGCTAAATTAGGTCAAATTGGATCAGTGAGGCTAAATTAGGTCAAATTGGATCGGTAGTCTTTTTGAATGGGTTGCATGGAGTGAATATCTTGGGTGCCTTCTCTGTGGTCTGGAGTCTGATCTTTAAGGTCCCCAGGGGCTTGTTTGTTCCTGGTTCATGTGAGTGTATTTTAGAGAAGAAAAGTATGTGCTCATTCTCTTATTTTTGGAAGAGATTAGGCTCTGTGGAGTTGATACATTTTAGCTTAACTGACAGATTCGTTTATAAAGCAACAGGACAATGGTTATTTACTTAGAGCATTTCCAACCATAGGGTGGGGTTTTTTTTAGGCCAAATTAGGAAGGGATCAGAATGTTGATGAGGTGAAAAATTGACACCCTAAACTAATCTAACCTTATCTGGTATTATTCTCCCATTTTATTGGTGTTTCTCCCTAATGGTATTAAAGTATCCTTCACCTGGCTGACATTATCCACAGCTCTCCCTTTCTTATTCTCAATGGAGATGCTACCATTTCATCCTGGATGAAATATTTTGTTCTAGATGAAATACATCCAGTTTGTATTTGCTGTTAATGATAATATTTTATATAATGGCTAGTTCCCCATTCTGCTTGCATAGGAATTCATTTTGAATATTTTTCCACAATGAGTGTAATGGATGCTTTTGTTAAAGGAGATTAACAACTTGCCATTCTGCCTCATTTATTACTCTTTTTAAGATGGAAAAGTATTTTTTTCAACCCTAAGTTTATTTTCCTTTCACCAAGTATTTGATAATTATTATGGAGGCACTATTTTAATGGCTGGGCTTATTTGAAAGACGTTATGGTTTGAGAGTCTTCATGAATTCTAGAATAAGTTTTCTTCCCTGTGTCTTTGCTATTTTATTTCTCATTTTAGTATGTCATGTCAAATTGAATTTACTATGCAGTTTGGGCTTTTTTTGTTCAGTAAACGTTTTTATTGAAGTATAGTTGATACACAATCTTACATTAGTTTCAGGTGTATAGAATAAATTTTTAAACAGTATTCTATTGAGGTTCAATTTACACACAGGAAAATGCATACACGTATCTGAAGCACACAGGTCAGTGACTTCACATGGTTTCTCCTGTTTGACTGCCCCCTAGAGGAAGACCTGAAACATTTTTACACCCTCAGAAAAGTTCCCTCCTTACCCTTTCCAGTCTACCCCCAACCGAGAGTCTGACTTCTATCAAAAAGAGTATTACGACATTCTTCTGTAAGATGTTTTTGACATTCATCCCATGCTGCTTTATAAGAACTTTGTGGTTTTTTGCTAAGTAGTAATCAATTGTATGCCCCATTACACTTTAAAAAGTCCCCTTGCTGTTCTTTCTGCATTCTTCTTGATAAAAACATGTAAAGTGTGTAAAAATCTTTGCTCTTTTGAATTTGCTATATACTTTTAAGTTAATTTGGGAAGAATAAAATAGACATCTGACATGTTTATAAAGATGAAAAACATAAATACTAGAATTGGAAAAGAATTAAAATCTGATAAAAGGCAAAAAATATATATTTAACTAGATACTAATAACCTGTATAGTTTTAATGCCTAGATCTAATACATAAGATTTAAAGGCAAGAAAATAAAATTGAGGGGGGGAAATGAATGGAGCAAGTAAATTTTGCCATCAAAATTTAAATAGATTTTTATGAACTCCCATTCTCTGACCATTTCATAGGTGGAGGCTTGCACTTTGATTGATGCTTGCTGTGTAAATACGCGCATTTATTAGGGGTTATACAATGGCAATATTTCCATTGTAATTCTTTTATTAGCACAAATAT
The DNA here is from genome assembly GCF_002201575.2 of Neomonachus schauinslandi. NCBI lineage: Eukaryota > Metazoa > Chordata > Mammalia > Carnivora > Phocidae > Neomonachus > Neomonachus schauinslandi. Next base: position 158,664,976 of record NC_058404.1, on the reverse strand, counting down.
TTTCTTAAAGAGATAAACTTCATTCATCAGCTACTTGTTTACTCAGGTAGGGTTTAAAATGGAAAGGCAAAATGAATCTTGCCTTTTGTTTACCCATACTAAAAGTACCTGTTCCAAAAGTGATGATTTATAGGGAATGTATATGGACTGCTTGGCTCTCTGTTCCATGCTAAGTGCTTTGTATGGATTAAATTATTTATACCTCATAACACGTAAAAGTATTTTTACAGGTAAAGAAATTGAGCTTTAGAGAATTTTCAGTACCTTACTCAGGATCTCACATTGAGTTGGAGAAGAGCCCATATTTGATCCCCCAGATAGTTCTTAATCATTATGCCACCTATTTTTTCCCCATTCTGTGTCTATATATGTTAAGCAAATGTTTGTCTCCACTGAGGTAATTCACTAGAGAAGACAAGATAGAGGCATTACTCTATTTGTGAATCTGTTAGTAGTCTAACGTGGAAAAGAGTTGTCCAGTTAGCTACATAACCAATCTAACCAATCTGATACACCTGAATAAGTTGTTTCTGCGATTATTTTATCATCAGACATTTTCTAATCATGTAAAGCTTACCATGGTTTTACTTAATGTCTGAGACATTTGCTTTATGAAAAAATTAGATTTGATATGAATTTGAGAATGTTTCAGAGATGAATTTTCATAAATGTCAATTTCCATTTTTCTACTATGCATTCCATTGGACCAGTGGGGTATGGATACCATTTGGTAATATTTACTAGAGTGTGATCTAGATGGGTATGTATTCAGGTAGAATGCGTTAATCTTGTACCTTTAATTTGGGGGTGGGGGTGGTTTTGGTTTTGTATGTACCTATGATCTGTGATCATGACTTTGTTCGATTATTTTACATACCATATCTATTTGTATGCCCTTTCTTATCTATGTTGTTTCTATACCCATTTGTTAAAAGAAGGTAGGGAAAAATCAAAAAGTTTCTGGCTTTGCTATATTTTTGCTTTAAAATAGCAATTCTGGCATTGGATGAGTTTTTCTGAGTGAAGCTGACTCTACTCCTGCTAGGATGGACAAAAGGGTTAAATTTAAAGAAAAGGCCTTTTGTTCCCTGAGGCTAAAACTTTTACAACTTCTACATCTAAGGTCTGAGAGTATAACCTGGAGTGTAAGATATTTCTTTTGAAGTCTCAAGATTTATCTTAAAAATGTATGGGAATTACATATTCTACTCCATTGTCATTTGTTTTAACTAAACATAAAACATTTAAAATTATCTTTTCTCAAAAAAATAAAATAATAAAATAAAATTATTTTTTCTCTTTGAGTGCCCTTGCCCCAAAATTCACATCTAGAGCCCAACCAACTTTGCCAGTAATTGTCGTGTACTTCTTGATGATTCATTGTTCTCTTACAGTGTTTGAGAGCTCTAGCTTGATGAACTTTTTAGGAGAGGATGGTTAAATGAGGTCATTGTTCCTCCATTTGGTATGAGAGTCATTGTCAAGGGGTAGAGAAAAGATCTACAAATAAATATGGTAAATGTAAAGTGCATGATACAGTCTTTTCAATGAATAGCTTGTGTGTGTGTTTGTTTTAACATATCCAATTCCTTATATTTTAATATAAGCTTGATTTCATTTCTTAATCTATGTTCTCTCTAACATCTCTTGTTTACCTTCAGGTGAGAAGCCATTTAAATGTGATCAGTGCAGTTACGTGGCCTCTAATCAACATGAAGTAACCCGCCATGCGAGACAGGTTCATAATGGGCCTAAACCTCTTAACTGTCCACATTGTGACTACAAAACAGCAGATAGAAGTAACTTCAAAAAACATGTAGAGCTACATGTTAATCCACGGCAGTTCAATTGCCCTGTATGCGACTATGCAGCTTCCAAGAAGTGTAATCTGCAGTATCACTTCAAATCCAAGCATCCTACTTGTCCTAATAAAACAATGGATGTCTCAAAAGTGAAACTAAAGAAAACCAAAAAGCGAGAGGCTGACCTGCCTGATAACAATATTACCAATGAAAAAAAAGAAACAGAACAGACAAAAATAAAGGGGGATGTGGCTGGAAAGAAGAATGAGAGGTCTGTAAAAGTGGAGAAAAAAAGATAATGTTTCAAAAGAGAAAAAGTCTTGTAGTAATGCTTCAACTCAAGTGACTACCAGAACTCGCAAATCCGCAATGGAAACTAAAGAAATGGATGTGCATACAGGAAATAATTCAGAAACAACCTGTAAAACCAAGAAAAGCAAAAGGAGGATGGAAGCTGAAGCCCATTCCTTAAAAGATCCTGTTAATGATGAGGAACCTATGACAAAAAAGAAAAAGAAGGCAGAAAGCAAATCCAAAAATAGTCAGGAAGTGCCAAAAGCTGATAGCAAAGTAGAGGAGACTAAAAAGCAAAATACTTGCACGAAAAAAAGTACAAAGAAGAAAAGTCTGAAAAATAAGTCAAGTAAAAAAGGCAGCAAGCCTGCTCAAAAGGAGCCTGCTCAGAAGGGGCCTGTTCAGATGGAGCCTTCTCCTCCCAGGGGGCCTGGTCAAATGGAGTCTTCTCCTTCCAAGGGGCCTTCTCAGATGGAGCCCTCTCCTTCCAAGGGGCCTTCTCAGATGGAGCCCTCTCCTTCCAAGGGGCCTTCTCAGATGGAGCCCTCTCCTTCCAAGGGGCCTTCTCAGATGGAGCCTTCCCCTTCCAAGGGGCCTTCTCATTTGGAGCCTTCTCCCAGGGGGCCTGCTCAGATGGAGCCACCCCCTGCCATGGAGTCTGCTCAGATGGATGTTGGTCAGATGGAGCCTCCTCCTCCAATGGAGTCTGCTCAGTTAGGGCCTGCTCAGACAGAGCCACCTCCTCCCATGGGGCCCGCTCAGCTGGAGGTTGATCAGATGGAGCCTCCTCCTCCCACAGAGCCTCCTCTTCACATGGAACCAAGTCCCAAAAAGTCTCCTCGAAAAGATAAAAAGGAAAAGTCCAACACGCAGAGTGAAATGGCATGGAAGGAGCAAGTCCTTATTGAAGTTGGCTTAGTGCCTGTCAAAGATAGCCAACTTCTGAAGGAAAGTGCAGGTGCACAGGATCTCTCACCACCATCAACACCACCGCCAAAGGAAAACTTAAAAGAAGAGGAGTCAAAAGACCAAAAATTATTCACTGAAGGCGAAGGAAGCAAAGAAGGCCCTCTTCAAAAAGTAGAAGAGGCAGAGAAGAGTCTAGCTGGTCTTGCTGCTATTATCAAGGAATCTGCCAATATTTCATCCTCTGAACAAAACTTGACTATGCCAGAGGGTGAAATTTTAGATGTTAAGTGTCAGGCTGACACTGTGCTTTGTGAAATGGAAATGGACACTGATGAGAACAAAACAGAGAATCCCCCTGGCAAAGACCCAGCAGTTGAAGAACCAGTTTCACCAGTGCTCCTTCCCCTACCAATAGAAAACCACGAAGCAGTGTCCAAAACTGCTGTGACATCACCTCCTGTCATTGTAGCAGTAAATGAGTCTCAGGAAATGGATGAAGATGAAGGCATCCACAGTCATGATGGAAGTGATCTAAGTGACAACATGTCAGAGGGTAGTGATGACTCTGGATTGAATGGGGCCCGGCCAGTTCCACAAGAAACCAACAGGAAAAATGCAAAGGAAGCCTTGGCAGTCAAAGTGGCTGAGGGAGATTTTGTTTGTATCTTCTGTGATCGCTCTTTTAGAAAGGAAAAAGATTACAGCAAGCACCTCAATCGCCATTTGGTTAATGTATACTTCCTTGAAAAAGCAGCTAAAGGGCAGGAGTAATTAAACTTAGGATAAGGCTTCAGTTCTTAGTTTATAAGATCTATTACATTTAATATTCATTTATAGTTGTAGACAACCTTTTATTTTTTAAATTGCTTTAATTAGTGTCCGATGTTGATTTTTAAGTGGCACTCTTTTCCTTAGGTCTCTATACCTATTGATGGATAAATTTTAGCAAATCCAAGGAAGTTAGTGTACTGAACCAGCAGACACCTAAATCTGTTAGCTTATACATTTAATTGAAATGAGAAGGCCAAGGTGGTATTGTAGCATTCTGTTGCTTTGTCTGGCTGTAACTTGTCACTTTTCTTGCCATGTCTGTCTTCTTGTTTCACATTAGTTTTTTTCTTAGTTCTTTGTTTAGTTCTATAAAAATTGGCATACTTAAATAGCAAATTACTTGAAGAATTTGCCTGCTTTATATAAAGTTAGCACTTTAAAATTTTTTTAGAGATGAGAAGAGACATTTAAATTGAAGAAAAATTCTCCCAACAGTGGACATTGTATCAGTCCAGGTATTTACTTCCTGAGTTTTGATCAATATTTCTTATTTGTTTATGTTAATCGTCATTATGATTTTGGTGTGGTTTTTTTTGTTTTGTTTTTTCGTGGTTTTTTTTGGTGCTTTAATGGCTTAAGATGTTGCACATTGTTGTTTTTTTTTTTTAACCTATGCAGTTCAATTTTTTTCTAGAAATAGTATTTGTTGAACAGTAACACTTTATACATATATATGCATGTTTATTTTGTCCTCTTTGGAGGGATGCTTTTTAGTCTTGTTTGCAAAAGGGCAGTTTTCTTTTCCTTTGCTGCAATTGTCTTTTTTGCAGAATATTATTAGTGTTTGCAAATTTGTGAGCAAATGAAACATGCAGGTTCAATCCATTGATTCTGAATTTCACATCTTATATCTATGCCGAATCTGTATTTCACATAAGTTATTTATTTTAAAAGGATATAGTGAGTTCACAGCTCTCATTTTGACCTTTACAATAAATAAACCACTAGGCTCTATATTAAATGGGTTTTTATCTCAGATACCAACCATAAGTAAAAATTTTTGGCTTGTTTTAGTATAACTACTTCCTAGATGTACAGTGTTAAGTCATATATATCTTTGAGGAAGACCTTTTTCCATAGATGGTTGGTGTCCATATGGCTACTCAGCTGAATAACGAACTGTAAGTGATATTTGGAAACTGCAAACCTGGAATTAGGAGACATAATTACTCCTTCAAGTTATACAGAATTATCAGTTGTGAGATTCCAAAGCCATAGCAATTTTACAGCAAACTAGGTTGAGAGAGGTAGTATGAGGGCTGGTAGACCAGCTGCTACTTACTTTCTATGAATACAATGAAAAAGGCAGGTGAAACTTAAGTACAGTCCAGATTTTAAAAAATCACACTTTCTCAGGGATCTCCACAAACTAGTGGGTGTCCTGGCTGTCCCTGTGACAGCCTCTTTCTACAGGTGAGGCCTCAAATGAATTGCAGCTATCCTGGTGTTCCTGTGGGGGCACTTTGTATTAAGAAAGAGTGTACTTCTAAAACTTTCTTGGTAGGTACTTTGGCCAGTTGCCAAAGAATATGAAAGAATCCAACGGGATTTTCCTTGCTGATAGCAGTTAATTCATTTCAGTCAAAGTATGATCCCAGTAGGGAATCTTGGACAATTCTGATCCTCCCATGTTCTGTTCTGAAATAACCACTTTATATTTCATTTATTTTCTTTTATCTGGTGATCTCTTTGAGGCAGGTATCAGAGTTTGGCAATGCAACATGAAAGATTAGGAAAAGCATTGATGAAGTGTGGGTGGAAAACTTGTTAAAAATCTGAGAGTGAAGTTTGAGTTAAAAGACATTTGAACTTGGAATTGACTGGGAGGCCAAAGATTTAAAGAAGAGAAGATTCTCTCAAGACATGAGGAGTAAGTTGTGTGTTAATGGTGTATGTTTTGTGTGCATGAATGGGAATTTATAAATGATGTTGAATTCTAGATGAATTCACGGCTCCGACAATCATTGTCAACAGAAGATCAAGCTGCAAATATTTATGTTTTAAAACTTAAATTATAAAGCTAGTTAAATCTTTCTAACAACTACTTTTAATGTTCATGGGTACATTTTATGTAAGTTACCTTTTACATTCTATATGAAAACACTCATGTTAAGTACAGATTGGAGATTGGGAATCAGTTTGGGGAAGAGGTTTTGTGGATTCTTTCATGCTACAAAAGAAAAAAATTAGACTTCTGGGGAATTGGACTAATTTTCTTAATCTAGTTTTAAGACTAGAATGCTAAAAACAAAATATGAAGGAAATTAAAACCCCTTATTATTAAATTGATCTGTGAAAACATTGTTACTGGAAATTGAGTGGGACTTGAGGCCTTTCTTCCAGAAAACAAGGACTTGATTTTCAGGCCTATATTAGGTTCTGAACCTTAATGCCATGTATTGTACTTGTTAAAAATTGTTTCAGTGAAAAATATATTAGTAATTTGAACTTCTGGTTTAGTTGGGAGTTCTTCCATTTGAAAAATGTGATATTTGCATGGAACTGTTTGAATCTTTGTTTTCTCAGTTTCCCCTCCACTGGATAGAATTGAAACTAGAATTTTCCCTTTTGTTAAAGGAATAAAAAGTGAATATGTTATTTGTAAATTGATGTTTAGTAACTAGAGATAAACTTGAAATACTAGAATACGTTATAAGCCTAATCCTAGGTAGTCTTATGAAAATGTATCTCTTTTATCTTCTGAACCTATATTCACATTGGTTTTCAAGATATCTTAAGTTATATTTTTTCCTCTTTTCAGAGCTGCTTCTTTGGGGCTACTTTTTTTTTTATTGAGGTGTAATTCATAAGGGGCTACATTTCTGATAAGCCTTCTTATAACTATGGCTGGATGTTTTGTTCTAGTCTTCCAAGAAGGGCCATTGTATTTTTTAGAGTTACTTCTAAAGTTATGTGGTCTTTAACTTTGGGGACTATTTTGCATATAAGTGCTAATGCAAATAAATTTAAACCCAAGTAGACCTCATCACATGTCACCCCATGAATGTTGACAATGGAAGGGATACCTTGCCTGTAGTATAATAACAGTTCTGGACTGAAAAGCTGGGGAAGAAACTTAATATTGCATAAACCAGAAAAACACTTAGTGTGTGCAGTTTCCTTGTTGACCTCAGCAGATGAACTGATCTGATAGTGTTAATTCAGATTCAATAAATTATCTGAATCTTGGTTTGTGTAGACTTGCAATCTACATGCAATTTTAACTAAATCAGATAGCTTTTACATTTTCACTTGTGTACATAGGCTCTCCCCACCCTTTTCAACATCCATTAGTTAATTGATCTTTGTAAACTGGCATTGAAACATTACAACGATGTTTTGTTGCACCAATTTTATAAACTTTTACAGTGCAATACGTGTTATTTTTCCGAGACAAACCAAAGGTTAATATCTCAAGGTTCTTGCTGCCTGCTTTAGCAGCATTTGATGGGAGGATCTTTTATATACATTTGTAATAGATGAAAAATAAACCAGATTGCAAATCCTTTTTTTTTTTTAAAGCTTAAACCATGTACCAAGTCTTTGGTCAAAATTGTGTAGGATAAGTTAAACTTAAATTGCATTCTATTAACCAGTATGAGTGTATTTCTGTAAGCATAGTTATGTTGAAATAAAGTTTTAAAAAGCATTTTATGCCTTTGTTTATTATTGGTACGTCAAGTATCAAACCAAATTTATTTTGCTAGAATTGCAAGTATATTAATTCTAAAAGTATTATGTCTGATAACCCATGGTAGGTAGAAAGGTCATGGCAATCTCTTGTTTGGGATAACAGTCCAGGGGGTAGTAGTCCAGAGCGTATCTTCCCATACTGTACTTTTCTGGGAGATGGAGGTCAGGGAGAAACAACCTGAAGACAGTTCATAGTATGCTTTACATAGTAATTACTTCCCAATCACAGGTTCCCTTAACAGCTATGACATAAATACCCTTTCTCAGTAGCAGGTCTGGTGTTAGTACATTTTGACTCACAATTGGAAAAAGATGCATTGAAGGGAAAATAAGTTGAGTTACACTGAGTGTTGACTGCCAAGGTACTGTTTTAAGCATTTTACTGTATTTAATGAAACTCAGAAAAAAATGAAACTCAAAGGATAGTGATAAATCATCTTCTTAATAAGAGTCTGCTTTTTTTGTTAATGGAGAAATGTGTTTTAATGTGTTTTTGTTGAGTTGAAAGAAAGGGGGGAGGGTGATGGAGAAACCTCTGGCTATGCAAAGCATCAAAACAAGTGGATTGCATTCTGTCTGGATACAGCGAATGACCTGGAAGGTCCTGAGTCCTAAAGAATGGGTATTTCCTATTGAGAGTGATTCACCCTCCAGCCTCTTTTGAAAGACTCTTTATCGGCAAAAGGCAAAATGAATTTCCAAGCATTCATTCATTCATTCATTTATTTATAAAGATTTTATTTATTTATTTGACAGAGAAAGACACAGTGAAAGAGGGAACACAAACGGGGAGTGGGAGAGGGAGAAGCAGGCTTCCCGCCGAGCAGGGAGCCCGATGCGGGACTCAATCCAGGGACTCCAGGATCATGACCTGAGCCGAAGGCAGTCGCTTAACCAACTGAGCCACCCACGCGCCCGGTTTGTTATCTTTAATGAGTGAAGGAATGGTGACAAGTGTCTTTCTTCAGTCCCTTTCTACTTCTTTCCCAGGCGCTTACCCTTGTTATGATGTTTACATATGCCATACATTTACACTTGACCTCTTGGCCATCTTTTTTTCTCCCCAGGTCTCAGTGAGGGCTTGACTCTCATTTGTAGGTAGAGTTACAGTGTAGTTGTGTGAGCGTCCACCTAGGGTACTCCACAGCACTCATTCTCAGCTTCATAAAGGCAGATTGGTGAAGGTACTAAGAACAATGCACTAGTGTTTGGTAATAAGGGAAAGTTTCACTGTTAAGAAATTGCCTTTTCAAAAGAGCACTGCATCAAGTGCTCTGTGGGCCTTTGAGTTAGAGCTGGGTTCACAATGCGCCTCTCTTCCTTACCACTATAAAATGGGCAAACCATTTTAACTTTACCGAACCTATTTCTTCATCTATAAAAGGGACATGGAATCTCTATCCAGAGAGACTTTGAGTGTTAAGTGCTTATTAAGCATTTAGCCTGGTGCTTGGTATATAGTTTTACTGGGACCTCTTTCATTACATGACAAACCAAGTAACTATCCTTAAATATATGAAGTCCTTCCTCTATATTTGGGCATGATTAAGTTGTGTAATTCACCTGCTTGTCTTGCAAAACAGCTTTTAATGTTAAAGTAGTACGTGGGCTTTTGTGTCAAACTATATTGTAGTATATTAGGAGTCAGAATGCTTTTATGTTCACTGCTTTATTAAGCAACCAAAATAGTATGTGGTCCTTGGTAGAGTAGTTACCTGGGCCAAGAATTGTGTGTGGTGTGTATTTCTCCTTGATTTTAGCTAATTAATGATGGTAGGTTTACTGTAATTTTTACGTTCTGATAATGCAGGGGCGCCTGCGTGGCTCAGTCGTTAAGCGTCTGCCTTCAGCTCAGGTCATGATCCCAGGGTCCTGGGATCAAGCCCCACATCGGGCTTCCTGCTCCGTGGGAAGCCTGCTTCTCCCTCTCCCACTCCCCCTGCTTGTGTTCCCTCTCTTGCTGTGTCTCTGTCAAATAAATAAATCTTTAAAAAAAATTCTGATAATGCAGAAATCTCTTGGTTCCTAGAGGAGGGTATTTTTCTGGATGCAAGGAGAGTCAACCCAAGTAGCAGGAAATAGTAAATCTTGAGAAAGAGACTTTGTTAAGAAATTTTATTTTGAGTAAGGTTCAAACTTAGAAATTGCAGCAATGGTACCTTGAAATTTTGTGTATCCTCATTTGGATTCACTCACATTTGCTTTCTATATGTTATGTATGTATTATTTGCTGAACCACCAGAAATTAAGTGGCATACCTTTTTATCTCTGAATGTTTCAGTTTGTGTCTCCTAAGGATAAGGGCATTCTCTTGCACAACCACACTCTAGTTATCAAATTTAGGACTTATAAGATTGATAGAGTATTTCTATTACAATCTATGTTCAAATTATGCCAAATGTCTTAATACTAACCTTTAACAATTCCCCTGTTCCTATTACCCATTGCATTTAGTTGTCTCATCTCTTCAATTTCCTCTAATTTACTCTGGTTTCTCTTCAGATCGCATAAATCTAATTTAGAACAATTCCCTAGCTTGTTCTTCACAACAGTGAGAGTTTGAAGAGTTCATGCCAGCTGTTTAAGGAGTGTTTCTTAATTTAGATTATTCTACTACTATTTCCTCAGACCTCAATTCAGGTTACGCATTTTGGCAGGAATACTAAATATTGGTGCATTACACCAGATGGCATACATTGTGTCAGTTTATCCCATTATTGGTGTTAACTTACTTGGTTAAGGTGTTGTCCACCAGATTTCTCTTACTTTTTTTTTCCCCTTCATAATATTCTGTGGGAGGATAATTTTTTTTTTTTTTAAGATTTTATTTATTTGACAGACACAGCGAGAGAGGGAACACAAGCAGGGGGAGTGGGAGAGGGAGAAGCAGGCCTCCTGCCGAGCAGGGAGCCCGATGCGGGGCTCGATCCCAGGACCCTGGGATCATGACCTGAGCCGAAGGCAGACGCTTAACGACTGAGCCACCCAGTCACCCCTCTGTGGGAGGATATACTGAAAGTATCAACAAAACCGTGATGTGTTCGCTGGTGTTCTGTCAGGAAGAGCTTTTCATTCTGGTAGAGCCCAGTTCTTGTTTCCTGTGTTATCTGGCAGTCATTCACTTTACTCCAATTCAGCCAGTGGGGGGCGCCCTTTCTGGCTCCCTTCATGAGACTTAGAGTCTTAATACACTGAAGATTCTTATGACCAAATACTTTGAAACTCAGATATATCAAATATCTCTCTGCTTAAGTCATAACAATACTATAAAATTATGGAAGCTTTCTGGAATGTCTTAAGGTGTAAACTGCAGGTGGAAATTTACCAGTGATCAAGATTCTACCACTAGAAGGGGCAATTTTAAAGAACAGTATCCTAATTCTTATATTAATTTTGAAATACCACACCTTTTATTTCTTAGTGTATGTGTCCTAGTTGCTGTTTAAAAATCACATAATGCATATGAAACTAAATTCTCATTAAAAATGTTAAAATCCATCTTGACAAGCTCTCTTCCTGTTAACCTTCTTACTCTTACTTGTTCTCTAGACTTAACTACTTTTAATGGTTTACTGTTAACTTTTTACCTCCATATCTGTATACACATTAAAATACTTGATTTTTTTGCTTTTGACAAATGGGATTATTGATATTTTGCAATTTGCAGAATTTGGGGATCTTTGTCAGTAGTTAGGAACTTACTCATTCTTTGTAACTATTGCATAATGTTCCAAAGGGTGAATGTGTCATGATTTAATCTCTTTAATGCCTATTTCTCTGACATCCTTATGCCAAAATTGGTTGATAACCTGCAAGTATTCTGAGAATGGAAACCATATGAAGTAAGGTTCAGAGGACCCGTTATTTATCTTACAGTCTTACAAATTATGTTAGTTTGTGCTTGTGTTCTTTTTTTTTTTTTTTAAAGATTTTATTTATTTGACAGAGAGAGACATGGCGAGAGAGGGAACACAAGCAGGGGGAGAGGGAGAAGCAGGCTTCCTGCTGAGCAGGGAGCCTGATGTGGGGCTCGATCCCAGGACCCGGGGATCATGACCTGAGCCGAAGGCAGACGCTTAACGACTGAGCCACCCAGGCGCCCCTGTGCTTGTGTTCTTAAGATAGAATTTCCTTCAGGTTTTCTAGTAGTAATCAAGTCTTGCACTTTTTACGTTAAAGGTTTTTTTTTTTTTTAAACATAGAAGATGTATATATTTGGAATGTTTAATTTAGTGTTGCTTAAAATAACAGAATGATGAATAATATTCCCAACATTTAATGTTCAGCATAGATGCAGGTAGGTAATAGCACCTCACACTGAGCTAACATACTGGTGTGAATGTATTATCCATATAATGGCATATTAAGAATTGTAATTTGAGCATAAGATATAACTAGCTGGGCCATGTCTATTTGACCTGTGTGGGGAGCCCAACGGGAGTCTTATTGGCATAAAAGAATGATTTTTCTGATGAGATGTTCTGTGCCCTGTGCACAGAAGTATGAAATTCCATTAAAGGAAGCTGTTGGAGAGAAATAAAATGGCTGATCTCATGTACGAGTAGGTAGGACTTAACTCATGATCCATGTGAAACAACTCAACTCATTGGGAAACACTGCATGGGCTTAGAGATCCTGCATTAGCATCTAGGAGTGTAAGTACTTTCATGAGCACCAAGCACAGTTCTAAGCACATCACATTAACTGAACCCCCCCCCTGAGCATCACTAACAAGTAGGTTGTTACCCCCACATTGCATCCTACAGACAAGTACGTTGCTTAATGTCACAGTAGGAAGTGGCAGGTTTGTGCCACACTGCCTTCTTGATTAACTGAAGAATATGTGGGGGAATGGATGTTACAAAAATAAAAGGAGCAATTAGGAGTGATCAAAAGGATATCCGCCTAATCTGAATGTTCTCAATTTACAGTGCCCCATTAACATGATAAAAGGGCACTCTTTAAACAGGCTTCCCTCTATCATAACTTCTAATCAGTTTATATTTATTAAAGACCCTATGAGAAGCTTACCATCAGTAGTCAGATTAATTTCACCTTTTTGAAATACAAGTAAACTAGGATAAAAGAACTGTGCCCTAATCCTACTTAATCCTAGTTCTGAGATAGCATAAACTGGCATTTTTTTTTTTAAGCTGGCATTTTTAGATAAGCCACTATATTATGTGGATAGCCATATACATATTTTAAAGATTTATTTTATTTTTTAATTAAATTTTTTTAAAAAATAGAAACATCACTTTTATTGACAAGTTAGGGCCACAACAGACAGCTTCCAGAACAGAAATAAGACAGTCCCAAGACAATGGAGTGTAAAATCGGAGCAGACAGGTTAATACTCTTCGCCCTCATCCTCTCCCTCAGCACTATCCGCTCCAACCTCCTCATAATCCTTCTCAAGGGCAGCCATGTCCTCACGGGCCTCAGAAAACTCTCCTTCCTCCGTGCCCTCCCCCACATACCAGTGAACAAAGGTACGCTTGGTATACATCAGGTCAAACTTGTGGTCCAGGCGAGCCCAGGCCTCAGCGATGGCTGTGGTGTTGCTCAGCATGCACACAGCTTGCTGTACTTTGGCCAGGTCTCCACCAGGCACCACAGTGGGAGGCTGGTAGTTAATGCCCACTTTGAAGCCAGTGGGGCACCAGTCCACAAACTGGATGGTACACTTGGTCTTGATGGTGGCAATGGCAGCACTGATATCTTTGGGAACCATGTCGCCACAGTACAACAGGCAGCAAGCCATGTATTTACCATGCTGAGGGTCACATTTCACCATCTGGTTGGCTGACTCAAAGCCTGCATTGGTGATCTCTGCTACAGTCAGCTGTTCATGGTAGACTTTCTCAGCAGAGATGATGGGGGCGTAGGTGGCCAGAGGGAAGTGGATGCAGGGATAGGGCACCAGGTTGGTCGGGAATTCTGTCAGATCAACATTCAGGGCGCCATCAAATCTGAGGGAAGCAGTGATGGAGGACCCAATTTGACCTATCAACCTATTTAGATTAGTGTAGGTTGGGCATTCAATATCGAGGTTTCTACGACAGATGTCATAGATGGCCTCATTGTCTACCATGAAGGCACAGAGTGCTCCAGGGTGTGTGGGTAGTGAGGATAGAGTTGTAGGACTCAACTACAGCTGTGGAAACCTGGGGGTCTGAGTAAATGGAAAGCTCCAGCTTGGACTTCTTGCAGAGAAGACATTCCATCAGCAGGGCGGTGAACCCGGAACCAGTCCCCCTCCAAAGCTGTGGAAAACCAAGAAGCCCTGAAGACCTGTGCACTGGTCAGCCAGCTTCCGAATGAGGTCCAAGACAAGGTCAATGATCACTTTGCCGATGGTGTAGTGCCCTTGGGCGTAGTTGTTGGCAGCGTCCTCCTTGCCGGTGATGAGCTGCTCAGGGTGGAAGAGCTGCTGATAGGTGCTGGTGTGAACTTCATCAGTGACCGTGGGTTCCAGGTCTGCAAACACGGCTGTGGGCACATGCTTGCCAGTGCCAGTCTCACTGAAGAAGGTTTTGAAGGAGTCATCTCCTCCCCCAATGGTCTTGTCATTTGGCATCTGGCCATCGGGCTGGATGCTGTGTTCCAGGCAATAGAGCTCCTGGCAGGCATTGCCGATCTGGACACCGGCCTGGCCCATGTGGATGGAGATGCACTCACACATGACTGAGACTTATAGGGTTCCTCGGGGCTGGAGGAGGCGAGGGGACGGCGACAAGGTTCTCCTGCTGACAGACTACCAAGGAGTCCGGGGGAGAAGTAGGAGCTAAAGATTTATTTTAGAAAATGAGCATGAGGGCGCCTGGGTGGCTCAGATGGTTAAGCGTCTGCCTTCGGCTCAGGTCATGATCCCAGAGTCCTGGGATCAAGTCCCACATCGGGCTCCCTGCTCGGCGGGAAGCCTGCTTCTCCCTCTGCCTCTCTCTCTCTCTGTCTCTCATGAATAAATAAATAAAATCTTAAAAAAAAAAAAAAAAGAAAATGAGCATGAGCTGGGAACGGAGCGGAGGGGGAGGGAGAGAGGAGGGGAAAGAATGTTAAGCAGACTCCCGAGCTGATCCCAGAGACCCACACAGGGCTTAATCCCATGACTCTGAGATCATGACCTGAGCCAAAACGAAGAGCTGGATGCTTAACCCACTGAGCCACCCAGTGGGTAGCTATTTGTTTTGGGTTTTTTTTTTAAGATTTTATTTGAGGGGCGCCTGGGTGGCTCAGTCAGTTAAATGTCTGTCTTTGGCTCAGGTCATGATCCCAAGGTCCTGGGATCGAGCCCCACGTCGGACTCCCTGCTCTGCAGGAAACCTGCTTCTCCCTCTCCCACTCCCCCAGCTTGTGTTCCCTCTCTCACTGTGTCTCTGTCAAAATACATAAATAAAACCTTAAAAAAAAAAGATTTTATTTGAGAGTGAGAGAAAGAGAACACACAAGCAGGGGAGAGGGGTAGAGGGAGAAGCAGACTCCCCGCCAAGTAGGGAGCCCGATGTGGGACTCTATCCCAGGACCCCAGGATCATGACCCCAGCCGAAGGCAGACCTTAACCAACTGAGCCACCCAGGCATCCTCTTCTTTTTAAAAAATATTTTATTTATTTATTTGAGAGAGAGAGAGTGAGAGGGAGCATAAGCAGGGGTAATGGCAGAGTGAGAGGGAGAAGCAGGCTTCCCCACTAAGCATTAGGGAACCCAACGCGGGTCTTGATCCCGATGCGGGTCTTGATCCCAGGACCCCAAGATCATGACCCAAGCCGAAGGCAGACGCCCAACTGACTGAGCCACCCAGGTGCCCCAGGGATATTGTTTTAAACTGTGCATGTATTACTTTCATAAACTTAAAGTGAAAAAAAAAATCCATTCAGATTCAAATCTAGCCTATCTCCACCCCCATGCATCCCGGGGTCCTGGGATCAAGTCCCACATGGGGCTCCTTGCTTAGTGGGGAGCCTGCTTCTCCCTCTATCCCCCCCTCCTCTCTCTTTGACAAATAAAATCTAAAAAAAAACCCCAATATTCCTGAAAGATTTATGATGGCATCAACATTCCATAGCCTTTTCCTCCCTCCTTTCCTCAGTCACATAGCTGCTATTTGTACCTGACATATAGGTACATTTGGCAGGTAAATTTAAACTAGCACCAAATTCCTTATTTTGCAGATTTACAGTGGATTCTCTTCATAAGGTTGTTAGAATAGATAGCATGTTACACTGCATTTTCCTCAAGGTGATGAACATGCCTGATACTTGTGAATAAAATCTGGTGCACAGATTCTTTGTAGCCCTTCCAGTCAGCTTGAATCTGTGCTGCCATTTTGATTTGCTTTGACCAATAGAATGCAGCGGAATGACGTGTTGCTTCTGAGCTTCAGCTCCTGGAGGCCTTGCCTCTTCTCTCATGCTCTTTCTGAACACTGTCACAGGTTTGTAAACAAGCTTTAGGGTGAGACCCAGTAGATAGAGTGACCGCTGGAAAAAAGCCCGGGTTTCCTAGCTATTACAACCTTCCCAGCTGGAGCTCCTGATGTAGAGTGAACTCTGCAAGTGCATGTCCCTGTAGAGCAGAAGAGTCCCTGAGCTGAGCCTAGATTAAACTGCCAAACTAAGGAATGGGAGCAAATAAATGCTTGTGTAAAGCCACTTAGTTTTGGTTTGTCACTTAGTTTGTTACCCAGCGATAGATAAGGATACAAACCTAATAATGCCCTCAATCTGGTTAATAAAAAAGCATTTCCGGGGCGCCTGGGTGGCTCAGTCGGTTAAGCGTCTGCCTTCGGCTCGGGTCATGATCCCACATCGGGCTCCCTGCTCAGCGGGGAGTCTGCTTCTCCCTCTCCCTCTACCTGCCTCTCCCCCTGCTTGTGCTCTCTCTGTCAAATAAATAAAATCTTAAAAAAAAAAAAAAGCATTTCCAATGAACAAATGAGCAACTACCTAGAAGTGACTTAACCCGTGCCTATTGGGGGAGTTAGCGGGTAAATGGGGCCATTAGGCATAGTTTTCCTTTGTTGAACAGTCTCATCCAAGTTCCCATGCTGAAAATTTTCACATTTCTCAGAATTAGCTTTACATAATAGCTTTATTTGTTCAGTGAAAAAGACATTTTCTTTAGCTAGTGTTTCAGCAAAATACATCTTTTATCTGGCATTTTAGAGAAAAGTAGTCCCATTTCTCTAATTTTCCTTCCTGTTGTGTAATCATGGAGTTTTAAAGTCAAAGATGGGAAGAAAAAAACTTCTTTTAAGCCTGATGTTAAATGCTGAGAAAAACTGGAGATAATAGAAAGTTTTTAGTTGGGCAACCAGGATTCCCTTTTAGTGAAAGTAAGATGTAAAAATGAACAGGAATAGGATGAGTGCTATACAAGTAGAAAAGGCAAGTCCATTTACACAAGTTCAGGACCAGATCAATTTGGTATTCGAAGCTATTTGATTTGTGAATAGAGTTCTTCTGTTCTAATACAGTTCTAATTCTATGTCACTAGTAGAGTCAGGACTTAAAAATCAGTTTCTTTTCTGTGGTAATTTAGTGGTATAATTCTTTGGATGTTTGCATTCCAGATTTCCTGTGTATTTAATTTACTATTTTCTTAATCAGAACTGTGGTTCAGGATCTCCACTCATGCTGTGATCTGTCCGTGGTACTTGGCAAAGCTCACTAGCACTGTGGAAAGATTCCCAGCCAGCCACGAAAGCGCAGTTGATTTAAAGCTATCTGAGATGGTAAGAGAGCAAGGAAATCACACTAGGACACTTGACGTTTGTTCAGCATTGCTGAAGTAAGACAGCAAGAGAATAATAGCACATCACACACACACTCTGCCCTAGCCCTGAGAAATACTCTTCTCACAGTAGAATTGTGCGTAGTAGAGTTCAAAGGAAGCCAGAAAGAATTAACATGGCAGTTACAGAGTTTCCATGGGAATTGTGTCATTGCCTTTGGAGGTCTTCAAAGTGGCCTTTCTGAGATAACATGTTTCCCCCTTTAGGTTGAAAAGTTCTCTCCTTCAGACTTGTGATGCGTTCCCATATATAGAGGACATAGCGTGTAGTAGTTAGAAACCTGGGTGCTATCGGATGGGACTGTTCTGTATCTTAATTGTGGTGGTCGGTACACAGACATATCTATATTGAAATCCAGAGAACTGTATAATGAAAGGGAAAAAAGTCAGTTTCCCTGCATAATTAAACCCGCAGGGGTGCTGAACCTAGACTGCTTGGGTTTGTTTGAATCACAGCTCCATTGTTCATTAGTCGTGTGACCCTGGGCAAATTACTTGTGCCTTAGTTTCCCCATCTGTAAATGCAGGTAATAATAGTATCTCCTGCATGGAGTTTGCTGTAGGGATTCAGCTAATATATGTAAAACACTTAAAACAGTGCCTGGCTCATTGTATGTGCTATATGAGATAGCTACTATTATTATAATGTAAAGGAATAAAAAGATGTATGGGCTATCATATAATCATAGCAACCATGAACAGTCTAAAATACAACTACCATGAGGTGGTGCCCTTTTGCAGGAAAGGAAGAAACCCTAAAAGAATGCAAATGCTACTAAGCAAAAAAAAAAAAATTTTTTTTTAAATGCACATGTGTGTGTGCATGTGTGCCCTGTTGGAGGGTAGGGGCAGAGAGAGAGTGAAAGAGAATCCTAAGCAGGCTCCACACCCACCCAGTGCGGAGCCTAGTTCGGTGCTCCAACTCACAACCCTGAGATCATGACCTGAGCCGAAATCAAGAGTCAGATGCTTAACCGACTGAGCCCGAGGTGCCCCTCTACTAAGGAAATTTAAGTCTGCTCTGTTGCTATTTTCCAGGGAAGGCAAAACCCAACCAATCAAACAAGAAAATCCCCTCATTCTCTTAATTCATTCAATTATGCATTGAATGCCTGCTATTTTCCAGGGACTTACTGAAAAGTTAGAAAGGATCTTGGCAGTCTTTCACTTCCCAGATCACCTGATGATGTGTTCTCCAGTGCATGTGTATCTTTTTGTGTGTGTGTGTGTGTGGTCTGGCTTTTCAGATTTACCACAGCTACTGGCTAGAAGTACTGATAATGTCTACAACTAAGCATCGTATCTATGGCATCTACCAGTGAGAATATTAAGACCAAAGAAATTCTTCCACTAGGTTGATTACCTAACAAGGTAAATTCTGAGAATTATTTGGGAGAGAAAAGGAAGCTTTTGAAAAACAGGAACCTGGGGTTCCAAGCCATGGGTATTTTAAGGATGCTCTAGACAGACTTAGGAATATTCAGATCATGAATCTCTTGTACAAAATGAGAGAGTAACAATGCTCTTCGACATGAAGGGAAAAACGAGGCATCATTCCTATATGGTGTTCAATTAATCTTGAACTGTTCCCCTATCACTACAGCAGGACATTAATGGGACAGACAACATGACACAGAGACATTAAGAGCAGGCAGAGGTGCTCTCTATTTGATTCACATGAGTGTGAGGTCTTGTTTTTAATGTTTAAGCATTACTCTTTGACAGTTGAGAAAACAATCCCCCTGGGAGGAGGAAAGCAGCCAAGAGAAAATGGAACAGTCTGAGAAAGAATGGAAATGATTCTATTGCTCCACAAGGCAGAGCCAAGTGGGAGGGAAGCCAGGATAAATGATCAGAGGCTGTCTACGAACCAGCTCGCCCCAGCTTGGGCGCTGGGTGCCTACTCAGTGAAGCAATAACAGCTCTACCATGGCTGGCACAGCGGGAGCTCCAAGTTAGTCATCTGCAGGAAACTGGCCTTGATCTCCATTTTGTAAGCAGTGTCTGAACGATCCAGAAACGCAAGCCCACAGGATTGCATCTGGGCTCTACTTCTCCTTGGTTGTCATGGGAAGTGAGCGTTGCAAGTAACATAAACAAATTTAGACTCTGGGGGAACTACACAGTAAAGTTATTATTTTTTAATATTTTATTTATTTATTTGACAGAGACAGCGAGAGAGGGAACACAAGCAGGGGGAGTGGGAGAGGGAGAAGCAGGCTTCCCACGGAGCAGGGAGCCCGATGTGGGACTCGATCCCAGGACCCTGGGATCATGACCGGAGCCGAAGGCAGACGTTTAACCGACTGAGCCACCCAGGCGCCCCCACAGTAAAGTTCTAATGGCCATTTATGGTGATTAAAAATTCAAAATCTGTTAAACTGTTCCGGGACCTTGGAAGGAAATGCTGCTGTTTCAAGAAGGGGAGGAGATAAGGTGTAACTTAAAAAAAAACAACAACTTTGAGTTTAATATTACATAGAAGTCAAAAACCTTTGCTGGCACATATTTTACTTCCTTTAGGTGTCAGGAATACAAAAGAGGTGACATGCTGAACATCATACAGCTGCAGAAATTGTAAATGATCTAGTATAAACTTGCTTAATTGTTTTCTAGCCCCTTGAAACCATCTCTGTTTTGTGGAAAAGTGAGTGGGCTGTCCTGACACTTTGCCATTAATCTCTCCTCGTTACTTATTCCTGCATGATTACTGATTCAAGGGAGCTCTTCATACTTAGATTACTAGATTAAGAAGTATCACTAAACTGACTAATGCTTAGAAACCAACACAGTAACAATTTTCTTAAAGTTACATCCACTGTGGAGCAGTTGAATATACCAGCAGTGATCCTGGGCTGCATGAGGTTGGCAGAATATGGAGTTAGTTAACACGGATCCTAGCAGAAGTCCTCGACTGTCTAGGCATGGGGCATCATTTTTGTCTGCGGTATTGGAACCACTCTCCCTGGCTTTCCTGCCTGTTTTTGCTGAGAATTATACAAGGACTGAGAAAAATCTAATGTCTTTCCCTCCTGTTATAGGTGAGAAAATGAAGACCTGAAGACATTAACTAATATAACCAGGGAAACTAAACTTGCCGAGTAAACTGTACTGTTTGAAACTTCTAGCAAGGTACACTGGAACATCTGCTTCAGTCAAGCTTTATAAAACAAAACCATTGAATTTTAGAGTTAAAGGAGATCTGAGAGTCTAAATTAAGAACATTGAAAAACTGGATCTTTGTTAGTCAGGAGGCCTAAAAGCTTAGAGACAGATGATAAGGAGGAATGCTTTGCTTTCTAAAATATTCAGAAGTTATCGGGGTAATGACAGCTGCATCAGTTCGTAGGTTCTATATTTTTATACAAATGCCAGATTTTTAACTTGTAAAATTAATGGTATTTCATTTTTTCCAAAATAAAAACTAGAAATTGATTTTCTCAATTTGGGAAGCTACCGCCCTCTAGAGGGTGGGCTTGGAAATGTAAGAGGTACTTTTTTTTTTCCTTAAGATTTTTATTTTTGAGAACGAGCGAGCACAAACCCGGGGAGAGGAGCAGAGGGAGAAACAGACTCCCTGCTGAACAGAGAGAGCCCGATGCAGGACTCGATCCCAGGACCCTGGGATCATGACCTGAGCCCAAGGTAGACCTTTAACTGACTGAGCCACCCAGGTGCCTGAGAGGTGCTTTTTCTTTGTCACAATGACTAATGGGGCAGGGGGAGCTGTTACTAACTGGCATTTACTATCTGGGGATGAGGGATGCTGGCATACTGAAATGCAGTTTTACACATAAAGAGCTCCTTTCCCCAAGATGCCAATAGTATTTTCTTTGAAACATGATGAAAGCGAGATCTAGTTTTTACAAGTTGCATCTTAAAATGCTAACCATTTATTCTAAGCTGTCTTAGTGAGATGGGGGCTGGGGGATACCCATTGACTGAGAACATAGGTATGTTTATTAATTTTATGGTAAACCTTAGTCTACAGGAAATGCATGGATCTGACTGCATTTCAGTCCAGCTAATCCCACTAGCATTCATCTCAACATTGGGATCTGGGACTTGACTTGCCAATTGTTCACTGTACACAGCTACAGTGCTACTTACTCAGCTAGGAATAAAAGGTAGACATCTGACTGATGTTATGTTATACAGTATATACAGGCAGATGTTGATAAAATGGTTGTAAGTGCTCTGATAACTGCAGAATAGGCTTTGGATGCCACAAAGATATAACCTGAATCTTTTCTTAAGATTTTCAGGTAGGATTATGTAAGGTATCTACTTGATTCTCCAGTGTTCATTCTCCCCTAAGTAATAAAAACCCCAAATGGTCTCCTTCCCCCAACATCTTTCAGCTCTGTTGTGGGTGGGTGTGACCATTGTGACTTGACCAGTGGACGGTATGGAATGTGTGCAATTTCCAACCTTTCCCCCTTCTTTGAAATAGGGAAACTGTGTGTTCTTACTCACTTTCCCTCTTGCCACTTGCTGGGAAGGGTTGACAACCTGAGCAACCACCTTAGACCTAGAGAGGAAGCCACGGAGTGTTCCACCAGTTGGATACTTGGATGACTATACGGAGCAGAGGAACCTATTCACTTCTATCTTACTTAAGCCAATATATTTTGGACAAATTCATTTTTTGCCATTTTTTCATATGCCAACTGTTGTGTTGCTCTCTCAATCAGGCTGCAAATAAGAAATGACATCTGGTCTTTTTTTTTTAAGTTTATTTATTTTTTTGTAATCTCTATCCCCAACATGGGGCTCAAACTCATGAACCTGAGATCAAGAGTTGAATGCTTCTCTGACTGAGCCAGCTTGGTGCCCCAACAACTGTTTTTGTTTTTTTTTTTTTAAAGATTTTATTTATTTATTTTACAGAGACAGACACAGCAAGAGAAGGAACACAAGCAGGGGGAATGGGAGAGGGAGAAGCAGGCTTCCTGCTGAGCAGGGAGCCCAATGTGGGGCTTGAACCCAGGACCCTGGGATCATGACCTGAGCCGAAGGCAGACGCTTAACGACGGAGCCACCCAGGTGCCCCCAACTGGTCTTAATAAGTAAGTAGTGCGAGAAACCTGAATGTGGCTGAACTCCTTTTTAGGTATATTTGGGTTGCAAATATATACATATACATACCTTACAAAAAAATAACTTGTATTTACAAATTCAATACATTACAAACAGGCACAGTCTTGGGTGGTTTAAAAAGGGTGGGAGCAAAGAGAGCTTTATTATAGTTATATTTAATACAATTCAATGTATGTAGTTATGTCTAATATAGTTAATATTCAGTGTGAACAAGATCAACTTCACCTATTTATCTATTTTTTCTTCTTCTGCAGATTGTACACAAGGGAAGGAGGCTTCTTGGTTTTATAGGCCACACTTCTCTTGAGGCGCTCTCCTTTGATGTTAACAATATGTGGCAAGAGAGGGGGCCGGACTGTCAGAACCGTTCCTTGAGGTGTGTAGCCTCGGAGATGCAGTCTGTCCTTACACTGAGGTGTTACTGCAACCCAACCTATGCAGGCATGCGACAGAACACAAAATGGTGTTAGCAACCATCTTACTACAAACACCAAGCTCAAGCTCAAAATGGAGCACCAAAGGAGGCTACTGCTCTTTTTTTTTTTTTTAAGGATTTTATTTATTTGACAGAGAGCGAGCACAAGCAGGGGGAGTGGCAGGAAGAGGGAGAGGGAGAAGCAGGCTTCCCGCCAAGCAGGGAGCCTGATGCAGGGCTCGATCCCAGGACCCTGGGATCATGACCTGAGCCGAAGGCAGACGCTTAATGACTGAGCCACCCAGGTGTCCCTCCTTTGCTCTAGTTTTAAAGAAAGCATGCAATGCATTTGTGAAAAGGTACAAATTTATTTTTACAGTAGGTTGCATTTAATGAATAAACTAGTACATATTTCCTAAAATCCTCAGTTTATGTTAAATGCACATTTCTATAAAAATATACTGTAAGTCAGTAAGGCTACTTTATTCACCTTTTAAAAAGTGCCTGGGGGGCGCCTGGGTGGCTCAGTCGGTTGGGCGTCTGCCTTCGGCTCAGGTCGTGATCTCAGGGTCCTGGGATCGAGTCCTGCATTGGGCTCTCTGCTCTGCGGGGAGCCTGTTTCTCCCTCTCCTACTCCCCCTGCTCTTCTCTCTCTCTGTCAAATAAATAAAATCTTTAAAAAAAAAAAAAAAGTGCCTGGTGTAAAATTACCTGCAGAGGAAAACTTGATGTCAGCCACTGCTTCAGATTCCCCAAGTCCTTCTTTTAATGTAATGTCTTCACCAACAAGAGGAGGAAATCCTGCCATTCGTTCTTCTCCACCCATTGGAACCTGCCATTGAGATAAATATTCTCAGCTACTGAAAACCCCAAATCACTTCTAGTTCAAATGAAAAGTATGGGAGAGCTCTGTAGGGAGATGAAGCCTATAGAGATCCCAGTGACAAAATCTGCATGTGAGCATGCGTCTGGTGGTAACCTCCTGATACCAGCATCTTGTTTTATTAGTTTACACTATTTTTACAGCCCTCCATAAAGCTTTACAGAGTAATGTTTGGCAATTATGGTAACATCCTTCAAAATACCTTAGTTCTCATAGGCCTGGCTGGCCTCAAAGATTAATCCCTCCCTGCCTCATTACAAGTGAAGGGTACATGTACAATGGGTAAGGTTCAGCTTCTGCTTACAGATATGTCCATGAATGGGAAGTAACTGGGTAATTATTAATAGATTTGTGTTTAACACGAGGGACAAAAGATAGATGTTACAGTATGGTCCCTGCGCCCACAGGGGTCAGAAGGTGGAGATAACATGTAGACAAATTATAAGGTAAGGAGTGTGATGGGAAGCGTCTATTAAGTACTATGGTTGTGGAGGAAGAAGTAATGAACATGTTTTGGTCGAGGAAAACATTAATGAAGAAGCAGTATCTGAGCAGTATTTTGAGAAATAGGTTAAAGTTACTTACTGGAATGGTATTCTGGGTTAGCATATGTATAGACACAAAAACCGGAAAAAGGATGAGTTCAGGGAACTGTAGTTGAACTGTATAGGGTATATTAAGTCTGTGTATGAGTGTGTATTAGTGATGAGGCTATCAGTTTGGACTTCTCAGTAATGTGGAACTACCAAGGAATTATAAGCAGGAAAAAGAATAGAGATAGGAATAAAAAAATACTGTGGCCTGCTTTGTATTTTTCAAAGATCTCTGTAGGGCAGGGTGTCTTAACTTTGGCACTATTGACATTTTAGGCTGAATAATTCTTTGGGGGGGGGGGTGAGGAGGCTGTCCTGTGCATTGTAGAATTTTTAGCAGCATCCCTGGCATCTACTCAGTATCCACCAAGTTGTGAAAAACAAAAATGTCTCCAGTCGTTGTCAAATGGCCCCTGGGGGCAAAAGTCAACCCTGGTTGAGAAGCACTGCTGTAGTGGCCATGGAGGTATATTTGGGGTGGAGGTGGGAGGAGGGCAAAAGCTGGAAGCTAAGAAAATACTTCAGGATCTCAAAAACAGCCTACTGACATCAGATTACAGCCTGAATTGGGAGGCTGGATTCAGTGATAATTAGGAGGCAGGGCTGACTTTCATTTGGGAGGTAAGAAAACCAGGAGGCAAGAATGAGTCTCAGAGTAGCTCCCAAAACACGTTTCTGTTACGGTGGGAGAGAAGGCTGGGACTGTTGCTTTGGAAAGTATCAGTGATGTCCACTCTGAAAACTACACAGATGAGTGGGGGTAGAGAACCACAGAGTTCATTTTTATGAGAGCCAAATTAAACAAACTCAGGAAGTTTTCTTTCCTGTAAGTCTCCAGCTGTATTTCAACTCATGTATTATGTTTTGCCTAAAAAGTGAGCAAATGTAACAGGACAACCAAAGGCTTTTTAAGTGTAGAAAAATCAACAGATCCTATATTGCTGATTGCCTTTATATGCTCACCCACCCTGCAAATCCTACAAGTCTCTGGAATATTCACTTTAGGGCAATTATTTCAATGGAGTTTTAATTTCAGTCTGGCTTTCTTAGGAAATACAGAAAGAAAAAAGCATTTACTTCTCAAGTTAGGTTTATCTTTAGCCTCTTTGAAGGGCAGGTGTATATTTTGGGTTTCGGCTTATATTCAGTTGCATAAGCATTAATTAATACTAAATCACCTCTGCTGGGTGCACCTGGTATTTTTGTAGATGTGTTCCATCATCATCATCATCATCATCATCATCATCATCACCACAAACACTTACATACCACTTACAGCAGTGCCCTGGAACTCAGTCCTCGCCACAACCTTGTGATGTAGGTACGACACATAGTCACACAGCTTTGTGAAGTGGTGGAAAAGAGCATTTGCACAGTCTGGCTGTGGCGATCTTAAACATTGTACAGACATTGTACATTAACCGTGTGTATGCAATGCCTTATTAAGCTGAAAACAGTTCTCACACAGTATTTGGTGAACTCAGAACAATTTCAGTGACACAGTAAGGACCAAACAGGGACTGCAGAGGACGGGACATGAGGAGCACGAGAAGTATTGACTGTAAAAGAAGGAATAAGCAGGACACTGAGTTTTGTTTTGTTTTTTAAAGATGAAACTGTAGCATACTTACAGGGGGAAGGACGGAACTAGTAGAGCAGAAGTAAAAAGCCAGGATAATCTTAAGTGTCTGGGAGTTAGAACCTGGGAGGAGAGCTTTTCCACTCGGACCAGGACTTCTCAGCCTTGGCCTTATAGACATTTTGGACCAGATAATTCTTCGTTGTGAGGGTCTGTCTTGTGCACCGCAGGATGTTCAGCATTATCCCTGGCCTCTGTCCACTGGATGCCAGTAATGCCCCCAGCTGTGAGAAAACGTGTGCCTTCTCTTCGCTCAGCATTAATCCAATACAACTTTCTGCAATGATGTGACTGCTGGGCAGTTGGAAAGTAGCTAGTGCAACTGAAAAGCTAAATTTTAGATTTTATTTAAATTGAAATAGCCACTCGTGGCTACGGTATTGGCCAGTGTAGTTTAGAGAAAACACAAGTCTGTAGCTATTCTAGGATCAGTCCAAACAACATCCCTTTTCTCATAGGGTCCACTTTACTTTATAGCCCAAATCCTCAAGCAGAACAGGGGAGGAGAGAGCTAGCTGATCATATAACAAAAATGGTATGTCCAACAAAGGCTTCCTTAGCAGGGCTGCGGGACTGTCACAGTGTAGGTTAACCCAACTGTGTGATCTTCCAAGTGTGCTGCCTCACCTTGAGTAATGTATGACCTGCATGCTTCTGATACATAGTATCTGCCCTGTCAGAGGAAGTAATATGCACAGGGAGGAGGTTGGAAGCCACAACTGTAAACCAAGCCGACTGATTTCCCTTAAGAAAGGAAGAAAATAAGTTATTTTACAGACTGAAAAACTTGGAAAACCAACATATTACAAATTACAATCAATTACCACCCCCCTCAAAAAAAACCAAGCTCCCTTTATATGTAAATGGAAATGTAAATAAATATAATTAAAGGAAAAACATAAGAAGGGGTGCCTGGGTGGCTCAGTCGGTTAAAGCGGCTGACTCTTGATCTCAGGGTCATGAGTTCAAGCCCTGTGTTGGGCTCCACGCTGGGCGTGAAGCCTACTTAAAAAAAAAAGTACATATATGGGAATATAAGTAAAAGGAAATGCTTTAATTGTGCCGGTATAAAGTTAGGTTTAACATTCTGTGGGCTTTAATGAAACATATAAGGGTTTTAAGTGTGTAAGGCTAAATTGCCAAAAAATTATGAGAAAACACAAAACCCAAGAAATATGCTATAGCAATGGCCTGCAAGTTACATTCACTGTTGCTAGATACATCCATGTTACATTTCCTTTTTCTCCTCACTTTGGGAAAACAGGGAGCAATTCTATAAATACTCTAAAATCACCAGAATGATGCTATGTAAATGAATATCAAACAAAAAAGTACATATGTAATGTATACGTATCTTGGGATATAAACAGGCGTGGGAGGGGCACCTGGCTGCCTCGGTCAGTGGAGCATGTGACTCTTGATCAGGAGTTGTGAGTTCAAGCTCCACGTTGGGTGTAGAGATGACTTAAAAATAAAAACTTAAAAAGTGTGGGATTTATTTAATGCACATTAACCCTGTACCTAAAGGTTGGACCTATTTTTTTTTTAACCTATGATTTCCATGTGAAACAATACCACAGGATAGGGGCAGTATCTTTTCCTCATGCCAAGCTGTATGGGGCATTCAATATCCTAATGAAGATCTAGCTTTTGAGACCTACTACTTGTTTTTCCTCCCCATTTCTTTTTCCCAAGTTTTTATTATGGACAATTTCAAACAAAAAAACAAAGAAGTATCAACTTCCTACACAGTCATGAACTAGTTATCAACAATTTGCCAATCTTGTTCATATATCTGCATCCTTAAAGTAATCCTAAGTCATTTTTTAACAGTACAGACTTTCCTTACCTGCAGAAAATCTAGGCGGCCTATGGCACCCAAAAACAGAACCATTCCTGGTTTAAGCACAAAAGTTCTTGGAACAATGGAATGTGTTGGCAAAACAATATTTACTTCTTTTTCTGTTAGAAGGTTTAAAATCTGTAAAGCGGAGGGCAGATATTTTAGAGAATTACTTTTATTGAAGATATGATATATTGTGATTTACCTTTAAGGTAAAAAGTGATAGGGACGCCTGGGTGGCTCCGTCTGCCTTTGGCTCGGGTCATGATCTCAGGGTACTGGGATCGAGTCCCACACTGGGCTCCCTGCTCAGCGGGAAGTCTGCTTCTCCCTCTCCCACTCCTCCTGCTTGTGTTTCCTCTCTCTCTGTCCCTCTCTCTGTCAAATAAATAAATAAAATCTTAAAAAAAAGTGAATTTTTTTCCAGACTTCACAATAAACCAAAGTATGTCAGAAGTTGCTGCACATAAAATTGCACGTTCTGTCTAAATCAATCAATTTATGGATGGCTCTACTCTTGTTTCACAACTTAATACTGAGCAAAACAACTTATATGGGAGTATAAGACTTTGTATGTCAGTAGCATCCCTCAAATGTCAAAATTGGTGTGAACTGAAAAGAGTGATGTGTCAATCCCAAAACAGCACATACGTTCTCTCCACCAAGGCTTCTAGGGACCAGTAGTTGTCAGCTAAAGGTAAGGCAATATGCCATCTGCTAGCCCACTGGCAAGTATGCATGCATTAAATGCAAAATGGTCACCTCATTCTAGGAGCAGTTATAGAGCTTTGAAGAACGCTTTTCTGAAGTCTGGTCTTCAGTTTTCTTATTTCCCCCAAACACTCAGCAAAAAACGAGAGAGAAAGTTATGAATCCTCTGGCTTCTAAGGATGAAGAATTCCTAAAGAGACTAGAGAAAATAGAAAAGGCAAGCCAGGAAGCACAAGATTCTGGTAGGATTTAAGGAATCAAAATATTAAAAAAAAGAAATATTATGGGACATCTGGCTGGCTCAGCTGGTAGAGCATGTGACTCTTTTTTTTTTTTTTTTTTTTAAAAAATCTTTTAATTTTTTTTTTTTTTTTTGTTTTTAAGATTTTTTTTATTTATCTGACAGAGAGACAGTGAGAGAGGGAACACAAGCAGGGGGAGTGGGAGAGGGAGAAGCAGGCTTCCCGCTGAGCAGGGAGCCCGATGCGGGGCTCGATCCCATGACCCTGGGATCATGACCTGAGCCGAAGGCAGACGCTTAACCGACTGAGCCACCCAGGCGCCCCAGAGCATGTGACTCTTGATCTCAGGGTTCTGAATTCGAGCCCCACACTGGGTGTAGAGATTACTTAAAAAATTTTTTTTTAAAAAAAGAAGTATTAGAGAAGGTAAAAAAGTGGATTAAAAAACTTTTATGAACTTGATTCTTAAGAAAAATAACAAGGAGGGGTGCTTGGGTGGCTTAGTCGGTTAAGCATCTAACTTGGTTTCAGCTCAGGTCATGATCTCAGGGTTGTGGGATCGAGTCCCACATTGGGCTCTGCGCTAAGATTCTTTCCCTCTCCCTCTGCCCCCCCCCCCGCTTTCTCTCTTCTCAAATAAATAAAATCTTAAAAACAACAAAAAAAAGAAAAATAACAAGGAAATAAAGAATACGTGAAACCTAGAAAGCCTCACAAGAAAATATATAACAAGGGGCCACAAGTACTTTCCTCAGCATTTGTGTTTTAAAAAGCACATTAAAAGCCACCTGCAGTAGAAGCCTTTTAACCCTTTTTAGCAGAGACCCTAATTTATTTCTCAACAGAGTTCCTTGATGTGGTTTGGGAAAACACTGGTCTAAGGCATCTAATAAATGTATCATTAAACTGACAGAGAAACAAACTGCCAGAAACTTAGGGTCTCATTCTGCTGGCTACAATATTAGCAAATTCTTGCTTTTCTGACTATTTGACAAGAAGGTACAGATGACTAAAGTAACTGCTATCCTTGACTTGATTCTAAAAGGGAAGAATAAGTTGGTGAATGGTGAAGTTCAAGTGCTAGAACATTATTAGAAAGCAATCCAGTTACTCTGAAGCTACGGATTGCTAAGGAAGAGACAGGACACAAGCAATTATTCTAGGAGCGCAAAAAAAAGTTAAAAATATCTATATGATTCTATGACATGAGACACTAAATAGAGTATAATTCTGGGACTGAAACTAAGTGATCCAGATAAGGCAAAGAGTGAAAAGAAGCTAAGACACCACTGTTGTTTAATAGGCATATACAGACATAATTAGGCAAATCAGGAACTTGCGTCAGTAACCAGATTCAAAGGAAACTGATTAATGGATCTGTTGTAAGGCTGTATCCTGGATGCATTCTTCAGTCAATCCGTGACTTGGATGATAACCAAAATTGCAAATGAATAAAAAGTTGTGAAATTTAATGAGTGTGTAGGATATGGGCTTAATTTAATGATATAAAAGAAAGTTGCCCAGAAGATTGTAGTTGGGAGTAAAAAGACATATAAGGGCAAGACAGGTGGAGTTAATCTTATTCTAAGTTGTGCTCATCAGAGGGCACTTACACAAGAAATTTAGTTCTTAGTGTCATATATATTTTTAAAGATTTTATTTATTTGAGAGGGGGAGAGAGAGCGCGAGAGCACACACAAGCAGTGGGGAGGGGCAGAGGAAGAGAGAGCAGCAGACTCCCCGCTAAGCAGGGAGCCCGATGCGGGGCTAGATCCCAGGACCCTGGGATCATGACCTGAGCCAAAGGCAGATGCTTAACCGACTGAGCCACCCAGCTGCCCTTTAGTGTCGTATTTTAAGGATGAAAACAAATAAGAAAATATTCTGAAAAGAGGCCTGAGTTGATGAAAAGCCTCTCAGAGAGAACAAGAAACAAAGAGAAATCATCTGGATTATGTCAGCACAGTAAATGTTCAATGTTTGTTGGATGAATTAATGAAAGAGTAGAGTGAGGAAGAGATAGGATATTAAACTTAAAATAGTTCAAAGTCTAGCAAGGGAAAGAGGCATTATGTTCATTCCATACAGGACCATTTGGAGGAACAATGGGTACAAGTTACAGGGAGACTGTTCAGCTCCACACAAACAGCAGGTCAAAGGCCAGATGGGTTACCATGGGAGACAAGGGGACACTCCTTCAGCTGATGGTGAGTCACTCCTTATTTCAGTTCAAGCTGGATGGATATGTTTAGAGGGAATTCAAGCATAGAATAGGTGGCTGGACTGCAGCGATAGTTGTTTTCTTCCAGCCTCAAAATCTAGGATTTTATAAATGTCTCCCTAACGAAGGTAGCCACCACACTAACACAAAGAGGTTGTGAGCAGTGAAGCCTACCAAACAGAATACAGATCTTTTTTTTTTTTTTTTTTAAAGATTTTATTTATTTATTTGAGAGAGAGAGAATGAGAGAGAGCACATGAGAGGGGGGAGGGTCAGAGGGAGAAGCAGACTCCCTACCGAGCAGGGAGCCCGATGCGGGACTCGATCCAGGGACTCCAGGATCACGACCTGAGCCGAAGGCAGTCGCTTAACCAACTGAGCCACCCAGGCGCCCCAGAATACAGATCTTGATGGCACATAGCTCACCCTGAACTGCTTCTATGAATGAATCAGAACTGAGTCTAAAGTGAAAGGATACGCCTTTCCTGTGTTCTGCCAATGAAGATGGCACTCGTGCAACTGAAAGTTAAGAGTTCCAAAAGACATCAAATACATACACAATTTTCTTTTGTAATTCCAGGGGTGTCATGAAACCAGTGGGCATCTTTCACATCTTGCGGGGTCAATTCTACTCGTTTGGTGGATTTATCTGCAACCATAACAGGTTCATTTTCCATGTCAAAGGCAAGTGCATCAGCATCAAACTCAAAGGCAGCTTCATCTTTCCGTTCTTCTGAATACAAGAATGTTCTTCTAACTCTTCCTAGAACAAGTTATATTTAAGCTATTAGTCACTCCTTTGAAGCTTTTGATTCCAGACAGATAATTCTTATTCTCCTCACTTGCCTCAAAAACAAGTTATTGAGACTAACTATGGTGTCCAGAAGCAAGACTACAATGATACCTTTGCCTTTTTTTTCAAAGGCAGTGGAGGTCAGACTTTTGCAATGATCAAATATGTCGCTAGCTGGGTACACTGGGCAAGGGGCTGGGTGGTTGGGGGAAAAGTGCTGGCAACCAAACTGTTTTCAGTGAAGGAAGGTTGAAAAAAGATACCAAGGAGAGAGAGGGACAATCTAATATAAAGCTGCGGCATGGAGTCCATAACTTGTGCTCATCTGCAAGGAGAGGGTGCTGTTTCTCAGCGAAAATGCTTCCACCCGGACAATGGCTAGGTGGACAGTTTTGTAGGTTTCCCCTCCTGGATTTCTCCAAGTATCTACTGTTTCAGTTTTCTTAGCACAGTGAACTCTGGGTTTCCAAACAGCAGCCTTGCCTCTCAAGGGCCTCTTTGTTCCAGAACAAGGAGAGTAGTCTCTCCCCACAAAAACTGGCTAGACCTAGACAGCTGTATTTCAGGTTCAACAAAAAATTTTAGCATAGCCCCAACAAGAGTTCTCCTATAGAAGATACTTACCTACTACATAACCATGCTTTTTCAAGAGATTAAGTTGATTTTGTTCTTGCTGACTAAGATCTTCTTCAGCTTCAGCTGCAGTTTTTTTAAGCCTTTTTTGTCTTTCAAACATCCTGTAAGGTGTTGGGTTGCAAATAGGAAACTTCAAAAGGTTTAAGGTAGTACCTGAAATACCAAAGAGTAAATATGTTCTTATAAACATTGTACAAGAAAAAGGAATACGGGGAGGAAAACTAACATGTTTTCTTTTAAAGATTTTTAATTTATTTTTTAGAGAGAGAGAGAGAGGATGAGCAGAGAAGCAGGCTCCCTGCTGAGCAGGGGACCAGATGCGGGACTCGATCCCAGGACCCTGGGATCATGACCTGAGCCGAAGGCAGATGCTTAACAGACTGAGCCACCCAGGTGCCCCGGAAAACTAACATTTTTGAGGAGCTACACTGACTTGGGTACTGAGATTTACTTCACTTAACCTTCATGATAACCCTCTACAAGATCATTCTTATTTTATAGATGAGGAAATAGGCTCAGAGATTGGCCCACAGGCTCAACCTGGATTTGAATCCCAAATCTGCAGACCTGCTTTCTTTCCATTTTCACTGTACTACCATCCAGCATAAAAGCACTTCTGTGTATAATTTAACCAAAGTCCTGGACAGAGAAGAAGAGCTTATCAAAGTTAAACACTGGTTTCAAAGGAACAAATGAGGCAGTTTTGCCAACTGTTAAATACCAACATGGTCAGAGAAGGACCCATTTTGCAATTACAAAGTTTCTTAAAACCAAAGCCTGGGTAGCTCAGTGGGTTAAGCGTCTGCCTTCAGCTCAGGTCATGATCCCAGGCTCCTGGGATGGAGTCCTGAATCCAGCTCCTTGCTCAGCAGGGAGCCTGCTTCTCCCTCTACCTGCTGCTCCCCCTGCTTGTGCTCTCTCTCTGACAAATAAATAAAGGGGCGCCTGGGTGGCTCAGTCAGTTAAGCGTCTGCCTTCGGCTCAGATCATGATCCCAGTGTCCTGGGATCGAGTCCCGCGTCGGGCTCCCTGCTCATCGGGGAGTCTGCTTCTCCCTCTCCCTCTGCCTGCCACTCTGCCTACTTGTGCTCTCGATCCCTCTGTCAAATAAATAAATAAAATCTTTAAAAAAACAAACAAATAAAATCTTAAAAAACAAAACCCACAAAGTTGACTTTTTTTCTCAAAGCCACAAATCATATAGCATTAGTGAATTATTCAAATGTTAAATGTGTATAGTATACTGATCTTATGAATAAACTTAAGATATGAAGAGTAAGACTGAGGGGTGGAAGTTTAGAAAATAAAAGAAGGAAAAAAAGAAAGTAAAAAGAACGACTTTCCAGAGAAACATACAAAGAAGTAAAGCTACCAGGGAAACCTCCAAGAGAGCAGGAACTCTTGCTTTGTTTCCTGGTTCATCTACAGTGCCTAAAGAACAGTGACTGGAACATAGAAGTGCTCCATATATATGCCCATGAGAAAATGACTCTACCATGTACTAAATTTCCAAGAACTAGGCTGACACAAAAGAGAGGTGTGACCAAAGTACGGAGAGAATTTTTTTTTTTTAAGATTTTATTTATTTATTCATGAGAGACACAGAGAGAGAGGCAGAGGGAGAAGCAGGCTCCCAAGGAGCAGGGAGCTCGATGTGGGACTCTATCCTAGGACCCTGGGATCATGACCTGAGCCGAAGGCAGACGCTTAACCATCTGAGCCACCCAGGTGCCCACGGAGAGAATTTTTAAACAGAAGACTCCAGACAGCCCCTGGTGGACATTAAGGAAGGATATACGAGGTGCCTGGGCTGCAACCAGACTTTCAGCATCTCAGAAAAGGAAGGAAGCGGGACTCCTAAGGCTCACCAGGCCAAGGGGAGATGGTGGCTCTGTCGATAGCCTCAGCGCCCTTGGCGATGCAGTAGTCGGATTCTAGGAGCGTGTTGAAGAGAGTGGACTTGCCAGCGTTGGTGGCGCCAACCAGGTACACGTCGCCGCGGTAACGCCAGGAGCGCTGAAGCGCTGTGATCAATTCTTCCACCCCATAGCCAGTCTTGGCGCTAATGAGCCGTACATCCCTGAGCACCATGCGGGTCCTAGCGGAAGGAATCGAATTCTCCGTCCCGTCTTGCTGCGGGTCCTCACCGACGTGTTGTGGTCCCCGGTGGCCAGAGGGCCGCGGGAGCCCTGCGCGGGTACAGTCGTCCCACAGTCGCTCCCGGAGCCGCTGCAGGTAGCCGGGCGCGTCCCGGGGCAGCAGGTCCACCTTGTTCCCCAGCACGATCAGCTGCCTGGGGCCCACCAGCGCGGGCAGGTCGGGCAGCAGGGCGTCGGGCAGATCGAGCAGGTCCACCATGTAGAGCACCAGGGCGGGCCCCGGGCGACGCAGCGCGGCGCTCACCAGCTCCAGATACTGATCGCGGCTCATCTGCACGCGCAGGGCGCGCCGGTAGTGCACCAGCAGCCAGCAGCGCTGGCACACCGTTCGCGCCAGCCCGCCGTCAGTCTGCGCCGCTGCGCTGAGGAACTTCTCGCGGGGCAGGTAGCCGGGCACGGCGGGGTCCTGGCAGTGCAGCTCCGCTCCGCAGCCCGAGCAGTTCAGGCCGCTGGGCGGCACCGTCGGGTCCGGGTGTCCCACGACCGGGTGTAGCCGGCTCCTGGCCCGTACCTTCTGCTGCTGCCGCTCTTCCCGCCGCTGCTGCTTCTGTCGCTCCTCCTCCTCCTGCCGCTGCTGCAGCTCTCGCAGCTGCTTTTCGAGGATCGGTGCAGGCTCGGGCTCCGAGACGTACTCTGGGAACAGAAAATGCTCCTCCATGTCAGTCCTCCCTTCGTAACCCCCAGTCGCCGTTGAGCCATGGGAAAGCCTATGTCCCAGGCCCGATGGGTGCTGGGAGGAGGAGGCGACCGCACACCTCTCGAGAAGCGGCTCCCGAGGGACATGGCACGCTACGGCAGGAGCTGATCCCCGTAGGAAGGGCCACAGCAGCTGGCGGGTGAAGCGTGAAGGCAGCATGGAGAACGCTACCCCTGGTATGGCGGGGGCGGAGTCACAAGCGCGCAGGCGCACTGGGATCCGGGATGCGCGTTAAACCTGACTTAAGCCCGGGACTACCGGTGGGCTGTCATTTATCGGAAAGAGCACTTCGGCTTCTTTCGCGTCTAATCCTGTGAGTTCTCGCGATGAAGGATCTGAGGCCGGAGAACCCATTCAAAGCTACGTCAAAAGCATCGGCGACCTAGGCTGAG
Source organism: Neomonachus schauinslandi (assembly GCF_002201575.2). Taxonomy (NCBI): domain Eukaryota; kingdom Metazoa; phylum Chordata; class Mammalia; order Carnivora; family Phocidae; genus Neomonachus; species Neomonachus schauinslandi. The sequence goes on along the minus strand of NC_058404.1, from coordinate 158,629,329 downwards.
CTGGGTGGGCGGGAGAGGCTAATGAGGGTTTGTGTACTTTCAGGCTTCTTCAACGCGCCATCGCTGGCACAACTGGCTTTTAGTGAATCACATTTTTTAAAAAGCTTCATGTTTTTAGTCTCTAGAAGTGCAAAAAAAACCCCCATCAAATGCCGCATACCCACGGCCTCAATTAAAATCTTTTATTAATAAATCTTTCTGGTTTTTTTTCCAGGTGTCATTATTTGTGCAACAATATTGAAAAAACAAAACATTTAATTGGCGGGATCCTACCCTCACTGGAGGAACAGTCCTCGCTATCAGCACCGGAGGCGGCGGTCTACGATTTGCGCGTGCGCAATTCTAACTCTCACCAAACCGTAGCCTCCCACTTGCGCAGGCGCAGATCTTACGTAGGCTGCTTTGTGGGTGGCCTTTGGCCTGAGAAGCAGAGCATTCTGGGAACGCCGGAAACGGAAATTACTTCTCTTCACGCTGCGGGTGTTGTAGGCTGCTGCGCGATTTTCTCTGATTCCAAGAGTTAGGAACTTGGGAACCGTTTGCCAAAATGTATGACGCGGACGAGGGTAGGTAACTCCTCAGAACACTCCGCGACGACCTAAGGAGGGAAGAGTGGGGAGCTGAACCAATTGAGGATTTGCGGCCTCCCCCTTACTCGCCGCTCAAGTGTTCCCAGTCGTGCCCCCAACATTCCCCAGGCCGGGAACGAAGCTGGGATTGTGAGAGATGGAGGGTGCAGGGAACCTTAGCATTAATGCTCCTAGTCAGGTGATTCTTGTTCTCTCCACTTTCTGCTCCTGGCTGAGTCTGATACCGCCTTCCCGGATTGAAATGGCGTGCGGAGCAGTAAGACAGTTTCCGTTGTTTTGACTTTGAAGCAAAGGGCTTCTTTCTTGATTTCCCCCAAGGCCAGAGTGAATTTATTGAATAGTTGAATTGTTGAGTGTTATCCTGTGCCAAGCATTGTGTTAGGTTTTACAGCCGGGTCAAAGAATCTAGTGTCTGTGTCGGGCGTTCCTTCATGCTGTCATATGTCTAAGTAAATTGTCTTAAAAAATGACCTTTAGGGCGCTTGGGTGGCTCAGTCGGCTGAGCGTCTGCCTTCGGCTCAGGTCATGATCCCAGGGTCCTGGGATCGAGCTCCGCATCGGGCTCCCTGCTTAGCAGGGAGTCTACTTCTCCCTCTGCCCCTCTCCCCCTCCCCGGCTTGTACTCTTTCTCTCACTCACTCTCTCAAATAAATAAAATCTTAAAAAAAAAAAAAGATCACCTTTAAATTTCGTCTCCCCACAGATGGAAGCGTTTTCAGGTGTTACGTATCCTATTGAATAGGGCCAATATGTCTTTGTTTTTTCTTTTCACATGTAGAATTCTTAGTCGTGTCTAGTGTATATTATGTATTTTTAATGCTGGGTCTTCCATTCTCCATAGCTACTATTTCAAACCACTTTTTTCTGACTCCCAGTCTTGTGGCCACCTCTCACGTTTCTCCTTATTCCCAGGCCACTCCATGGAGAAAAAGAAGAAAAAGCGTAACTCTACTGTTTAAACTTCTCTGTCTCATATCTTGAGTCTGGAAATTAGTTAGCATCGTTAGATTTCTTAACTCCTATCTCAGAAAAAAAATTAAAAGTTTTCTTAGCTTAAATTTTGAGTGGGTAGAATATTCTCATGGCTCACAAGGTAGAAAATATTAAAATGTTAAAGCATAAGGTTTTATTCTTGTCCACCATCTGTGTAGAGTGGGCCTCCTCCACAATAAGTTACCTCTGTTCTTAGGTTCTCTCTCGAGTGCTTTATGCATATTCAGGCAAATAGAAATGGGATTCTGTTTTCCATCCTTTTACAGAAAAAAGGTAACACACTTTTCTGCACTTTTTTTTATATATATATTTATATTTAGGAGATTTTCTTGAGCACCTCATTTTTTTTTCACACCTACCTGGTTTGTATGGGTGTACCTTAAGTAGTGTTTTATTTTATTGATGGGTATTTGGGTTATATCCGGTCTTTTTCTGGTTCAAATAGTGCTGTTATTAATTATCTTGTACATGTCATTTTGTCCAGTGTAGGTATGTCTGTAGGAGAAATTCCTATAGAATTGTCAGCTCAAATGATATACATGTGTTACATTTTGCAGATGGTGCCAAGTGACCTTTATAGTGATTATACTAGTTTATATTCTTTTTTTTTTAAGATTTTATTTATTTGAGAGATAGAGCACGAGTGGGGAGGGGAGGGAGAAGCAGGCTCCCCACGAGTAGGAAGCTTGACATGGGGCTCGATCCCAGGACCCCACATCATGACCTGAGCTGAAGGCAGACACTCAACTGACTGAGCCACCCAGGCGCCCCAGTATATTCTCATTAGCAATGTATAATAATCCTGTGGAAAGAGAGTTAAAGTTACTTCTCTTTTCAAGTCTGCTCCAGCATTGAGTCTACATTCCATTCCTGCCTGTGTCCTTTGATATCTTTTTTTTGAGATTTTATGTATTTGAGAGGCAGAGACAGAGATAGCGACAGAGAGCACGAGTCGGGGGGAGAGGGAGAAGCAGGCTCCCCACGGAGTAGGGAGCCTGACTTGGGGTCGATCCCAGGATTCTGGGATCATGACCTGAGTCGAACGTAGATGCTTAACCGACTGAGCCACCGAGGCACCCCCCCTTTTTTTTTTTTTAAAGATTTTATTTATTTATTTGAGAGAGCACCAGCATGAGTTGGGGGGGGGGAGAAGTGGACTCCCCGCTGAGCAGGGAGCCAAACACGGGGTTCTATCCCAGGACCCCAAGATCATGACTTGAGCTGAAGGCAGATGCCTAACTGACTGAGCCACCCAGGGCCGCGTTTTGATAGCTTTATTAGATATGCCCTCATCAGTTTTTCAGACACTCCTCTTCACCAGTCTTCTTTTTCTTTGTGAAATATTAGATCTCTTGTCCTCAAAAAAACAAACTCTTTGTTGTTGTTAAACACTTTGTTTACTTTTTCTTCCAATATTTAGCCTTTCTCCTTTTATTCACAGCCAAACTTCTTCTTTTTTTTTTTTTTAAGATTTTATTTATTTATTTGAGAGAGAGAGAATGAGAGCGAGCACATGAGAGGAGGGAGGGTCAGAGGGAGAAGCAGACGCCCTGCCGAGCAGGGAGCCCGATGCGGGACTCGATCCAGGGACTCCAGGATCATGACCTGAGCCGAAGGCAGTCGCCTAACCAACTGAGCCACCCAGGCGCCCACAGCCAAGCTTCTTAAAAAAAAAAAAAAATAGGCTCTTTGTTGTTTCCAGTTCCTATTTTCCAGTTTCTCCTCAACCTATTATAATCTAATTGTGTTCTAGCCACTACATAAAAACAGCTCTTTTCTTTTTTTTTTTAACAGTCTTGAGGTCTTTTATTTTCTTTACATTTATCATGCAGTGAATTCATAGGGAATGGGTTCCAGCAGTTCCAGCTCCTTTCCATTGGTTCTCACAAGTATGCTTCTCTGGGTGGGGCATGCTGGTGCTTCAGTTGAACCCAAGTACCTTTCTCTTTGGCTTCCTTCTTTTTCTGATCATTTTCCTTCACACACTTCAGGAAGCTATCTTGGCTCTTTGAGGGTTTAATATGCTCAATGCATACATTAATTCTCTTGGCAAGAATCTTGCCCTTAACTTGTTTGTTTACAACAATGCCAACAGCATGCTGAGTAACATTGTAGACTCTTCAGTTTTGCCATGGTAACATTTGTGGGGTGTTCCTTTTTGAACGGTGCCCATTCCCTTGATGTCCACAATATCACCTTTCTTATAGATTCTCATGTATGAGGCTAAAGGAACAACTCCATGTTTTCTAAAAGGCCTAGAGAACATATAGCAGGTACCTCTCCTCTTTCCCTTTGTGTTGGTCATTTTGGCGAATTGCTGGAAGATGCGGTTCTGGCCGAAAGGTAAAACAGCTCTTAATAAGAATGTCAGTCACTTCGGGTGCCTGGGTGGCTCAGTTGATTAGGCGACTGCTTTCAACCCAGGTCATGATCCTGGAGTCCCAGGATCGAGTCCCACATCAGGCTCCCAGCTCAGCAGGGAGTCTACTTCTCCCTCTGACCCTCTCTCCTCTCATGCTCTCTCTCTCTCTCAAATAAATAAATAAAATCTTAAAAAAAAAAAATGTTAGTCACTTCTCAGTTGATAGATCAGAGGGACATTTTTCAAACCTTATCCAGACCCTGTGGTAGTCAACATTGTTGATTACTTCCTCTTGGAAACTCACTCCTTCCTTCTGCCACATAACTCTCACGTAATTCTTCTTACCTGTCTGACATTTCTTCTCATTCTCTTCTATTCGTATTATTTCTGGAGGATTCCATCTCTTCTCCATGGCTTCAGGTACTGTTTGTATGTGGATGACTTCGAATTTATATTTCCAGTCCAGATGTCTTACATATCTAACTGCCACTGGACAACTTCACTTGGATGTGCTCTAAGCTACTCAAACTTGTCACTGCCCAGACTGAGCTATTTTCCTTTACTCATCCACCTTCCTAATCTCCTTTGTCCTGTGTTCTCCATCTCAGTGAGTGGTATCCCCCCTTGTGTTGTTGAAGCCAGAAGCCTGGGCATCATTCTTGATACCTCTCTTCTGCCCCCATCATCTAATAAGCCACCAAGTCCTGAGGGTTCTGTCTCCTAAATATGTCAAATCTGGTCAGTTGTCTGTCACCTCTGCCACAATTTTTAGTTCGGGCCACTACCATCTCTTACCTAGATTACTTCTCCGGATTCTCAACTGGTTTGTGTGCTCCAGGTTTCTTTCCTTTCCATTCACTGTCCATACTATGGCCATAGTGATCTTTCAGAAATGAAAATCTGATTTAGCCACACTCTTGTTAAAATCTTAGGGTGGTTCCTCAAAGCTCTATTGGTAAAGACCAGTCTCTTTAACCACTCCAACTTCACACTTCATGCTTCAGCTACATTAGCCTTCTTTCATTCCTTCAATAGCTTTCATTTTTTGGAGTCTTTTGTGCAAATTGTTTTTTCTTTTTGAAAGACTACTTTCTCTACCCCTGCCATCCTCACCCTTTCCTTTTGCCTGGTTTACTCCTATTTATTCATACATGAGGTCTCTGCTCAGCTCAGCTTTTGGGAAGTCTACCCTAACCTCCTCAGGTCTTGGTTAGGACTGCCCATTCACGTTGTTCTTCCTCTTAATTGACTTCATCTTGTTTGTATCCTTCCAGTAGGTGATAATCTCCCTGAGGATACAGCCATCTTTTATCTTATTGAAGGTTGTGTTTCCAATGCCTGGGATATAGTAAATACATTCAATAAGTATTTGATGAATGGGAATGGATGAATGAGTAAATGAGTCTCCTTCGTGGATTCATTTTTTTTTTCACATGACTCTAATAGAGGTATTCCTTAATATCCTGCCTTTAGTCTTCTTCTCTATGGAAGCTCTCCGTATGCTACCAACCACTTGTTAATGATTCTTAGCTTTTTGTAATTTAGACCCCTTATTTGAGTTTTATATTTATAGCCAGTTGTTTACTGCAGGTATTTAAAGGGATAAATGATTCACAAGTGTACCTAAAGCTAACCTCCTCATTTCTCTCTTTTTCCCACCTTCTTGCTTCTCTATGTGGCTGTGATATTAACCTCTAATCTGTCATCAAAGCTAGATATCTCTGAGCTATTTTAGATACCTTTGTTTTTCTTACCACTCCCCCCCACCGTGTATAGGAATCAGTAATTCCAATTTGTTCAAGAAGCATTTATTATATAATTTGTTTTGAACATGTATTAAATTTTGAATTGAAAGCTCTTAAGTTTTACAGGCTATATAAGTTAGAATATAAAAACAAAAATACAGCACACTTCTCTTTTACATAAGATGATGAGACCAATAGCAGAGGACCAGTGCACTCTGATTTTTCAAATCCCCTATTGTTCAGATTACTATTGCTGCATAACTACCCTAAAATTTGGCTGCTTAAAAATTAATGTGCTCATGGATTCAGTGGGTTAGGAATTTGGATAGAGCATAGTAGGAATGACTTGTTTGCTCCGTGATGTCAGTGGTTCAATGCAAAGACTCAAAGTTTGGGTGTTGACAACTGGGGCCTTGAAGATCTAGAGTGTTTATTACTCAGATGTCTGGCATCTAGCCTAGCAGGACTCAAGGACCAGGATTGATGGGAGCATCTGTAAGTGTCCTCTCCATATGATTTGGGCTTCCTTGTACTATACAAGCCTTAGAGTAGTAGGACTTAACTAATGGCCATTCAGAGTTCCAGAAACACATGTTTCAGTAAACAAGGTGGAATTGCATTGCCTTTTCTTACCTAGCTTTTTAAGTCATGTAGTGTGGCTTCAGTTGCTTTCTTTTAGTTATGGCAGTGTCAGAGACCCACCCAGATTTAAGGGGAGGAAAAATAGACCCCTGTATCTTGATGGTAGGCATATCAAGATGACATTATAAAAGAACATGTGAAATGAAGCTATAGTTGTGGCCATCTTTGGAAAGTACAGTCTGTCATACCTTTACCTGTATTAAATGTTGCTGTAATAAACCACTGTACCTTAAGGTATTGCCCAGCTATTGGAACCCTTCTCTGGCTTTACTTCCTTACCCTAATCTTTCACTCCAGTCTCTGAAGAAGACTACATGCTTGCTCCTAGTTATCATTATAGTTAGCTATTAATGAGAATTACATGGACTTCCTGCAGAAGATGGAATATTAACAAATTCACACAACTTATACTAAACCTTTGTAGTGTATACAGGGAGAATACCTATGTGACGTAGACCTTTGTATACATAGATGTGTACCTGTGTATATTGTAATATATTAGTAATTCAATTAAGTGAAAGTTTAGAAAAGTGGGGTAAAAGGATTGCTTTTTATTTAACAGAGAGTAAATATGTTTCTGCTACTTCAAATCATAGCGAGATGTTAACTACTAGCATTTTATTGCACACGGGTACAATATTTTTGGTTTTTGCAGACATGCAATATGATGAAGATGATGATGAAATCACCCCAGACTTGTGGCAAGAAGCATGCTGGATTGTAATCAGGTAACTTTTGAGACCAAACTTAGTAAGCCTTAAAAGGCACAATAACCTGTAAAGGGATTTCCTGCTTATTCTGTTCTTGAAAATTAGATGTTTATATGAATATGCTACATGAGAACTGGTTTCTCTATTTATGTATTTAACTTGAACTTTTAAAGTATTTCAGACTTAAGTAAAGTTACACAAAGAATTCATATATACATTTCACTCAGGTTCCCTAGATGTTAACCTTACATACTTTCTTTGCCTTTTTTTCCCTTTCTCTGAATATTTTTTTCCTGAGACATTTGAGAGTAAGTTGCAGACCTAAGAATATTCTTTTACATAATCATAAGTCATCAAAATCAGAAAATTGATATTAATACAATAATTTAATCTACAGATCTTACCCAAATTTTGTCAGTTGTCTCACTAATGTTGTTCATAGCAAAATACATTTTTTTCTCATCCTGGATCCATCCTAGGATTACATATTGCATTTAGTTTTCATGACTTATTTTTTTGTCTCCTGTAATTTAGAACAGTTCCTCAGTTTTCCTCTTTTTTTTTTTTTTTTGACCTTGGCATTTTTGAAGAATACAGGCCAGTTGCTTTTTAGAATGCCCCTCAGTTTGGGTTTTTCTGATGTTTCCTCATAATTAGATTCAAATGATTACTTTTGGCAGCAGTGATGTTCTCTCTGCAGTCTATCAGGAGGCACATGATGCCCATTTTTTTCCATTACTGGTGTTTATTTTTGGGTTTTCTTATTATTTTAAATGGATAAAGTTACATTAGGTTGTGTTTCAGCCGAAATTCCCATCCAGTTCTAAGTGTTAATTAAAATGTAACAAAACTCAGAAGCCTTACATGTAGGTAAGAAAAATAACTTTCTAAGTATTGAAGTAACATCTTGCTGTGTTAGGATATAAAATGCTACAACTCTGCTCTTTTATCAAACTGACAATTGCTGTCTATATAGTAACGGAATGCTGTCTCTTTGAGCCCCTTCATCTCCAAGATGCACATCCTCTTGGTTGACAGTGTCTTCCTTTTCAAAGAACATATGCTTCCAACATTATACCAGTTGTATTTGGAGTATAACTGAACCTTCTTGAACCTTGTTTTATTAAAAATGTATTGAGATTTTGAGATGTAAATGTATATTTTTACTACTAAACATGGGCTATAAAAACTTCGTATTAAGGGGCTCCTGGGTGGCTCAGTCGTTAAGCGTCTGCCTTCGGCTCAGTCATGATCCCAGTGTCCTGGGATCGAGCCCCGCATCGGGTTCCCTGCTCTGTGGGAAGCCTGCTTCTCCCTCCCCCACTCCCTCCCCCACTCCCCCTGCTTGTGTTCCCTCTTTTTGCTCTCTCTCTGTCAAATAAATAAATAAAATCTTGGGGGGAAAAAAAGAAACTTCGTATTAAGACATTTGTATCTTCTATGATCTTTGAGTATTAAACACCAAGGGGCATCTTACTAGGAAAAATTAACTAGGTAGATATTCTGTGGGTATGCCTTATTCTACAATATCCAGGGAGAAAGAATATTTTGATCTTAAAGAATTGTTTTCAATATATGTGATTGGTTATTCAAGGTAAACTATTGTGAATAGTCACCCTATTTAACATTTGTTACAAAATATTTGATTTTTTTTTTCGGTTTTATACCTTATTTGACAATCAGTGATTAGTTCTCATCCACATTAACTATCTGTAGATTTTTTAAAGTGGTGACAGGTACATAGGTAACCAGTGTGTAGAGCTTGTTTGGTGAATCTTCATCCTCATTACATTTTCTGGACAACTGCACACGGATACAGTATGGAACATTCCTTATTCCTTTGGCCTAGACAGCTTTGTTGAGCTTGGTGTCAGCGCACACATCTGGAGTTCCCGTCTCCTTCGTGGCAAGATTCCGGATCTCTTTGAGTGCCCGAGGGGCACGCTTCTTGAAACCCACTCCATGGATGTGCTTGTGAATGTTGGTGGTGTATTCTCTGGTCACTACCTCGTTGATGGCAGAACGGCCCTTCTTCTTCTCACCACCCTTCTTCGCGGGAGCCATTCTGCCGGGCCCTGGTTGGAAAAACAAAATATTTGATTTTTATATTTTAATTGACTATAGGTGCTTTGTCTATTGTGAGATGATGCTTTTTTTTTTTTTCACTTTTTAACATCAAAGTGATTTTTTTCCCAAGCATTGTGGCTGTGATGTTACTTACTATTATCAGGGACTTCAGTAAGATGACTTCTGGTAAAATAATCAAGATAGATATAAATATGAGATATTTATATAGTTTAGGTATGTAAAGAACAACTTTTTTCCCCCAAAGATTTATTTATTAGAGCGCGTGCTTGTGCCTGCACATGTGAGCGGGGGGAAGGACAGAGGGAGAAGGAGAGAAACAGACTCCTTGCTTGAGCATGGAGCCCCACATGGGGCTCCATCCCAACACATTGAGATCGTGACTTGAGCTGAAATCAAGAGTTGGACGCTTAACTAACTGAGCCACCAGGCGCCCCAAGGATAACATTCTAATGAAGCCGTGTTCTAATGGTCTTGGAAAGTCTTCCTGGGGGAATGAAACTTATCCATAGTTTTGTGAAGATTTTTTTTTGTTGAAGATTTTTCGTTGGTAATTGTCTATAAAAACCATTGTTATTAAATTACAGATAGTGCCTTTTTCCATGTGTTTCTTACATATCAGTGGTGGACTCAAATGGTTGTGAGAAATTTCTTTCCTGTTAGCTCACAGTCTCTACTGAAGGAAATTGCCCTATCCATTCTTTCGGCTGTACCTTATACAAGGATGATTGTGTGCTCTGTTGTCTGCCATAGGACCTAACTTCTAATATTGATATCCATGATTAATTGAATCAGGGTGAGATCTTGATGCAAAGCCCAACTAATCACCAGTCTCCCATTTTGGCATCACCAGGTCACTTCACAGGTCACCAGCAGGCCAATTAACTGGTTGGCTTTGCATATTGCCTCAGAAAATTGATGTGAGGATAAGGGAGTTGGGGAGCAGAAGCTAAGAAAGTGTCAGAGATACAAGATGCAAGGGTCACAAGGTGAAGGAATTGAGACAGGGGGTGTGCTCATGGGACATTTCCTGAGGGCTGATGAGATAATCCAGTCCTTAGGGTTGTGGTAAATCTCAGAGCTCTTCCAGTCTCACTGAAGCCCAGCTATATAACTGTTTCTGGGTGGTGGTGAGGAGTGAGATTGCTCTCGTACTTATATCGTCTTGTACCTTTATTATATATATTCTTCTCCCTTCCCTCATGTGAACAAGAGTCTGTTCCTTGTAAACCGTATGTCTCTTTTTTTAGATTCTTCATTCTTCTTTAGGGCTTCATTATGTGATTTCTGTATCTATTGGTAACTCCCATCTCTTACCCATACTTCATTTTTTATCATCAGTCATTTGATGAGTATTTTCACTTGAATGACTTACTCTCATCCCACCTTTAACATATACAAATTAGAACTAATCTTAAACCTAAAATTGAAGTTTTTATACCTTCCATATTTTAGTCATGGGTATCATCATCTTCTCTGTTACTCAAATTAGAGTTCTTTTATCTTTGACTATACATTTTCTTTAGTTTAAGATTTATTTATTTTAGAGAGAGAGAGCAAGCATGGTGGGGAGGCGCAGAGGGAGAGAGAATTTTAAGCAGACTCCTCGCTGACTGCAGAGCCCCACCTGGGGCTCGATCTCATCACCCTGAGATCATGACCCGAGCCGAAACCAAGAGTCAGATGCTTAATTGACTGTGCCACTCAGTATCCACATTTTCTTTAGTTTGAAGAAATGTTTCAAAGGGGTTGGATGAAGGGCGCCTGGCTGGCTCAGTCAGAGGAGTATGCAGCTCTTGATCTTGGGGTCATGAGTTTGAGCCCCACATGGGCTGTAGAGATTACTTAAATAAATAAATAAAACTTAGAAAAAGAGGTTGGATAAAACTTATAAAGGACATTTGTATTAGTGCTTCCTTATAGTTTTTTTGTTGTGCTTTAATTATTTTACCCATAAGTCTTGTTTCCTGAAACTTAACAAATTCTACAAAGAAACCTGGTCTCACCCTGTTTTTGGATAACTCATAGTATCTGTATAATGATGGGCTTATAGTGGTTGGTATTTAACAATTGATTATTTGTTGGATTTAATTATAATGAAAATGAGGAAATATGCTAGAAAATCACTGACTTGTAACTGGTTATAAACTGCAATATTTTCCCAGTTCCTATTTTGATGAGAAAGGCTTGGTCAGACAACAGCTGGATTCTTTTGATGAGTTTATTCAGATGTCTGTTCAAAGAATTGTGGAAGATGCCCCACCTATAGACCTACAAGCCGAAGCTCAGCATGCTAGCGGAGAAGTTGAAGAACCGGTAAGATGGTTATTCTAATAAAGTAACATATGTGAAAGAAGAGTTTTGATTTGGAACTTCAGTCCTTTTCTCACCTGACCTACAGGTAAAAGAAAAAAAAGTAGGTGTTTTAGCAGGGTACTTACAGCATCTTTTACCTTACAGTTCCTGATTTCTTTTTTTTTTTTTTTTAAGATTTTATTTATTTATTTGAGAAAGAGAGAGAGAGCATTGGGGGGGGAGGGTCAGAGGGAGAAGCAGACTCCCCGCCGAGCAGGGAGCCTCATGTGGGACTCGATCCCAGGACTCCAGGATCATGACCCCAGCCGAAGGCAGTCGCTTAACCAACTGAGCCACCCAGGTGCCCCCCCCCCCCGATTTATTCTTACTAATGAAGAGATACATTTTTGCAAGTAATCCAAAACCCTAATCCTTATTCAGATAGTAGGGATTTAGTAGTTGGGGAGAGAGAACTTAGAAATACGATGAACTAGGGCGCCTGGGTGGCTCAGTTGGTTAAGCGACTGCCTTCGGCTCAGGTCATGATCCTGGAGTCCCTGGATCGAGTCCCGCATCAGGTTCCCTGCTCGGCAGGGTGCCTGCTTCTCCCTCTGACCCTCCCCCCTCTCATGTGCTCTCTCTCTCTCATTCTCTCTGTCTCAAATAAATAAATAAAATCTTTAAAAAAAAAAGAATAGAAATACGATGAACTAGTAGGAGAAGCAAGCCACAAATAGTCATATTGCTTCAGAAAGCCTTTTTTCTTTCACAGTAAGTAATCATGAAAGAAAATGTATTTGAAGGACTTTTCTCCTTATCTTTTGTAAGGAATACATTATTATAACAATGTAAGAGATAATAAAAGAAAATCACCCAAACATACCAGCTATTTTAGTTTTTCTAAATTCCTCACAGTCTTTGTTTACACATGTGTATGTTCTTAGCATTGTTAAAATCATAACAAGGGTATAATTTTATAATCTGGTTTTACATGAGTGATTGTAAAGAAGTATATAGTCCAAAGTAATAGCTGTCCCTAGTTTTTGAGAAGAGAGATGGAGAAACTGAAAAACAAAGTGAGTCAGGGAGGGCGCCTGGGTGGCTCAGTTGGTTAAGCGACTGCCTTCGGCTCAGGTCATGATCCTGGAGTCCCCGGATCGAGTCCCGCATCGGGCTCCCTGCTCGGCAGGGAGTCTGCTTCTCCCTCTGACCCTCCTCCCTCTCATGCTCTCTGTCTCTCATTCTCTCTCTCGCAAATAAACAAAGTGAGTCAGGGAGAGCCCCAGTTCAGTCTTTTTTTTTATTTGTAGTTAAGTTCAGTCCTTTTCTGTAGCTAATCTTCTAAGGGCTGATCTATTCTCATTCTGGTTCGAGATGCTGCATAGACTTTTGCTCTTAAGAACAAAAATAATCAGCTCTTCTGGCATTGTGCTGGAAAAATGGGCTTTTTTTTTTTAATGGCATTTTCTCTTCCTCGTATTTGCAAAACAAAAGAGATAATAATATAACAGACTCAAAGTGCCACTACTATTAAGTAAAATCGAGGAAGAGATCTGAGGCTGGAGTATTAGAACTTGGTGGAGGGGCGCCTGGGTGGCTCAGTTGTTAAGCGTCTGCCTTCAGCTCAGGTCATGATCCCAGGGTCCTGGGATCGAGCCCCGCATCAGGCTCCCTGCTCCGTGGGAAGCCTGCTTCTCCCTCTCCCACTCCCCCTGCTTGTGTTCCCTCTCTGGCTGTGTCTCCCTGTCAAATAAATAAATAAAATCTTTAAAAAAAGAAAAGAACTTGGTGGAAAAGATGGGGGGAGACTTAAGCTGACCATGAAGGGCAAGGTTGGACTTGTCCTAGTAGAGAAAAGATACTTAGGAGGTTCAGCAAGAAAATACTTGGTATTATTTGGCTTGGGGATGGAATGACCACAATAGTCAGTATATGATTTTTGGCTTGATCTGTTTTTGATAGGTGTTAGTGGAAGTTAAGATAGAATGAGATTGTCACAGGCTTTGGATGTCATTAGGAATTGTTGAAAGATTGTCCAAGAATGTGCATAAAGCATTATTTTAGGAAGGTTACTTTGGAAATGGTTTTTAGTTGGGAGTGGGAAGAGGCTAGAGACAGATAAAAACCTTTGAATAGCCTAGGCTTAAGATAATAGTGTTCTAGGGGCGCCTGGGTGGCTCAGTCGTTAAGTGACTGCCTTCGGCTCAGGTCCTGATCCCAGGGTCCTGGGATTGAGCCCAGCATCGGGCTCCCTGCTCCACGGGAAGCCTGCTTCTCCCTCTCCCACTCCCCCGCTTGTGTTCCCTCTCTCGCTGTGTCTCTCTCTGTCAAATAAAATCTTTAAAAAAAAAAAAAAGATAATAGTGTTCTAGACTAGGGTGATGGTAGAAATAAGAAGTAGAGGGATGGCTTCCCTTTGGTTCATTATCACCACCAGTTCTTTCTGCCCTTTATCTACTCCAGTTTGGGGAACTTGGGTGTTAATTACGGTTACTGGTCTGTTTAGTCCCATTGTTTCTTTGTCTGAGATTTGGTTTAGAGAGAAACCTACTATCCATTTATTTCTGGAAAGTTCTCATGGATCTTGTTTTGGGGAGCGAATAGATATTAATTGAAAACTTTTTTTTTTTTTTTGAGTGGGCTGAGCTATAGTCAGGGTTGGAAGTTGGAAGTTCTCAGTCCTTTATAGAGTAATTAGGGTTTTTTTTGTATATTGAAGAGTTAGGTTATTTTTTTGGTGTTTTGTTGAATAGATTAGAGCATGGTCCTAATTGTCTGAATTTATCTTTTCTGGTAACTTTCTACTTATGGTCTTAACCAAGGAGAGGGCACATAAAACTATATAGATTATTTACACAAATCCTTTTAACTATTTGACACAGAGCATATGAGATATGTGCATCGTCTTTATTTACTTGGGATATTTTAAGACTGTCTTTTGCCTTAAGAAAGCAATTAAGTATTCAACTTGACATCTATGGAATATGGATATTGGCTTTGGAGAGTCCTTGTATTAGTAAAGTGGGTTAAGTTCAGCAGTTTCTAGAGCTGCTTCTAGTCAAAATGTTAATGTTGATTAAAATGGAATTATTAAAACTTTTACGGAAAAAAGTTACCCTTTTCATGTTTTTTGGTTTCCTTTTAGCCAAGATACTTGCTGAAGTTTGAACAAATTTACCTCTCCAAACCTACCCATTGGGAAAGAGATGGTGCTCCTTCACCAATGATGCCAAATGAGGCCAGATTAAGAAATCTCACGTAAGAATTTTTCCAACAATTGATATTGAAATACAGTTCAGAAAATGTAATTTTGACCAGTTCAATTGAGAGTTTAGCAAATACGTTACTATAACTTGTGATCTTACTTTTGTTTCTAAAGGTATTCTGCTCCACTTTATGTTGATATAACAAAAACAGTCATTAAGGAAGGTGAAGAACAACTTCAAACTCAGCATCAGAAAACTTTTATAGGAAAAATTCCAATTATGTTGCGTTCAACTTATTGCCTGTTGAATGGCTTAACAGATCGTGATCTTTGTGAGTTAAATGAATGCCCCTTGGATCCTGGTGGATATTTCATTATTAATGGATCAGAAAAGGTATAAGCATTATTTAAAGAAAATTACAATATCGTAATTAAGATTTAAGTTATGAAAGTTCAAATTAAAAAGTAAATTTGGATACAGAATAACCTGGAAGTGGTAATTGAATTATTTAGGAGGTGACAGCTAAACTTACGTAAACCAGAATTTTATTTAGCTATATATGGTAAACACTAGAAATTTGGTGTTGTTTGAGCTTATGTGTTTCTGTGAAGCATTTATGTAAAATGGAGTTTGTAAAGTTCAAGAATTGATGTTTCAGTGAGCCCATGTGATCAGATTAAATTAAGATGCAGATTTTACTCTTCTTTCTACTTCAAAGACTTGTGGGTTTTATGGCATAACTTTTTTGTTGTCCATATAGGTTCTGATTGCTCAAGAGAAAATGGCAACAAACACAGTCTATGTGTTTGCCAAAAAGGATTCTAAATATGCCTACACGGGAGAGTGTAGATCATGTCTGGAGAATTCTTCGCGACCCACCAGTACTATTTGGGTTAGCATGCTGGCAAGAGGGGGACAGGTATGGACTGGAATATGATACTGTTTGGATTTATTATTTTTTTTGTCTAGTCTTATAATTTATCAGACTGCATTCTTAGTCAAAAAAGTTTTTCTGGAGTATATTGTCAGTGTTATATGTAGGTGTTTTATTATTTACTTATTGCTAGTAGCAAATTACTCCAGTAGCAACATTTATCATCTCACAGTTTCTGTGAATCCAGAATGGGGGTGTGGCTTCACTGGGTCCTCTGGCTGAGCATCTCTTACAAGGCTGCAGTCAAGGTGTTTGCCTGACCTGCAGTCATGTTAATGCTCATTTCACATGGTTGTCTGCAGGATTCAGTTCTCTGTGGGCTGTTGAACTGAGAGACTCAGTTCTTTGCTGACTGTTGGCTGGAACCCTCAGTTCTTGGCCATGTGGTTCTCCTCCATGTAGCTGCTGACAACATGGCAGCTTGCTTCATCAGGGAGAGTAATTGACAGGAGCCATAGAGAGAACAAGCAAGATGGAAATCACAGGCTTTTATAACTTAATCTTAGAAGCAGCGTCCTATCATTTTTACCATGTTCTCTTTGTTAAATGTAAGCTGGTATGTTCATCCCATTGTCAAGGGGAGGGAATTGCACAAGGCAATAAGAGTAGTAGGTGGGAGTCCTTGGGCACCATCTTAGAAGCTGCCTACCATGGGTATGTTACTTGTAATAATAATACCTGGCCTTGGGGCACCTGGGTGGTTCAGTCGGTTGAGTGTCCTACTCTTGATTTTGGCTCAGGTCATGATCTCAGGGTTGTGAGATTGAGCTCCGTGTCGGGCTCCCTGCTCATTGTGGTCTCTGTGCTCAATGCGGAGTCTACTGGACATTTCCTCTCCCTCTCCCACTGCCCCTCCGCACACTACTGGAGCATGCTCTCTCTCTCTCTCAAATAAATAAATAAATGAAGTCTTTTTTTTTTTTTTAAGGTTTTACTTATTTGACAGGGAGAGCACAAGCATGGGGAGCTGCAGAGGGAGAGAGAGAAGCAGGCTCCCCACTGAGCAGGGAGCCGGACTGGGGCTTGATCCCAGAACCTTGGGCTCATGACCTGAATAGAAGGGAGACGCTTAACCAACTGAGCCACCCAGGCGCCCCAATAAATAAAATCTTTATAAAAAAAAAATAGGGTAGCCTTTCTTGAATATTTGCTGTGTGCCTGTTTTGTTACTCAGATTGCTTGATTTTATGTTTACAACTATCTTCTAAAGTAGTTGTAATTGCCTCTTTAATTTCAGGTACGGTTTTTATTATGTTTTGTTTTGAATAAGTCATACATGCACATTAAAATAGTTCAAAAGTAGAAAAAAAGAGTATACTATCAAAAGTAGTCTTCCTTTGACCCTTCCTTTCCCCAGAGGCAGCTGCTTTTGATAATTTCTCATGAATCGGTTCAGAAATAATCTTAATGCAAAAAATACAAATGGGAGCATGTGATACACACTGTTTGAACTTTGCTGGTATCCTTTAAAAACATGTTTAGATGAGCACTTGATCATTATTTTGGAGCTGTTATATGCCATATGTAGATGTAGCATAATTTATTTAACCTTTTCCCTTTTGATGGACATTTAGGTTTCTACTCTTGTGCCTTGCAAACAGTTTTGTAGAGCCTAATACCACCTTTTTAAGTCTTACAAAAATGAAAAACTTGAAGATTAGAGCATTTTAACTACCTGAAGTTAAACACATATGTAGAATAGGTGTTTTAAAGAATTAAAATGATTTTTACTTGTAAATAGAGGTAGAATGGGGCCCAAGTACAAGTGTTTGGAAAAGATCTCAGGTGTAATTGATGTACAGTCTTTGTTGAGAAGCATTGGCCTAGATCATGAGCGCAAAGAAATGAAAACAGTATATTAAATTATTGTCGCAGCTATGGGCAAAATGAATGAATTAGAGGCAGAGAAAGGAAAATCATCTGGCGCACCTGACTGGCTCAGTCGGTAGAGCCTACAACTTTTTTTTTTTAATTTTTTATTGTTATGTTAATCACCATACATTACATCATTAGTTTTAGATGTAGTGTTCCATGATTCATTGTTTGTGCATAACACCCAGTGCTCCATGCAGAATGTGCCCTCTTTAATACCCATCACCCGGCTAACCCATCCTCCCACCCCCCTCCCCTCTAGAACCCTCAGTTTGTTTTTCAGAGTCCATTGTCTCTCATGGTTCGGCTCCCCCTCCGATTTCCCCCCTTCATTCTTCCCCTCCTGCTATCTTCTTCTTTTTTTTTTTTCTTAACATATATTGCATTTTTTGTTTCAGAGGTACAGATCTGTGATTCAACAGTCTTGCACAATTCACAGCGCTTACCAGAGCACATACCCTCCCCAGTGTCTATCACCCAGTCACCCCATCCCTCCCACCCCACCCCCCACTCCAGCAACCCTCAGTTTGTTTCCTGCGATTAAGAATTCCTCATATCAGTGAGGTCATATGATAAATGTCTTTCTCTGTTTGACATATTTCGCTCAGCATAATACCCTCCAGTTCCATCCACGTCGTTGCAAATGGCAAGATCTCATTCCTTTTGATGGCTGCATAATATTCCATTGTGTATATATATATATATATATATATATATATACCACATCTTCTTTATCCATTCATCTGTTGATGGACATCTTGGTTCTTTCCATAGTTTGGCTATTGTGGACATTGCTGCTATAAACATTGGGGTGCACGTACCCCTTTGGATCCCTTTTTTTAAAGATTTTATTTATTTGAGAAAGAGAGAATGAGAGACCGAGAGCACGAGAGGGAAGAGGGTCAGAGGGAGAAGCAGACTCTCGGCTGAGCAGGGAGCCCGATGTGGGACTTGATCCCAGGACTCCAGGATCATGACCTGAGCCGAAGGCAGTCGCTTAACCAACTGAGCCACCCAGGCACCCGAGCATACAACTCTTGATCTCAGGGTTGTAGGTTTGAGTCCCACGTTGGGTGTAGAGATTATTTAAAAATCAAATCTTAAAAAAAAAAAATCTGGATTTAGTGATGTTTGATATATGAATCAATTAAGATTCTGTGGCTTCTGTCCTCAAGTTCTGGATAAAATAGAAGACTTCTAAGAATTGATTTTTAGAATGTAGTGAGTTCATTTTTTAGACAAAAGATTTTGTGGGAGTACGTGTTGTGTGCATTATTTTCTTATGTTTTGCTTATTCTGAAAAAGATCTGTGATGAAACAAATAATAGACTGAATGGAATAATTGACCTCTAAGTAGAAACAATCAAATGGCATTTGGAGTTAATGAGGGCAGAGGGTACAGGAAAAAGAGCAAGATGAAGGTTTGGATATCATTTATGAAGAGTGGTTAACTGAAAACCCGTAAGATGGAATAAGGTGTCTAAGGACCGAGGCCTGAATAGGAGGAGAGAGATGACAGAAATTGTTATTAGAGGGACCATGATAACGTAGAGTTATGAGGCCAAGAGAAGATAGAGCTTAATATTAAAGAAGTATAATTGAAATGGAGAAGCCAGTTGTTTGTATGAAAGTGTAGGTTAGTAACTTACTTCTGTATGTGTGTACAATTAAAGAGAAATTGGAAAAAATAAACTTGTGTGAAAGAAGCTGTTTGTTAATTTTGAAATATTATTCAAATGAGAGATATCTTACAGACCAGCTCTGAGATTGTTTTTCATTCGTTGCTTAGCTTTTTTCCCATATTTGTCCATATATATATATATATATATATATATATATATATATATATATATACATACATACATACATACATATACACCCCTCATGTCTGTCTTCCAGAGAGTTTGTGTGGCCTGTTTGTGTGTGTGTGTGTGTGTTTTGTGGGGGTTTTTTGGCCAGGGGAGAGGGTGTGGGATCAGTGTTCATATTCTTCTGTAGCCAGATGTCAATTCCAAATACAGTATTGGGTAATTCTAAGAGAATCTTGGCAGGCAGATAGTAGAGGATGGAAGTTCTCTCATGCCTAAATGATCAGCCTGTTCATAAAATTAGTAAACCTGTTCCAGTGGTTTTGAAAAGCAGCCATAGGATGTTCCTTAAAGTATGGAGGTATATTTCCCTTGAAATACATACAATGAACATGTATATGAAATGATTCTCGTGGTGTTTGTATGTGGCTCTGATCTCTTTGTACTGATATTCTAATGGTGTTTTATTTTATGTTTATTAGGGTGCAAAAAAGAGTGCTATTGGTCAACGCATTGTGGCAACCCTACCATATATCAAGCAGGAAGTTCCCATCATTATTGTGTTCAGAGCATTAGGTTTTGTGTCTGACAGAGATATTTTAGAGCATATTATTTATGATTTTGAAGATCCAGAGATGATGGAAATGGTAATGTGAAAGCAAAATGTATTTGCAGTGTTTTACAAGAGGTTTAAAGTTATTGTTGCTAATCTTAAAACATACTAGAAAGATGCTCTGAAGAGTAATTTAGCTGTCACAAATCCCATGCCATTTACTGTGTAGTGAAAGCCTAAATAGACATAAAAACTAGAGGCAGCCAGAGTTCACTGACAGTAGCAAGAAGAAACTGTAGTAAGGAAAAGCATAAAAGCATACCAGTCTGGTGCAATTTAGTAAAAAAGGAAAATGAATAGTTGAACCTTCTTCTTTTTTATTTTGAGATAATTTCAAACTTACAGAAAAGTTGGCAAAGAACTCTTATATACTCTTCACCCAGATTCACTAGTTGTTACCTGTGCTACGTTTGATTTAGCATTCTATCTGTATACACACATTATTTTTTTCTAGACCATTTGAGAGTAAGTTTTAGGCATTGTGCCTTTTACTCCTAAATACTTCAGTGTGTATTTCCTGAGAACCAAGACATTCATTACATATTCATAATACAGTTAGCAAAATCAGAACCTTTCACTTACCTTCAGAACTATTAAGCCATAGATCTTTAGGTTTTTGCCAGTTGTCTTGATAATGTCCTTAATGGCATTTTTTTCCTGGTTCAGAATCCATTCCAGGATTGTGTATTGCATGTCATTTTTATGTCTTTTCACACTATTAAGTCTTTTGTTGCCTTTTTCCTCAGTGTTTCATAACATTGAAGTTTTTCAAGAGGATAGACCAGTTACTTTGTAGAATTTCCCTCTAAAAACAAAGGAATTTTTGTTTTGCAGTTGTTCATTAAAATGTAAAAACCAAAAACCACTACTTTCTTTTTTTTTATAATAGAATTATTTGTATTTTTTTTTTAGGAAGTATAATTGCCTGTATTGATGAATGGATTTTGTCAGAGATCTCTAGATCCTAAAGTGTATTCAAGTTCTAAGATTTTGTGGTTCTTTGGTTTTAAAAAAAAATTTGCATTTTCTATTAGGTACATAGGGATATTTAACATGTTATAAATTAAAGTTACAGTTGACTTATTTTAGGGTGAAAATGTGAATTTGAAAGTAACTTTCATTTGAATTATCTGACAGGTGAAACCTTCTCTCGATGAAGCTTTTGTCATCCAGGAACAGAATGTTGCACTAAATTTCATTGGCTCAAGAGGGGCAAAGCCTGGTGTCACTAAAGAGAAAAGAATTAAATATGCAAAAGAAGTCTTACAAAAAGAAATGCTCCCTCATGTTGGTGTCAGTGATTTTTGTGAGACCAAAAAAGCTTATTTCTTGGGGTATGTTAAATATTGTTTTAAGATTTTTGCCAAGATACCATTGAGATACAGTTTTTCTTAAAGTTAAAAATGTCAAAAATGTGTTTTTAATATGAGTTTTTTTAAAAGCCAAAAGCCATATGTTTTGTTTTTCACTTTTTTTTATTTTAAAGGTACATGGTTCATAGGTTGCTTCTAGCAGCCTTGGGTCGAAGAGAATTAGATGACAGGGATCACTATGGGAACAAAAGATTGGATCTTGCTGGGCCACTGCTTGCATTCTTATTTAGAGGGTAAGGAATGATAGAATGATATTGTTAAAAGTAGAGAAACTGCACTTTAGATTGATCATTGCACTAGTGGAGGTACTAAACTGTCTTGGTATCCATATTGGGTACATATGAAGTTAGCTACATTCTTTTTGCCACTTGTCCAGATTTTGTTCTGCTTCATGTTTGAGAATTTCAAGTTTGTGAGGACAGTTTATTACATTTTCTTTATTCCTCTGGTAGCTTTATAAGGTATTTGTCTTGATTTTGTAAGTACTGATGATACTGGAATTTTTAGTTCTGCTTCTGTGTTTTTGTTTTTGTTTTTTTAAGATTTTTATTTATTTATTTGACAGAGACACAGCGAGAGAGGGAACACAGGCAGGGGGAATGGGAGAGGGAGAAACAGGCTTCCCTACGAGCAGGGAGCCCGATGCGGGGCTCAATTCCAGGACCCTGGGATCATGACCTGAGCCAAAGGCAGACTCTTAATGACTGAGCCACCCAGGGGCCCCCTGCTTTTGCGTTTTATAAAAACACAAAAACTGGAGGGAAATCTCTCAAAGTATTAGCAGTATTGGTGTAATGTGAGTTTTATTTTTTTTCATATGTCTTTGTTTTCCATATTTCCTATAATGAACAAGTAACACTTTTATAATCAGAAAAGTTATTTTTAAAAACAAAATACGTAGACAATTTAATAAAAGATAGCAGTGTTTCTACATACTGTTTTGTTTTTTTGGTAAAACATTTATTTGGGGCAGGTAGAGAGAGAGTGCACGAGCATGGGGTTGGGGGGAGGAAGGGCAGAGGGAGAGGGAGAAGCAGATTCCCCACTGAGCAGGTAGCCTGATGTGAGGCTTGATCCCAGGACCCTGAGATCATGACCTAAGTTGAAGGCAGACGCTTAACTGACTGAGCCACCCAGCCACCCCTACATATTCTGTTATTTAGTGTGTTGTAGATTAGTGTTTTTCAGCCTTTTGTTTTCACCCTACTAAGGAGTCTCTTTTGACATTTTTTCCCCTAGTTGCTCCCCTCATATATGTTTATGTACTGTAAGTACATCAGTGCTTTTTACATAAAAAGAGTATTAATACTTCCCTTCCTCCAACTACTTTCCTTCCCATTGTGGGCCATATTGTCCATACTGAGAATGCATGTTTTCGACCTTTACATATTTAAAACGATACCAATTTTATTTGGCAGTATGTTTAAGAATTTGCTTAAAGAAGTGCGGATCTATGCACAGAAGTTTATTGATCGAGGAAAGGATTTTAACTTGGAATTGGCAATTAAAACAAGGATTATATCTGATGGCCTAAAATATTCTTTAGCTACGGGAAACTGGGGTGACCAAAAGAAAGCTCATCAAGCCAGAGCTGGAGTATCTCAGGTAGGACATTGACTGTGACCACAGGTTTTATAGGAAAATGTTGTGCGACTAATAGATCCTTTCATTCATTGAATAAAAGTTATTTTGCTTTTTTTTTTTCCTCTCAGGTATAGTAGCACTGGGCGATTTTGAATTACGAAAATGGAATTTTTCTTAAATTAGCTGTTAGCACTACTTAAGAGAGATTAAGGTTTTGGCTTGCATTAAGATAGTTAATAAAGTAGTGTAGCTGCTTGGGAGATAAGACGGTCCATGTTAGTGAAATTTGTATGTTTCCAGAGCTCCATGTTAGATGCTGACCCAGAGAATAAATGGGTATTCCCTTCCTTTGATGAAAAGTACAGTACAATGTTGACCCGTGAACAATGTGGGGGTTTGGGGCGTCAGCTCCTATGGAACTAACATCCTGGTGATTGGAGGTGATCGTAAACAAAGTATTTATATGGGATGTTAGAACTGTACATCACATATTTGCCATCCCTGCTGTAAGGGGCACTAAAGTTATGGGGTGAATGATATTATTCAGGGAAAGGGTGGAGAAAAGAGGGATAGGGAAAGTTTGACAGTTGATTATAGGTAAAAATGTGACTTTGCCTCATTCTGTTATTTGCCAAAAATGTGATAATATGAGTAACAGAAATGCCCAAACTTAAAGATTTGCTATTGTTTTCTAGGTGTTAAACCGCCTGACTTTTGCATCTACTCTTTCTCACCTGCGTCGTTTAAATTCACCTATTGGTAGAGATGGCAAGCTAGCAAAACCAAGACAGTTGCATAATACATTGTGGGGAATGGTGTGTCCTGCTGAGACTCCAGAGGTAATACATTAGAATTTACATTCAGGACAAAAAGTCTACCAATAATTCTGTAGGGTATGTAATTACTTGTAGGAGTAAGTAATTATGCTCTGTGGTTTTGGAACTAATGTTTATGATTTTGTTTTCAGAAAGTGAGAGTAAATCCTGAAATCAAATTGAAGGAAAAATGTTTACGGAAAAGAATTTTGATAGGCATGTTAAATCAGTGTGCTTTATTTTTTTGTTTATTCCTAGGGCCATGCTGTAGGACTTGTGAAGAATTTAGCCCTGATGGCTTATATTTCGGTTGGATCTCAACCTTCTCCCATTCTGGAATTTTTAGAAGAGTGGAGTATGGAAAATTTAGAAGAAATTTCTCCTGCAGCTATTGCTGAGTGTGTATAGATGTGATTTCTTTCTTTCTTCCTTTATTCCTTTCCTTTCCTTTCCTTTTTTCTTTTCTTTTTTAAGATTTTATTTATTTAACAGAGTGAGAGAGCACAAGCAGGGGGAGCAGTAGAGGGAGAGGGAGAAGTAGGCTCCCTGCAGGGCAGGGAGCCCGATGCAGGGCTCAATCCCAGGACACTGGGATCATGACCTGAACTGAAGGCAGATGCTTAACCGACTGAGCCAGCCAGGCGCCCAAATGTGATTTCTTTTTTGAAACTATTGTTAATCTTTGGTTGTTGCTTAATATAGAGTTACTAACTGCAAAATGCTTTTGGTTTCACATTTTAGTGCAACCAAGATTTTTGTTAATGGCTGCTGGGTTGGAATACATAAAGATCCTGAACAACTTATGAACACCCTAAGGAAACTGCGGCGTCAGATGGACATCATTGTGTCTGAAGTGAGTCTTAATTAAGAGTGCATGATCCTATGGGATTGCTAAAAAGGCATAAGATTAGTGACAGTTTTCTTTGCATTGGCATCTTTAACTGCTTTTCCTTGTAGAATGCATTGTCAAAAGTCTAGGTTATGTTTGAGCTAAATTTTATTATAAGGTATTGCTTGCTTTAATGCTTTAGGTATATGCTTCAAAAAATTTGACATGTAATTTAAATTATATTTTAGAACTCAAAGTATATTTTATTTTATTTTATTTTTAAGATTTATTTATTTATTTATTAGAGAGAGCACATGAGAGGGGGGAAGGGCAGAGGGAGCAGCAGACTCCCCGCCGAGCAGGAAGCCCGATGCGGGACTCGATCCCGGGACTCCAGGATCATGACCTGAG
>NC_058404.1:158591553-158604062 GCF_002201575.2 Neomonachus schauinslandi | reverse complement strand
CTCAGGTCATGATCCTGGAGTCCCGGGATCGAGTCCCGCATCGGGCTCCTTGCTCGGCGGGGAGTCTGCTGCTCCCTCTGACCCTCCCCCCTCTCATGTGCTCTCTCTCTCATTCTCTCTGTCAAATAAATAAATAAAATCTTAAAAAAAAAAAAAAAAGTAAAAGGAATTCTTTTGAGGATCTTCTTGTGAAGCTGACAATAATGCTTTTGAAAAGAGAATAATGATCTCTGATTTTTCCTTTTGTCTGAATCTAGAGATTTTTTTTTTTAAGATTTTTAAAATTTATTTGACAGAAACAAAGCGAGAGAGGGAACACAAGTAGGGGGAGTGGGAGAGGGAGAAGCAGGCTCCTTGCTGAGCAGGGAGCCCAATGCTGGGCTCGATCTCAGGACCCTGGGATCATGACCTGAGCTGAAGGCAGACCCTTAACAACTGCACCACCCAGGCGCTCCTCCTTTTTTTTTTTTTTTTTTAAGATTTTATTTATTTGAGAGAGCGCACAAGTGGGGTGGAAGTGTAGAGGGAGAAGGAGAAGCAGACTCCCTGCTGAGCAGGGAGCCTGTCTTGAGGCTCAGTCCTAGGACTCTGGGATCATGACCTGAACTGAAATCAAGAGTTGGACGCTCAACTGAGCCACCCAGGCACCCAGAGATTCATTCTTAAAATGTGATACACCTCTATAAAGATTTTTATATTTAGGTGGATATTGAAGTGCTTTGGGATTAGGATAGTTTTTTTTTTAAAGCATTAATATATATTATATGAGCTTTATTACTACCTCAAATAGGACTTTTGCTTTTAGTGTACTGTATTAAGGGATATGGCTTGGTCTTTTGATTCCCTTAAATCTATACTGTGGATTCTGTCTAGGTGTCTAGGTGAAAGTGGGTGTTTGGAGAGAAACGGTAACACATTTAAGCCAGTAGCTGATCTCTTTTTTACGTAGCTGAGCAGGGAAGAGTTTGGTTGCTCCAGGCTTTCCTATAGCAGACAGACCCTGGGTTTTGAACCAGGAGTGTTCACAGCTTGAAGGCAGCAACAGCATGCTTCACTTGAGAGCAGGCAGGTCTAAGAGAAAGCCTAAGAACCAAAATTGGCTGTATTTTTTATGATTGAGAACTTTGGTAATACCATGTTTTTCTGCTAAGAGCCTTCTTCAGCTTTTCTGTGTTTTCTAGGGTAAAATTAAATTCTTCATGCTGTTTTAGGTCTCTCTACCTTTCCATGGTCCCATTCCCTTAACCTGGAATGTTTGTGCTCCTTGTGCCCCATTCCTCCTCAAAAATGAGCAATAGGGAAAAGGATTCTTATTACCTTTTTTTCAGGTAAATCTCACTTATTCTGCAAAACTTTTTATTTTTTTTTTTATTTTTTTAAAATATTTTATTTATTTATTTGAGAGAGAATGAGACACAGAGAGCATGAGAGGGAGGAGGGTCAGAGGGAGAAGCAGACTCCCTGCCGAGCAGGGAGCCCGATGCGGGACTCAATCCAGTGACTCCAGGATCATGACCTGAGCCGAAGGCAGTCGCTTAACCAACTGAGCCACCCAGGCGCCCTTTTTTTTTTTTTTTAAAGATTTTATTGATTTGACAGAGAGAGACAGTAAGAGAGGGAACACAAGCAAGGGGAGTGGGAGAGGGAGAAGCAGGTTTCCCGCTGAGCAGAGAGCCCGATGTGGGGCTTGATCCCAGGACCCTGGGATCATGACCTGAGCTGAAGGCAGACCCTTAACTGACTGAGCCACCCAGGCACCCCTGCAAAACTTCTCTTAACTCTCATCTCCTTCAGGATACCTTATCTGAACAACCCCCCTCCTGCCAGTTTAATTAGATCACAACTTGGCAAAGATTTTCTGGAAAGGCCCAGATACTAAATTAGGCTTTGTTTACATATACTCTCTGTTGTGTATTCACCTCTGCTGTTGTAGTGAAAAGCAGCCATAGGCAGTGTATAAACCAATAAAACAATGTATTTACAAAAATATATGGCAAGTGAGAGTAGATTTGGCCTTTGACTCCCTGATTTAGATCTCTATGACTGTATATAGTGTATATTTTACTTAAATGTTTTTGACAGAATGCTTGTCCCAGATAGTACCTATTGACTTATTTGCCTTCCTCACTCACCACACCATTAGCTCCCCAGGGGCAGGGTACATGTATTAATATGACTTTGTATTTTCAGCTGTGAGCATGGTACCTGACATATAGTAGACATTGTTTATTAAACATAGAAACTAACCCTGTGTCCTTGGACTAGGCACTTTAATATCCTGTTAGTGATTTTGGGAGCCTCTAAGTAAGTGGGAGAATTGTGTATATTTTCCTGAAGGAGTCTGGCACTTTTTCTTTTCCTTCATATTTTCTAACTACCAGAGGTCCTCATTTTACCCATTTCTGACTTTAGCCTTCTGTTGGACCTGTTAGGCTGTTCTGTCAATAGTCCTCTCTGGACCTACTAAAGTATACCTGTTTCCTTTGGGGCTTTGAGGAGACACAGCTCACAATTTATGTTGTCCTGTTAAGACAACGAAACTATTTTATTAGGAATTCTCTAAGGATTCAAGGCAATGCATTTGAAAGCAACGTCTTTTCTAGGAATGGATAGTACCACTGATGGTGTTTCTGCTCAAAGACATAGTGTTTCTCCTCAGATTGTTTTTTAAGGACAGGAAGTGAGCTAAAGGTATAGAACATTTATATAATGGCTTTCGACTTAATAATTTTGGAGACCTTGATGTTTTTGATCAAGCTTTTATGATTTACTCTTATTTTTAAACCCAGTAATCTAAATCTTTTCCTTTCTTAAATAAACCCAATCTTTAATAAAAGTACCAAGGTGTGATTTTACTCTCTTAAAGTACTTTTGTTGGAGAAATACCAATCTGTTTTTCCATTTCCTAACTCATTGTCAATTCATTTCTCTAGTTGACTTCCAAGGTTATATATTAGATCTAGATAGTTCATTGGAAATTCTTATTTCCTTTTTGACTTATTTCTTTGTAAATAGGTACTTCAAATTCTACAGTGCTTTTAGTAATTATTCTGTTTTTTATTGTAAATTTCCTTTTTTTTTTTTTTTTTTTTTAAAGCTGTACACCCCACGGGCGCCTGGGTGGCTCAGTTGGTTACGCAACTGCCTTCAGCTCAGGTCGTGATCCTGGAGTCCCGGGATCGAGTCCCACATCGGGCTCCCCGCTCAGCAGGGAGTCTGCTTCTCCCTCTGACCCTCCCCCATCTCATGCTCTCTCTCTCTCTCATTCTCTCTCTCAAATAAATAAATAAAATCTTTAAAAAAAAAAAAAAAAAAAAGCTGTACACCCCACATGGGGCTTGAACTCATGACCCCGAGATCAAGAGCTGCATGCTCTTCTGACTGAGCCAGCCAGGTGCCCCTGCCCAAAATATATTTTTATATTTTCTGGGAATATATTTTCTAGTTCTGCTCAGTAGAAATATCACATGAGAGATACATATGTAATTTAAATTTTTCTAGTAGCCTTGTTAAAAAAATTAGAAACATGAAAGTAATTTTATTTTATTTATTTATTTATTTTTAAGATTTTTATTTATTTATTGAGAGAGAGAGAGAGAATGATAGAGAGCATGAGAAGGAGGAGGGTCAGAGGGAGAAGCAGACTCCCTGCTGAGCAAGGAGCCCGATGCGGGACTCGATCCTGGGACTCCAGGATCATGACCTGAGCTGAAGGCAGTCGCTTAACCAACTGAGTGAGCTACCCAGGCGCCCCCATGAAAGTAATTTTAATGATATATCTTACTTGACCTGATATATCCAAAATATTACAATTTCAACATCTACTCAGTATGAAGGATTATTTATGAGAAATTTTACATTCTTTATTTTTGTGTGGTACTTTTTTTTTATTATTATAGTTAACATTCAGTATTACATTAGTTTCGGGTGTACAACAGTGTATGACAACTCTATACATTATGCTGTGCTCACCACAAATGTAGCTACCATCTGTCACCATACACGCTATTATAATGCCATTGACTATATTCCCTGCACTGTACCATTTATCCCTGTGACTTAATCATTCCATAACTGGAAGCCTGTACCTCTTATTTCCCTTTACCCTTTCCTGCCCATCCCCCCAGCTCCCTCACCTCTGGCAACCACCAATTTGTTCTCTGTCTTTATGGGTCTGTTTCTGCTTTGTTTATGTGGTATTGCCTTTGAAATCCACTTTGTAGTTTGTACGTGTTGTACACTGCAGCCTATCTCAGTTCAGAATGAATGGCCACATTTCAAGTGTTAATAGTGACGTGTAGCTAGTGACTGCTGTATTGGACAGATAGACTATAATCCATTTGTTGGATAGGTAAGTGTCAGAAGTTGGGCTTATTACTGAGAAAGTATGATCAATGCAAAGTGATATAGGGTTGGTTACTGAAAGGTTGCAAAGTGAAGTCTATGTTATTATCAAAGAGGCAAAATAAGGTGTTATATACTAGTGTTTGTGATGCCAAAAATATATTTTCTTCATTTTACTTTATCTGGCATGACATTGCCAGATATTATTCAGCTTTATAATTATCAGGGTTAAATATTTGTTCTTTAAAAATTTTAAATTATACCTAGGTTTTTAGTATATTGAACAATGATAAACTAAGAAACATTTGTCCATTTTATTTGATAATTGTTTGCTCTAGAAATTTATTAGGAATTTTATTGTATTTTTAGCTAAGTCGTAATGATACAGAGAAAATAAATTCATGAGACTGACTGTTTTGTCTTTTTACTTATAGGTTTCTATGATTAGAGATATTCGAGAGAGGGAGATTCGGATCTATACAGATGCAGGCCGTATTTGTAGGCCACTTCTGATTGTAGAAAAACAAAAGCTACTTTTGAAGAAGAGACATATTGATCAATTGAAAGAGAGAGAATATAACAACTACAGGTAAGAACATGCAGTCAGAAAAAAATTGAGATATAATTCACATGCCATAAAATTAACCATTTTAAAATATTACAGTTCAGTGGTTTTTAGTCTATTCATAAGATTGTAAAAAAAAAAAAAAAGATTGTGCATCTGTCACCACTACCTAATTCCAGAACATTCTTACTGCCCCCAAAAAGAAACTATTAGCAGTCACATTTGTTTTTCTTGATTTTTGTCATCAAGTAAGGGACTTGTAGGGTTTTGTTTAAGAATAAAAGTCTTTGTGACCTGTTAAAGTCTAATAATAAGAAATAACATATAATGTAAATTATGTATATGTAACATGGATAATATAATAGTAAGTAAAAAACTTAATAAAAAGATGAACCTGCTTTAAAACTTATTTTTAATAGTTGAATGTATATGTTTTATTGTAAAAAAATTTCAAACAACATATATAATGAAAAATATATAAAAGCCCCCAATTCATATTTTCCTCTTAAAAAGTAAGTAACCCATACCCATATATTCACAAATAATTCCCTTTATTTATTTATTTAAAAAGATTTTAATTAATCTCTACACTAGTGTGGAGCTTGAACTCAAAATCCCAAGATAAGAGTCGTATGGTCCACTGACCGAGCCAGCCAGGCACCCCCAAATAGTTCCCTCTAGGACAAAGCAAGACAAACTAATAGTAATATTTATAGGACCACACTTCATGTGTATTGTTTAGTAATTTGCATTTTTTTTTCCACTATTAATAATAATATACCTGTTTTGGAACTTTTTCTGTATCTGTACATGTAGATATGGGAATACTCTTTGTTAAGTAGTAAGCTTAGTTAAAATACTTCAGTAAATAAGGAAATAAAGTGAATTCTTCTCTTTTAGTTGGCAGGATCTTGTGGCCAGTGGGGTAGTAGAATACATTGATACTCTGGAAGAAGAAACAGTGATGCTCGCAATGACTCCAGATGATTTACAGGAGAAAGAAGTAGCTTATTGTTCCACATATACACACTGCGAGATTCATCCGTCAATGATTCTTGGTGTCTGTGCATCTATTATTCCCTTTCCTGATCATAACCAGGTTGGTAGCAGTTTTTAACTTCTGGTTTGTGAGGAATTGGGGGAAGTAGATAAAAACTAGATTGATCTGTAGTTTTTCCTAAAGAAAAGCATGCTGATGAAAGGACTATGAAATCTGCATTAAATATACTTACTTTTTGTTTCACTGTTAGGAGCCAGAGTTGATTATTCCAAATGGTTATCACTTACCTTTCAGAAAAAAAGCATAACCTTTTCCAACCATATTCCCGATTTACATAGTACCCTGAAGTTTGTTCCTTTAGAAGTAATTAAATTTTCATTGATTCTGCTTTTCATTTCTACTTTAGTCCCCTAGAAACACATATCAGTCTGCTATGGGTAAGCAGGCTATGGGAGTTTATATCACCAACTTCCATGTTCGTATGGATACATTGGCCCATGTTCTGTATTATCCTCAAAAACCACTTGTGACTACGCGGTCTATGGAATATCTACGATTTAGAGAGCTGCCAGCAGGTATGTTCAGTTTTGCTCTTCAGTTTTTAAGATCCTGTCTTAAAAGTGCTTAAGGCACTTTTCTGGGTGCTTGGGAGGGTTAATAAAATACATATGACACAGCATCTATTCTCTCAGAATTTATATTGTGGGAAACAACACAATAAAGAGATAGATACGTGGAAAGTGTTATGATGAAGTACAGGAAATGATTGATTCCTACTGGAAATCTAGAGCCAGTTTCACAGGGGCGGTGGCGCTGTAGACTAGCATAAAGTTGATGAAAGGGCGTTTGAATTTGAGAGATCGGTTGAGGAAGGGTTTAGATGCATGAATGTATGAGATAGGGGAATAGCAGTAGCCATGGCACTTTAGTATGACTGGAGTGTAAGTGCACTAGTCTCTCATAGTGTGGAGAGAGCAGGTTGAATTTTGAGAATGAAGACTCATCCAGCCTTTTGGAGCAAGGAAGTAATACAAATAGAAATTTATTTTAGGAATATCATTCTAGCAGTTGATGCAGATTACAGTCAGGTATGGTATTGGAAGGGGATAATTTAGAGGTTTTTGCTGTGGTCTAAATAAGAATTGGTAAGGTCCTTAAGAAATGAAGAGTAGAGGATGAGTGCCTGTTGGAATACCCTTGATGGGACTTGATTAATTGGATGTGGAGTGATGGAGGGAAGATAGGAATTGGAAATATTGTTGGCGTTCATGGCTTGGGTGATCAAGAAGAGAGTGATACTCTTAATAAGATTGGGAGCACATTAGAAGGAAGAGGTTTTAGAGGTAAGATAATAAATTCAGTTTTCAGCATGTTGATTTTGAATTGCTGCCCTAAGAAATTTTTTTTTTAAGATTATTTATTTATTTGTGAGAGAGCCAGAGTGTGTGCACATGAGCAGGAGGGAGGGGCAGAAGCAGAGGGAGAAGAAGAAGCACACTCCCCACTGAGCAGGGGCGGGGCTGGATTCCAGGACCTGAAATCATGACCTGAGCTGAAGGCAGACACTTAACCAACTGAGTCACCCAGGCGCCCCAGAAAAGATTTTCTTTCTTTTTTTTTTTTTAAGATTTTTTTTTTATCTGAGAGAATGAGCAGGGAGAGGAGCAGAGGGAGAAGGAGAAGCAGACTCCCTGCTGAGCAGGGAGCCCCATGCAGGGCTTGATCCCAGGACCCTGGGATCATGACCTGAGCTGAAGGCAGATGCTTAACTGACTGAGCCACCCAGGTGCCCCCAGAAAAGATTTTCTAATAGTTGTAAATGTGGTTTGGAAGAAGGTCAAATCTAGAGCTGCGAAGTTATTGATATATTAGTGATAAGTTTGGAGTACCATGAAATTGTTGAGGGAAATTCAAAGTGAGAATAAACCCAGAAACAGAACTTTAGGCACCAGGAAAAGAAATGAGAAGAGATTTGAGATACAACTGATTAGGAGAATCAGGAATTTGCAGGAGGAGATTCTTAAGGAGACTGGACAACAGGTAAAATGGTGCAGAGAAATCTAAAGGGTAGGGAAGCGTTGAATGTTAAAGGAGGCAGCATAGTTCTTTGGCATAACTGTTTTCTTACCTTATTATTAATAGGATTTTGGCTTTAACTGTGCGTAATGTTATTTATTTAGTAGAATTTGCTTTGTAAATAGTAGCCTTAAATTATTAACTGTACTAGGGGATCTAACATTTTGATGGCAAATTCTCATAGGTTAGAATGATTTATTTTCATAGTCCTCCACAAGGGGTTACTCTTGTCTAGGAAAACACGGTCTGTTAGGTTGCCTACAATATGCTCCTGTCTTTGGAGGATGCTCGCACTGTTGTGTTTTCTTCAACATTTAGCTAATAGTTTCTTTATGGCTAGAGGAAAAAAAGAAATACAGGTAAAGGATTAGATTTGAAATAAAATGTTCTTCTGATACTGGAAAAAGTGTGTGCAGTCATGGCTGGTAGGGACTACACATGCTTTTCAGTTCTGTTACGGCTTCATGCCTTAATCACATTATCTATTCTAAAAACTGTATTTTGAGATAATTTCAAACTGATAGAAAAGTTGTGAGATTAGTACAAAGAACTTCTGTATACTCTTCATCCAGATTTCCTATTTCACATTTTACCACATTTGCCTTATTCTTTCCCTTTCTCTTCCTGAACCATTGGAGAGTAAGTTGTAGACGTGAAGCCACATCACTTTTTAATTCTTCGTGAATGTTTCCTAAAAACAAGGACAGTCTCCACAGTACCACAGTCAGAATCAGGAGGTTAACATTGATATCCATCTAGTGAGCAATCCTTAGTTCAAATTTTGCCAGTTGTCCTGATAATGTCCTTTATGGGTCTAGGATCTAATCCAGGATTGTGCATTGCATTTAGTTGCATGTCTCTTTAGTCTCCTCAGGGTGGAACAGTTCTTTAATTTTTCCTTGTCTCTTATGACCTTGATGTTTTTGAAGCATTTAGGCAAGTTATACTTTGTACATTGTCTCTCAGTTTGCCTTTGACTGTTTCCCCATGATTGTATTCAGGTTATGAATTTTTGGCAGGACTAGCAAAGAAGTGTGCTGTTTTATCATTGCATCATACCAGGAGGCACATGCTGTCTATATGTCCCATTAATAGTGACTTTTATCATGTGATTAAGATGGTGTCTGTCAGATTTTTCCATTTTTTGTTAATTATAAGTATTTTGTAAGTCATAGTAAATAAGTCACAGTAAATAAGTCTTTTGTGAAGAGATACTTGAGACGATATAAATATTCTGTTCCTTGTCAGCCACTAGTTTAGCATGATGATTGTTGCCAAATGATGATTTTTCTAATTCCATCATTCCTTCCATTTTGATACTAAAATTTTCCCAGATTTTCCAGTGGGAACAGCTTCAAGATGACTCCTGATAGGTCCTTCATCCTTCTTTACATACTTGTATTTTGTGCTTTCCTTAAACCTGGACTCAGCCATTTCTCCTTTCAGTGAGGATAGTATTTGGAAACCAAAGTGTGGGTGCTAAGTGTGCTTCTTGCTATTAGAATATCATCATTTCTAGGCCCTCTCAGCTGATAACCTACGAAAACCATGTATGCACAAACTGCCCCCCCCCCGCCACTTTGTCTATTTTTATGACTACATTTCAAAGAAACATGAATTCACACTAGTATCTCCTATCTCAGTCCAACACCGGAGTGTTTATTTTAGAACTCCGTTTTCTGATAAGGAGAAATCTGGTTCCCACTGGCCTCAGTTTCTTTACTTATTTGCTCACTCTGTTGATGTAACCAATCTCCTGACCTCCTGGCTGAATTATTGGCCCTGGCCTTGTCTTATATGCCAGCTACATTGGCCAAATTCTGAGCCCTGACCGAGGGGTTGGGGCTAATCAAGTTATCTTAAGGAATGTCTTTTTGATGAGTATCATTCCTGTTTCTGTAGTGTACTGTTACCTTGGTTGACATCATCTGGGAGCAAAAATCCTTGTGACAGAATCTCATCTTGACTTAAAGTATGTCTAGAGCTTTAGAGCCTCCTCGGTGCTGAGCTGAGGTTTGAAGTGGGTGAGAACAAAGTGGCAGGAAGGGTGTGAACCTGTCTTAACAGGTGGGTTGTAATCCTAGATTTTACATTTTTATAGTCCTTTAGCTCACAGATATTTTTTTTTTAAGATTTATTTATTTTAGAGAGTGAGTGAAGGGGGGCAGAGGGAGAGAGAATCCTGAAGCAGACTCCTTGCTGAGTGCGGAGCCAGACTTGGGGCTCGATCCCAGGACCCTGACATCTTGACCTGAGCTGAAATCAAGAGTCAGCTGCTCAATCGACTGAGCCACCCAAGAGCCCCTTAGCTCACAGATATTTTTATCGAAGTTACTAATATTTATTGAGCATTGAGTTTGTGTGAAACACCATCCAGGTGCTTTACACATGTTATTTCTAAGGATCATAAAAGCATTTTGGTATTTTTTCAATTGCAAAATGAAAATAATAGTAGTACCTACCTCATAAAGCTTTTGTGATGATTAAATGGTTAAATCCGCTTAAAACTCATGGCTTAGTGCCTGGTAGTTAATAAGGGAGGAGTAAATGTTAACTGATTAGAAATAGCGGTGGTGGTATCATCTCTGTTTTACAACTGTGGAGACAGGATTCGAAAGGTTAAGTTATTTGCCCAAAGTTACACAACTTAAGAAATAGAAGTCCAGAATTTAGACTCTGGCCTGTGTTTTTCCTTTTTGACCAAATGTAGACCTTTTCCTCCCATCTCTCTCTCTTGTGCCTTTTCTATTACATTGCATCTTGATTTGGGGCTTTTAAGAAAAAACTATAAGAAGCATAATTAAGAAGTTAACTATTTTTAGCTAAATTTAGCTGATCTTTTAGTCTTGCCCAGATACCTTGGATAAAGGTTCTGGGAAGGAAGGGGCTGCCTCCTGGGCTCTAGTTGATGTAGCATATGTGGGTGATCCAGGAATTGTCACAGAAGAGACAGGAAAGCCTCACAAGGCCAAGACAGTTGAGCACCTATAGGCTGCATCACCTGGAAAAAGGTGCGGGGCATGGGTGGTGCTCCACCAAAATGTGAGGACGTGCTGGGGAAGTCTTGCCTGTTTAATGTATCACAGATGTGATATATGCCCTACTACTGGCTTCCTTAGTAGTAGGATCATATCACATCTCCCAAGACCCTGAGATTTCTGCAAATTCTTCACTTTTCAGAGCCTCCCCTGCCTTTAGGAACCTGCATCTTTATGTATTTTCCTTGCATTATGCTGCTTGATCATTTGTGAAACTTAAAATTCTTCTAGTTCTCCCAAAGAATCCACACAAAAGCATGGTGACCAATGTGGATGCTACTAAAGCTTTCATAGAGGAAATCATTTAGATTTCAGGAGGAGCTTTCATTGCACACCTGAGGAGTGACTATGTATTTGACTTTTCTGATTCTCTGAAGGCCTTGCCTGCTACTAGGGTTTTATCCAGTGTCCACTTCCCTGACATTGCCCTTTCCTTGGAGAATTTCACACTCCTTTTCCTCCCCAAGCAGAGCATTTTAGCTTCAAATTTAAATATACAAACCCAGCAAGGTGCTCAGAAGAACAAATGCCCTCTTGTTAGTATGATTCTTCTTTTGTAGAGAGCAGTCAAGGTTATATTTAGAACAAGTATTTAGTGTTATTTTTTAAAAGGGCTTGCAGCCACAAACTCCTACATGGTTAGGCATGATTGGTGAGTTAAAGAGAGGTTTGCCTTTCCATTGGGGTTAGCTCTGTTCAGCTTCAGCTATGGTTGTGATGTGTATAAGTGGGCCCAGTGATGCCAGATCTGATTTTGTAAGAAAAGTTTGAATTCTAAGCTTTTGTGTAGATTTACTTTTTAAAGTGTTAGAAATGAATTCAAGTTAAAAACAAAACTCTGGGGGCACCTGGGTGGCTCAGTTGGAGGAGCGTGCAACTCTTGATCCTGGGGTTGTGAGTTTGAGTCCCCTGTTGGGTATAGATACTACTTAAATATTAAAAAAAAAAAAAAAAAAGTATGGCAAGATTGAAACCATAGAAGTTATGGAAGACAGGAAGACATGAAAAAGGAGAGGATTTGCTTTTGTAACTTTTTGTTTTTT
Organism: Neomonachus schauinslandi; assembly: GCF_002201575.2. Taxonomy (NCBI): domain Eukaryota; kingdom Metazoa; phylum Chordata; class Mammalia; order Carnivora; family Phocidae; genus Neomonachus; species Neomonachus schauinslandi. The sequence continues at coordinate 158,591,996 of NC_058404.1, read as the reverse complement.
TATTTATTTTTTTCTCCATGTTTGTTTGTTTATTTTTAATTTTATTGTTATGTTAATCACCATACATTACATCATTAGTTTTTGATGTAGTATTCCATGATTCATTGTTTGCGTATAACACCCAGTGCTCCATGCAGAGCGTGCCCTCTTTAATACCCATCACCAGGCTAACCATCCTTTCACCCCCCTCCCCTCTAGAACCCTCAGTTTGTTTCTCAGAGTCCATAGTCTCTCATGGTTCATCTCCCCCTCCGATTTCCTCCCTCCTGCTATCTTCTTCTTCTTCTTCTTTTTTTTTTTTTTTTTAACATATATTGTATTATTTGTTTCAGAGGTACAGATCTGTGATTCAACAGTCCTGCACAATTCACAGTGCTCACCATAGCACATACACTCCTCAGTGTGTATCACCCAGACACCCCATCCCTCCCCCCCCCCCCCCC
>NC_058404.1:158354015-158591453 GCF_002201575.2 Neomonachus schauinslandi | reverse complement strand
AGATGTCCATCGACAGATGAATGGATAAAGAAGATGTGGTATATATATACAATGGAATATTATGCAGCCATCAAAAGGAATGAGATCTTGCCATTTGCAACGATGTGGTTGGAACTGGAGGGTGTTATGCTGAGCGAAATGAGTCAATCAGAGAAAGACATGTATCATATGACCTCACTGATATGAGGAATTCTTAATCTCAGGAAACTTTTTTGTTTTTTAAAGATTTAGAGACATAGCCAGAGAGGGAACACAAGCAGGGGGAGTGGGAGAGGGAGAAGCAGGCTTCCCGCAGAGCAGGGAGCCCGATGCGGGGCTCGATCCCAGGACTCTGGGATCATGACCTGAGCAGAAGGCAGACGCTTAACGACTGAGCCACCCAGGTTTTGTAACTTGATGATCGTGATACAGTTGATGACAAAATTGTAGTTCGGAAATACCACACTATTAACATGCATAATTGTGAAGTGAAAAAGGCCCTTTCTAAACAAGAAATGCAGTCTGCTGGATCACAAAGAGGTCATAGAGGTGGATGTGGCTACTTCACGGGTGATGGAGGAAACTTCGGTGGAAAAGGAGGCTGTGGTGGTGGCAGCAGAGGGAGTTATAGAGGATGGTGGCGATGGTGGTGGTGGTCCTGGTTATAGCAGTAGAGGAGGCTGTGGTGGCAGTGGGCCCAGGATATGGACACCAAAGGAGGTGGTTATGGTGGCGTTGGTGGAAGAAATGGTGGTTACAGTGAAGGGGGATATTTTGGAGGAGGTAACTATGGTGGTGGTGGGAACTACAGTGATTTTGGAATTTACAGTGGACAACAGCAGTCAAATATGGACCCGTGAAGGGGGGCAGTTTTGGTGGAAGAAGCTTGGGTAGCCCCTATGGTAGTGGTTATGGATCTGGTGGTGGAAGTGGTGGATATGGTAGCAGAAGGTTCTAAAAGAACTCAGAAGAAAAGGGCTACAGTTCTTAGCAGGAGAGAGAGCGAGTTGTCAGGAAAGCTGCAGGTTACTTTGAGATAGTTGTCCCAAATGCATTAAAGGAATTGTAAAAATCTGCCACAGAAGGAATGATGATCCACTGTCAGAAAAGTTGCAGCTTAAATAGGAACCTTTCTTGTTCAGGACCATCATAGCCACAGTTTGCAAGACGTGCAGCTATTGCTTAATGCAATCTAATGTCAATTAGATGTACATTCCTCTTTTTTTTTTAAAGATTTTAAGTAATCTCTACACCCAACGTGGGGCTCGAACTCATGACCCTGAAATCAATTCGCTTGCTCTACTGACTGAGCCAGCCAGGTGCCCCTAGATGTACATTCCTGAGGTCTTTTATCTCTTGTAGCTTTGCCTTTTTCTTTTTCTTTTCATTATATCAGTTATATTGCCCTGTAAATTGTGGTAGTGGTACCAGGAATAAAAAACTTAAGGAATTTTTAACTTTTCAGAAATAAATAAATAAAAGAAAGGAACAATCTTTTCTTTGTTTCCCAGATGAGGCTTATAATGTATGCTCTTATGTGCACTTACAGGTATCAACTCCATCGTGGCCATTGCATCGTACACGGGATATAACCAAGAAGACTCTGTTATCATGAATCGTTCAGCTGTAGACAGAGGCTTTTTCAGGTCAGCTGTTTATGGTAGTTGTCAAAACATAGATACGGTGCGAACATTAATACTTTAATTTAAAAAGTTCTTAAAAAAAAAAGAAAAAAGTTCTTTAAAAATAGGTTTGGCTTGTATGTATCCAAACTTTTTGGTGGTTTTGAAGGTCAGGCTGGAGGAAATTTTGATCCGACAACAGAGAAAATTTTCTGTTAAGATATTTACTCTCTTGCTTCCATTCATGAAGCTTTGTGGGTATCTGGCAAGCACATACTGTTCTATAGATATCTGTATAGAGTTTAGTGTGAAATCAGTGCCTTACTCCAGAAAACAGGAGGCCTGGTTGATGTCATGAATGACTGAAGACACTATTTCTTGTGTCTCAGGATTTTCAGATGCTAATATTTTGAGGTCCTTACCCCCCACTTTTTTGGTAAGCAAATACGTGTTTGCATTCATATAATACAGAAATGTCTAAAGAAATAAAAATAAACCTATTAATCTTAGGATCCATAAATAACTATTGGTTTTTTTCAATCTTTTTAAAATTATCCTTCAATTATTTTATTGACAATCTCAAATACATAGCATATGAATATTGGTTAAAAACTGGAAATTTAGAAGATGGATTTTTTTCTGTATAGTGTCAGAGGATAGCACTAGGACCAGAGGGTGGGCATGATAGCTTAATATCATAAATTTCTCACTAGAAATATTGGAGCAGATCCTGAGTGACCATCTCTGAGGGTTATTATGGAAGGGATCCTTATTTTAGGTAGGAGGTTGTAGTTAATGACCTCAGGTCCTTCCTGTTCTCACATATAATCCAGTTGTTAAGATTACAGGTCAAATGCTACATGTGTGGCCCATGTAACAGCATTTAAGACTTAGCTTTCAATATAGTAAACTCTTGTCCTAGATTAATGGTTTAAATTGTCTCCCAAGTATCAATTAAGTGCAAATTATCGGTATATTCTAAGCTCTTTTATAAAGAGGAAAATAGAAGTTACCTTTATAACCATGTGTTTTTAGGTCTGTCTTCTATCGATCATATAAAGAACAGGAATCTAAAAAAGGATTTGATCAAGAAGAAGTTTTTGAGAAGCCAACTCGTGAAACATGCCAGGGTAAGTGATACTGACATTTAAATTATGGAATTTAAAGTCAGCATTCATGGTTGTCCTAATTAATACCTTCCCCTGCCCCCTGTCACATGGGAGTATGATTTCATGTTATTCTTAGAGCTCATATATAAGAAAATGTGTGTTTGCCAAAAGTCTTTGCACATAGGAGTTGGCTTGTTACGGTCCTTCCATCCTGGTAGATCCTGCATTGAAGAGGGTATTTAGGAGATCAGAGAGGTCATGTAATTTCATGGGATACACTACAGCCCTTCTTACTTGTACTCTGAACTCTCCCTCCGTTTATGTGTTTGCATGGGAACTTCCCCCCCTCTCCACACTGTAGTGTGACCATAATATTTGTCTAGCCACAATATTTGTATACATTTAACAGATAAACGAGGTGATACCTAGCACTTTTTGTTTCTTCTAGAAAACTCAAACTTATTATCTAGTTACAATTTTCACAGACACTTAAAAACAATATATGCAGTGGGATGGATGGGATGTCCCAGGGAAATACGTGTATCTGCTAGTTTTGACTTCTAATGGTATTGTGTGAAGTAAAATATGTTTTGTTTTTTAAGTCATCTTTCTATTACTCCGTTTCCTGTGGGTGGTTCTGTGTAGTAGTGAATTGATGTCCAGTGGAGTTAAGATTACATAAGATGAAATTCAAAATTTCTGTGTGAGGATATGCGTAGAGGGCATATTCTTTTTCTTTTCTTTTTTAAAGATTTATTTATTTCAGTAAGAGAGAGCATGAGCACAGGGGGAAGGGGCAGAAGAAAAGGGAGAGAGAAACCCAAGCCGACTCGCCACAGAGCAGGACTCAACGGCTTGATCTCATGACCCTGAGATCAGAACTGAGCTGAAACCAAGAGTCAGATACTTAACTGTGCCACCTAGGCCCTCCGAGGGCATATTCTTTTTTTTTTTAAAGATTTTATTTATTTATTTGACAGAGATACAGTGAGAGAGGGAACACAAGCAGGGGAGTGGGAGGGGGAAGCTGGCTTCCCTCGGAGCAGGGAGCCCGATGCGGGGCTCGATCCCAGGACCCTGGGATCATGACCTGAGCTGAAGGCAGACGCTTAACAACTGAGCCACCCAGGCGCCCCGGGCATATTCTTTTTCATGTAAAAAAGAGATCAGAAGATGGCAACACCCTTATCCAAAATCACCCAGCATATAGATAATCTGATTTTCCAGTGCTCAGTCCAGTGGTTTTTTAGAATTTCATAATAGTTTGTAGTATTTGGAATAAGAGCATTGTATTATTACTACAAATGGTTCATGGTGTTAAAGATTCCTATGAACTTCTCTCTGACTTGGAACTGATTTATATATTTGGTTTTAATCTTTTGGAGGGTTTATGTGACTTTTCTAAGATTTTATTTATTTGAGAAAGAGCATGCACGTGCACAAGTGGCGGGGAGGGCCAGAGGGAGAAGCAGACTCCCCACTGAGCCAGGAGCCCGATGCAGGGCTCAATCCCAGGACCCTGAGATCATGACCTGAGCTGAAGGCAGACGCTTAACCAACTGAGCACCCAGGTGCCCCGGATTATGTGACATTTTAAGTACTTTGTATAGTAGTACCATTTCAGAAAATTCCATGTCTGTTTCCTCATAGGTATGAGGCATGCCATTTATGACAAGCTGGACGATGATGGTTTGATAGCTCCTGGAGTACGCGTATCAGGAGATGATGTTATTATAGGCAAAACAGTCACCTTGCCTGAAAATGAAGATGAATTGGAGGGCACTAATAGACGCTATACCAAGAGAGACTGTAGCACATTTCTGAGAACTAGTGAGACGGGCATTGTGGATCAGGTTATGGTAACTCTCAACCAGGAAGGATATAAATTTTGTAAAATAAGGGTGAGTGTAGCTTTTTCAAATTGCTGTTTATAAAAAGTAAACCAGGGCAACCTTCTCAGGTCCCCTCCCTCTTTGAGAGCTTCGTACTATCACTCAATAAACTTGCTTTGCTGCCTACCAAAAAAAAAAAAAAAAAGTAAACCAGTTTGGCTTAAGTTAATTAATCTATTTTTATATGAATTCAGGTCCGCTCTGTTAGAATTCCGCAAATTGGAGACAAATTTGCTAGTCGACATGGTCAAAAGGGTACTTGTGGTATTCAGTACAGACAAGAGGTAGGTATCTTGTATCTCCCTTACCCCAACCCAAAGTTCTGTTTAACATTTTATTGAATCAAAATTTGCTTTAACTTAAAAGTGCAAAGGTGATAGAGGCTTGACTTTTTAGTGTTGAATAAGAATATGAGCAGAGCATGTTGAACAGAATTGAGGACATAGAAAACTTCAGAGGAGGGGGGGAATCAGTTCCAGTTTTGTAGTTAAGGGAGTTGTCTCCTTTTAAAAATTTCTTTCTAGGATATGCCTTTCACCTGTGAGGGTATCACCCCTGATATCATCATAAATCCCCATGCCATTCCGTCTCGCATGACTATTGGTCACTTGATTGAATGTCTTCAAGGGAAGGTAAGAAAATCTCTTATAAATATATGTTCCAAACTGATGTTTCTTCCAAAATGATGATAGGTGATTTCTCTCATATTTGAGTCTGGGTTCTTTGTTGGAAAAAGCTAGTATGATACTTATTTTCCTGCTTTTAAGTTGGTTATGATTGTGGTGGGTTTTTTTCCCCCAGCAAAAACTTGTGAAGTTTTGGCTAAGTCAGAATTTTTGTAAAATTTACTACATCCAATCTCTGCATACTTTTATGGTTATCCTTTTGACTGGTTCAAAAAGAACCAGTAGATGGGGAAAAGAATCCATAGATGAGGAGTTAATTCATTGGTGGTTAGTTCAGTGTGAACTTAATAATTGTATAGCTATATTATTAGCTATATTCATGCATCTTTCAGTGGAGGTTATCTATTTTTAAGTATCTTGTTCAGGTAGAATGGCTATATCCTAACACATGGGAGACTTGGTTTTACGGCATTAAAATGTCATTTTCTTTGAGCCATAGGAACTGGTTGGGAGTCTCATTCTTTTTTTATCTGGTCTTATGGATAGCTTCCTTTTTGAAAGCTTATAATTGAGTTGTTTTAATTTTTTCAGTAGATTAGTTTGTTATAAATAGTATTTCATTTAAGATGTTAATAAAATGAAACTTAAAATATTACAGCTTTCCATAACATAGATTTTTATGTTCAAAATCTTCCCTATATAGAAAGGCTTTTTAAAATTGAATATATTTTTATTGATAAAGACTTATAAGAGAAAGGATTCAGCTTTTAAAGACTACTTTTTTTAAAAAAAGGTATCCGCTAACAAGGGTGAAATTGGTGATGCCACTCCATTTAATGATGCTGTTAATGTGCAGAAGATTTCTAATCTATTATCTGATTATGGCTACCATCTTAGAGGAAATGAGGTATGTTTGCTCTTACATTAGTAGCTGTGTCTATTTTTTATATGTGTGTAGTTTCATTTTTTAAAAAAATAAATTCTCTTATTGAAGTATGATGCATGCTTTAAATATGTGCACACATCATAATTGTACAGCTTGATGAATTTATTTCACACAAAGTGAACACACCTGTGTGACTGGCACCCAGATCTTGAAAATTACCAGAACGCTTTTAGGCCTAGATGCCCCCTCATGTCTCCTTCCATTTACTATCCCCACCCCAACCCCAAGGTAAACAGTCTCTTGATTTTATATTAATTTTGTCTTTCAGTTTTCATATAAATGAAATCATATAGTCTGTGCACATATATTTAATATTTTTAAGTCTGTACTTCAAAATCTGTTTCAGGTCCTATACAATGGGTTCACTGGTCGAAAAATCACATCACAGATTTTTATTGGCCCCACATATTACCAGCGTTTGAAGCATATGGTGGATGATAAGATTCATTCTCGTGCCAGGGGACCTATTCAGATCCTTAATAGACAGCCCATGGAAGGTAGATCTCGGTAAGAGAGCTGCATCACCATCATTGTTATTATTAACTAGCCTTTTTTTAATGAAAAATGTCAAACACATACAAAAATAGAGATAATGGTATAATGAAACCCCCCATGTGCCTGTCACTCAACATCAATAATTATGAATGGCCAACCTTACTACATTTACCTCCCCACTCCTACCAACTCCTGATTATTTTTGAGCAAAGCCTAGGCATCAGTTTCTTCTATAAATATATTTGGCATGTATTTACAAAAGAGTGGTTCTCAAATTTCTTGGTTCCAGGACCCCTCAGAGCTTTTGTTTGAGTTGTATCTATTGATGTTAATCATGTTAGAAGTTAAAACTAAGACTTAAAATATTAATTTATTAAAAAATAACACTAATAAGGGGGCACCTGGTGGCTTGGTTGGTTGAGCATCTGACTCTTTTCAGCTCGGGTCATGATCTCAGGGTCCTGGGATCGAGCCCTGCCTTGGGCTCTGTGCTCAGTGGAGAGTCTGCTTGAGGATTCTCTCTCCTTCTATCCCTCCCCCTGCTTGTGTGCATGTGCATGCTCTCTCTCTCTCGCAAATAAATCTTAAAAAAATAAGCCCGTTGCACATTGACATAAATAACTTTTAATGGAAAATATATTTACCAAATAAATTTAGTGATGAGTGACATTGGTTTACCTTTTTGCAAATCTTTAAATTTTTTTTTTTATATATATTTTTTTAATTATTTATTTGCGAGAGAGAGAATGAGAGACAGAGAGCATGAGAGGGAGGAGAGTCAGAGGGAGAAGCAGACTCCCTGCTGAGCAGGGAGCCCGATGTGGGACTCGATCCTGGGACTCCAGGATCATGACCTGAGCCGAAGGCCGTCGCTTAACCAACTGAGCCACCCAGGCGCCCGCAAATCTTTAAATTTTTTTTATGTAAATTCAATTATCCAACATATAGTACATCATTAATTTCAGATGTAGAGTTCAGTAACTCATCAGTTGCATATAACACTCATCATATCACATGCCCTCCTTAATGCCCTTAAAAGGTAGACTCTCTGCTGAGCAGGGACCCCGAGATCATGACTGAGCTGAAGGCAGTCTCTTAACCAACTGAGCCCCCCCCAGGCGCCCCTGCAAATCTTTTTAATGAGCAGGCTTACTAGAAGACAGCAGGATTCTTGTATCTGCTTCTGCATTCATTCCATTGCAGTATTTTTTATATTTAAGTATATGAGGAAAATCTTATCTCACATAGATATGTGGTTGGAAAAGGGAGGAATATTTTAATAACCTTTTTAGGTGACTGTGGATATTATTTTTTGATGCTATGCCAAAACAAGTTGTAGTTTCTTAAAGGTTAGCTGTGATGTAGGATCTGAAACCATATCAGTGAATCATTTGTATTTATCAGCGCCCCTTATGCGTTGTTCAGGGGTCACTTGTAACCTTGATATTATTAAGTATCTGATGTTCAAATTTTCCTGATTGGATAATTTTTAAATAGGTTTGTTGATTTCGATCAGGATACAAATACGTCTGTGCTTTGCAGTTTAAGGGTTTTGTTTTGTTTTTAAATCTATAGGTTGCCCTCCAACCTTTTTTCCTTGCAGTTGATTTGTTGAAGAAACTGGATTGTTTGCCCTGGAGGGTTTCTCACACTCTGGATTTTGCTGATTGCATTTGTGGGCTGTACATTTTTATTTGTCTTATAAACAGCTAATTAGGTCTTGAGCTTTGATGAAATGGAAGGATTGCATTCTTTTGGAGTAATACTTATAGGCAGTGTTGTATATTTCCAGTATCTGGTTGTGTCTTACAATTTTAGCAGCTATGTATGATCATTACTTGAAGCCCTTAATTAAATAGGGACTGCAAATTGTTGAGATTCTAATTTTATCATTTCTTCACTTAATAGCTGGAATACTGCTGGAGAGAGAAACTTTGTTTCCTCAACTGCTTATCTCGTGACATAGTTCATATAGGCAGGATAAATGCTTGATTCTTTCTCTTTACCAGTTTTCAAAATAATGTCTGTCATCCTCCAAAGTTGACCGATAAGTTTTTTGGTACTAGAAAATCATTGGTTTTATGTATTTTGTATATTGAGACTGTTAAGGAAGCCATCACCATCCACTTTTTGGCCATTTGAACAATGCATTTCATTTCACTTCCATACTGGCGAAACCTGTTATCATTCACCTGTTCTTTCCATTACTTTTGCCACTGTACATTTATTTCAGCCTTGATTGCCTGGGAGACTCATTCATGGAGAAGCTGCTTTATAAAAATAATCTGTTCTTTGTTCCGTAACAGTGATGGTGGCCTGCGGTTTGGAGAAATGGAACGAGATTGTCAGATTGCCCATGGAGCAGCCCAGTTTTTAAGGGAAAGATTGTTTGAGGCATCAGATCCATATCAGGTTCATGTTTGCAATCTTTGTGGAATAATGGCGATTGCTAACACGAGGACCCATACGTATGAATGCCGGGGCTGCCGCAATAAAACCCAGGTGTGTAGATCTTATTGGCAGTTGATACTTGTTTAGGATATAACCATGTTGGTCTCATCATCCAGGCAGGTTCATTGTGGTGGAACAGATTGGCATTTTCACAATTTTGAATAACACCTGTATAAAGATTCCTAGTTTAAAATGAGGAAAAAGATAATTTGCTTTTTCTAAAAACCAGTTTTGGTGGGATAATTTCTCTAAGCTGGTCATCTTTTGGAAATAATAAGGATGTGTACAAGGGAATTTAAACATTTTAAATTAAGCAGTTTAAATCTTTTGAGAAGGGTGAATATAAATTATGTCTGGCAGGAAGGCTGAAATACCAAAGCCTCTCAGGAGAAAGAACCACAAGCCCCGGTAGCAGGATGAGTGTTACCAGCCCTTATTTATCATCTACAATACCAAGACCTTATATCTTTCTGGGGTAGGGAAGTGGGGTCACTTCAAATACAGTTTTGCTAATTACCTTTTTCTCCTCCCCCCAGATTTCTTTGGTGCGAATGCCTTACGCGTGCAAACTGCTGTTTCAGGAACTTATGTCTATGAGTATTGCGCCTCGAATGATGAGTGTTTAAAGATAACTTGTAAATATTTGTTTCTTCAAGATTTTTTTTTTTAAAAAAAGTACTGCATTGTGAAAGCATTTTATTGATTTTAATTACATGCATGCTTTTCTTCTGTAAATAGACAATAAATTTTTGTAGATAGTCTTGATGTGTTATCTTTATTTTGGATTTCCTCTATGTGAAACCAGTGAATATAACTAAGTGTTAGTGGGTTGGAGGAAAAGAAACTGGTTATTAGGCAAGAACAGGGCTGTAGTTATCCAGGACTTTCAGTGATGCAGACGGGTATATTTTGCAGGTTTATAAGTCAGCACCTTCACCTAGTTAAAGAAAAAGATGAAAATTAGTTACAGATATGGATGTGGTTGACTTTCTGATCTTTAGGTACTTTTTAGTATTTCCAAATAAACGAAGATGTTAAAATGTGGGGATAAAGGGTATGTGAGTAACTGTACAAATGAGAGGGTGGAATGCTCTTTGGAATGTGAGCTATGGGATTTTGTTGTACTGGGCTATGCATAAGCCATGGACCTTGTTAACAGAAGTGGAAGAGCTTGTTTCACAGACAAGCAAGTTGAGATGGAGAGAGGCTTAGGAACTTCCTCGGCCATGAAGCTTTCACTCAGCATTCCAAGTGGAGGATAATTAGGGGCAGAGCTGAGATGCAAACATGACTTGACGCTGAGCTCCTGCTGTTCATCACCTGGCTTTATACAGCCTGGCCGAGGAGAGTCTGACCAAGCCTGTGTTTACTTGATACTTCCTCCTTCCATACCGCAGGTGAGCGATCTGCAAAGGGGGATGGGCCGGCAGATGCGGACAGTAAATTTTGTTCAATTTTTGGTTTACGAGAAGCCAGTTCAGACATCGGTCTAAGAGAAGTATATAAATGTAAAATAGCATTTCCCTGATGCTGCTAGGAGAGGTGCTTCAGAGGAAGCTTTTTTGATGGTGAAGAAGAGAGTTGGGTCCTTGCCAGTATACTCTCCCTTCTGGCTTGTTCTTATAAAAGCTCGAAGTGAAGGACCAGAATTGCTCACAATCAAATCATTTATTTTTATTTATTTTTTTTACAATCATTTACTTTAAAATGGAAATTTAATGTAATAGTTGCAACACCAAGGAAGACTGCCATGTGGATAGAGAGGGGAAATAGAAGCCATTCCATTCAAGACTGAGATGTGAGATAAGGTGAAAGCATCATCGTCCTAACAGAAGCATTCCATTAACCATCCAAATGTTCTTTTAGAGCCCTGTGCTCTCCATTTTGATGGCATGCCTTTGTGAATAACAATTTCATAAGAGCCATGATGTCGGATACTCTCATCCTTGGTTCTGTTCTGTTCTTAAACAAAAGCACTAGTCCTTAAATGGTTGTGAGATTTATTACCTACCTTTTTCCACTGGTATTTCATTGTGAGGGATCAAACACTGTTATTTTTGCCGATGCTGAAGCCTGTCCTTGAGAATTGGATGCATGGCACTCATATTCTCCAGCATCTTCCTTACTGAGAGGAGATACCTGTGGAAAAAAAGCATCTTTAGCTCCTCTATGGCAGTCCTCTCTTCCCTGTGGCTTCAGTTAGGTCATTATTTCTTAGGATGAATCGGGGATTCGTAGCAAAGATACTGCCAGAAAGAGTGCAGGTTCTGTGCTGCAAGGCGGACAGCTTGCCCCCGGTGTTCTGCCGGGAGGATTCACACTCTGAGGCACAGCACGGACAGCTTTTGATCACACTACATAGCTTAAGAACTGTGAACAGGTGCACATACCAGTTTGAGGAAGACCTTGATAGGGTATAAGTACAAAGTATCAAAGGTCAAATAAAAATAACTATTAATTAAAATAATTAATGCTCAGGCCATGTAGTACCCTGTAAGGATTTTGCTTTGAATTTTTTGTGTGTGTTTTAAAGTAAGCTCTAGGCCCAACATGGGGCTTGAGTTCATGACTCTGAGATCAGGAGTCACATATGCTCTACCGACTGTGCCAGCCAGGCGCCCCTGCTTTGTATTTATTTTTTTAAGATTTTATTTATTTATTTGGGGGAGCTGCAGGCAGAGGGAGCGGGAGAAGGAGGCTCCCTCGATGTGGGGCTTGATCCCAGGACTCCGGGATCATGACCTGAGCCGAAGGCAGAAGCTTAACCTGCTAAGCCAGCCAGGGGCCCCCTGCTTTGAATTCTTAAAAGAAAAAAATTAGTTCTTATTTGTTGGTTTTTTCCAAAACATTCAACCAATCTCAGCTCTTTTTTAAGTTCCCTCCGAAAGAGGAGTAGCAGTTTCCTGGTAGGCCTGTTCCAAAGAGGTGTGGCTGCCAGGGCACGTACTTTCAGCTTGGCAGGACGTCTGGCACCTTTGCCAGGTTTGCTGAGTCTAATCCTAGGAATGAAATCCTTGCCAACCCTCGGTACTCACCAGCACCCAGCCAGTGACTTCATGCTTTTCTGGGCCACCCCGGGTCTGAATAGCCAGGTTGTCCCGGTCACCAGGCAAGAGTTCTGTCCTTTGAACTCCATAGTTACCCCTTTTTACCTACAAAAACAAAAGGAAATAGTCTTTTGAGTTTTCTGCACTGAATTATCAACTTGGAAGTAGACACATTCTTAGAGCTGTACAGGGCATACATTAGACTTTCTAACTGGATTAAACCCAGCAATTTCCATATTACTCTTTCCTGAATAATTAAATAAAGATCTTCTTTTATTTCTTCCTATCAGTTTCCCTCTAAAGTTTATATATTTTAAACTAATGTATTTCTCTGCATGCTTGGGGAATACACACCGTCATACTTTGCTGCCACTGACTACCATCATTCACTCATGCCCTTGTAAATTCTGCCTGTCTTTGCTGTGCTTTTTCTTGCTTGCCACGCCGTGTTTGACAAACTGTGTCACCAAGTGCTAGGTTTGATTCTTGGGACCTTGTGTCGGAGCCCAAGTCCTACAACCACCTCTGTAATGGAAAAACAGTAGGTTGAGTCCAAAACGTTCCTTTTGTTCTGAGGGCTAAGGGTTCGTTCTAACAATTTACTAAGGACCAGTGAGCAAAAACGCCTGTCAAGTACACGCTGTCACCGTTCTCCTATGACAAAAGCTGCCTGCTGCCCACCCCTGTGCGTCATGATGAGAATAGGGATGGGTTGTTAAGACATTGTTTCCTTGGTTTGAGGGTAATAGTGAACACTGTCCTAATTTCCCCCCTCATGAACTGTTCATAATATAAACTCTGGAAAATACACAAAAATCTATGGAAAAATAAAATTTACTTGTAAAACTTCTGTACATACACACTTAGCATAAATTTCTAGAAGTGGAATTGCTGAGTCACAGAGTACAAGTATTTTAAAGCTTGTGACAAGGATGGGTTTAAAAAAGATCAAAGGGATACATGAAGCAGTGCTTGTTTATTCCATCCCAGGCCACCTTTAAGAGCTAGGTTGACGTTTACCGATATTACTTGTAATTAGAAAAAGGATTTGCAATCTCACAGGTAGTTCTCATTTTCTTTCATTATTAAGTAAACCCTGAGTCCCAGAAGCCCAGCTGACAGTGTGGACACTCCCCATGCGTGTTACTTCTTCCTGCATGATCCCACTCCCACCACAGGCCGTTAAGCTGCTTGTCTAAACTTCAAACCTACTCTTTATTTTTTCTGCGGCGTGACACCAGGGCTGGGGCTCTGAAAACCACAAGGGATCTAGGCCAACTCCTACTCTATAAAAAAAAAAAACCCTAGCATTATTGATTTCGAATGCCTGGATTTTGCTTGCTTGCTTTTTTCCCCTGGGATTTCCCTCTATTGCAACTATTAGAGAAAACCAGGTATCTTAGTGTTTTTCGCACAGGAGTGCTAGCAAGACAAAACAGATAAACTTAGTAGGCATCTTTTTTCCTTCCGTTTCCCCAGTAGCTGGCAAAAACAGTTCATGCTAGTGCATGATTCTGAAATATTTGAAAATGGTTTTAACAGTGGTGTAAGTATTGATTCAATGGCCAAAGTAACGTATCTCTGGTCTTAGGTTGAGTTTCAGAATTCTCTAAGAGCTTTGTGTGGGACCAGAGCAGAAAAACACTACTGCATGAGGTACTGAATCTCAGCAACTGAACTGTTGGTCCTCAGATTATGTCACTCCTGGTAAGGAGCGTTCTGTGCCAGTTAACCTGACCCACTTCATACAGAGAAACTGTTCTTGTCAAGCATTTGATTGGGAAGTGAATATTTATATATAACAGAGCTCATATTTTAATATATTGTAAAAAGCTACATACCACATAGAAAACATGTAGAAATGTCAAGAATTATTACATGGTAAACTTTTATATGGCACATTCTGTTGCTCCCTTATGTGAGGGGAGTTTGTTGATCAATATGTTTTATAGTTTGGGAAAAAAAAAAGGATGCAGGCTGAGAAAAGTGGCTTCTGAGACAATTTGACAGATGTGCAATGGGCTGGAAGTGCTTCAGAGTTTGAACCTTAGAAATCTAGGCAGAAAAAAAACGCCTAGTGGTCACTGCTTGCCATGAGAGTTCAACTAGGGGGAGAATCAGAGGGAGATCCAGGAAGTCATTTCAGCTCTCTCTGCTTGTATTTTAGCTGCAACAACATCTTCCTAAATCCTGCTATTGCAGATAAGCAATTAATAATGAAAAGTGCTAGTGGTTACCGAAGCAGGATGAAATAGTGTGATTCTTACAGGTGAATACATTTCAAGGGGTTCACTGAATTTCAGGAAACCATTAAAGGACATTTATGCAGTATAGAACATATTTGCTGTGCCTTTTTGGTGAAGTTTCAGAAGAGGTTTATGGCGAAATAAATACATGTCTGTTGAAACTTTAAGATCCCCAGCCACTATAACCCATTAAAGACAAAATGTCTAGGAAAAAAATATTTGCAATACGCAAGAAAGGGTCAGTATCTCTCATGTACAAAAAGCCACAGACACTAATAATTAGAAACAACCTAACAGAAAAATGGGTAAAAGATATTTGAACAGGCAATTCATATAACACAAATATGAAAATATTCTCTTCAAAATATATAAAGAACTTCTACAATTCCACACCCAAAAAACAAGTAATCCAATTAAAAATGAGCAGAAGACATGAACAGTATTTCTGTAAAAAAGACATGGATGGCCAACAGACACATGAAAGATGCTCAACATCACTCATCATCAGGGAAATACAAATCAAAACTACAATGAGATGCCACCTGACATGTCAGAAGGCCTCAAGTCAAACCCACAAGAAACAAGTGTTGGTGAGGATGTGGAGAAAATGGAACCCTCATGCGCTGCTGGTAGAAATGCAGACTGGTGCAGCCACTGTGGAAAACTGTATGGAGGGTCCTCAAAAAGTTAAAAAAAGAACCACCCTATGATCCAGTAAGTGCACTGCTGGATATTTACCCCCCAAATACAGAAACACTAATTCAAGGGGATGCACGCACCCCTATCTTTATAGCAGCATTATTTACAATAGCCAAATTATAGAAGCAGCCCAAGTGTCCATTGATAAATGGATAAAGATGTGGTGTATACACATACACACACAATGGAATATTATTCAGTCATAAAAAGAATGAAATCTTGCCATTTGTAATGACATGGATGGAGCTAGAGGGTATTATGCTAAGCGAAATAAGTCAGAGAAAGACGGGCGCCTGGGTGGCTCAGTTGGTTGGGCGACTGCCTTCGGCTCAGGTCATGATCCTGGAGTCCCGGGATCGAGTCCCGCATCGGGCTCCCTGCTCGGCGGGGAGCCTGCTTCTCCCTCTCCCACTCCCCGTTTGTGTTCCCTCTCTCGCTGTGTCTTTCTCTGTCAAATAAATAAATAAAATCTTTAAAAAAAAAAAAAATAAGTCAGAGAAAGACAAATACCATATAATTTCACTTGTATGTGGAATTTAAGAAACCAAAGGAACAAAGGAAAAAAAAAAGACAAATTGAAACAGACTATTTTTTTACAGTAGGTTCCATGCCCAGCATGGAGCCCAACGCAGCGCTTGAAGTCACGATACTGAGATCAAGACCCGAGGTGAATCAAGAGTCGGATGCTTAACCAACTGAGCCAGGCAGGTACCCCTACAGACCCTTAAGTACAAAGAACTGATGGTTACCAGAGGGGAGGTGGTGGTGGTGGGGGAATGGGTAAAACAGGTGATAGGGATTAAGGAATGTATTTGTGATGAGCACCGGGTGATGACTGGAACTGATGAATCACTATATTGCACACCTCAAACTAATACACACCGTATATCTGCCTACGGCTCAGGTCATGATCTCAGCGTCCTGGGATCGAGCCCAGCTTGGGCTCCCTGCTCAATGGAGAGTCTGCTTCTCCCTCTCCCTCTGCACCCCACCGCCCTTGCACTCAGTCTGTCTCTCAAATAAATAAAATCTTTAAAAAAAATAAAATTAAAAAAAGATTGCCAAACCACAAAGAAATTTAAATACTACAATGTGAAAAAAAAAATATCCTCAACATAGTCAAGGAAATTAAAGCAATAATGAAAGGATATTTTTATCCATCTTTTTTTTTTTTTTAAAGATTTTATTTATTTATTCATGAGAGACAGAGAGAGAGAGAGAGGCAGAGGGAGAAGCAGGCTCCCAAGGAGCAGGGAGCCCGATGCGGGACTCGATCCCAGGACCCTGGGATCATGACCTGAGCCGAAGGCAGACGCTTAACCATCTGAGCCACCCAGGCGCCCTATTTTTATCCATCATTAACAAAAATTAAAAAGTTGGGCAATATTCAGTGCTGGTGAGGATGCAGGATAATGGTTCCCATGCACTACCAGGGAGAGTGTGAACTGCTACAGTCTATTTAGAAAGTAATCTGAGAACATCTATTAAAACTAGCATAAAACAAATATTTTGACCTACCTAGTCATGTATCTTTTGGGGGAAACTATCCTCTACGGGGGGAAAAAATAAAAGCACTTGCATATAGGATACATATATACTTGTATATTATTTAAGGTGGTCAAAAACTGAAAACAACAGAAACAATATAGGAACGGTTTAATAATTATGGTACCCCCGTACTTGGAATCTCATGTAGTTATTAAGCAGCAGACCTGGAGGGATGCCCATGAAGTATTTATCGAGAACAGCAAATTTCACAGTAATATGCTCAGTCTATTCCTACCTCACCGCACATACTGGGCATATGTGTTGGTGTATGGGCACAAGTAAGGGCATAGAAAGATAAAACCCGGGGCAGTTAACGCTGGTTATTCCAGGGAGTGGAAGAAGGTGGGAGATTCTGAACTCTCTCTTTTTACACATTTTTGGAGAGTTTCTCCTAATATTACCATTATCATTTACTGTTTTAATTTTTTTTTAAATTTTTAAAAAAGATTTTATTTATTTATTTGACAGAGAGAGACAGAGCAAGAGAGGGAACACAAGCAGGGGGAGTGGGAGAGGGAGAAGCAGGCTTCCTGCCGAGCAGGGAGCCTGACGTGAGGCTCGATCCCAGGACCCTGGGATCATGACCTGAGCTGAAGGCAGACGCTTAACCGACTGAACCACCCAGGTGCCCCTTCACTGTCCTAACAGAAATTATAGCTGTAAAGGTCAGTTGGCTGGTGGTGTCTCTGCCCACCCCTATTCCCAGGCATTTTTTGGAATCACCCTGATTTCACTCCCACCAGACGGCCCCATGCAGATGATGCACCCTCGGGCCACACGGGGGACCCAGAGGCTGGCAGGTGACCCAACCTGGGTGCGAGTCCTTCTAGGGGATTGACAGTGCAGCAGGGAGAAGGGAAGCCCTCTCTCTGCTCTGGAGTCTTCAAGGGGCGATAATAATGTGAGCCTGGAGCTGCCAAGGACGCGCTGCCTAAGGTGTGGCGGCAGCTTTCGGAGGTAGAAGGAAAAAAAAATGAGACCAACACATTGAGAGCCAAGAGTCAAGAACAGAGTCCTGACCACACTGTGTGCCTGGATCCAGGTGCCCTAGAGGCTGGAATCACCACTCCTCACCCTCCCTTTCTCTTGCTCAAAGTACCTGAAGGGAGCTTCTATAACTTGCAACAACATAAAGATTCTGACCATGGGAGCCAAGATCCCTCTGGAATTCCAGAAGTTGATCCTCTGGTCAGATACCAGCAAACAAAATAACCGAGAGAGAGCATCTGAGAGCTTGCTGGAGGGCGAACCAGCTAAAAAGGGGTATCTGGTGATGCCTTTTCACTTAACTCTATTTCCTTTTTGTTAGCGCAAGTTTGATGACATTTACTCCACAGCGCTGTTGTGAGGCTTGACCGAGTCGAAATGTGCAAAAAGGGAAAGCATGGAAAATGACTGTGAGGTATCACTGGATCTGGCAAATGAATGTTTTCTATTCCCTTCCATAGACAGACATGCTGGGACTAGGTCATCCTTCAAATGTGAAGACAGTTCCACAAGATAATGGCACATGAAGGGAAACATTTCCAGGACCAGCAGCTAACATCAAGGGAGCATTAACTATGTATCTGAGCACAAGCCAAGGGACTTCACCTGCATGGCTCTATGCAATCTTTACAGAAATTATATGCTACCTTCATCATACAGGGGAGGAAACTGAGGTTTAGAGCATCCGTTCTCATTCTAGGCGGACCTGTCCCCCAGGAGACATTTGGCAGTGTCTTGCCTCCTTTTGGACTGGCCACCACTGGGGGTGGCCCACGGCATAGAGCCGCTTGAGGCCAGGAACGCCGCTAAACCTCTTACAGTGCACAGGGCAGCCCCACAACAAAGCATTATCTGGTTCGAAGTGCTAACAGTGCTCAGGGTAAGAAGCCCTGGGCTTAGAACTCTAGCGAGGTGGTTAGGGAACCCACATTCTTACCACTATGCTCTACTGTCTCCGACAGGAACACACACACTCCCGCACACACATGCTCACACTCACACGCACACACACTCGCAGGGTGGGTTTGGGTGTTCAGCATTACAGTTTTCTAGTTCCTAAGGCTCCATGCTCAGGCACTGACCACGAAAGCAGAGCGGAGACCGTTCTGGAGGTCAGTAAAATTGTTCAGTAGATCCAGGGGAGGTGTCTGGAAGATCACCACAGGGCTTCACCTTTGAGGAGCAGCAGGGACTAGAAGAGGCTAAAGGTTTTAGATTATTGCCATCGCTGGATGGCGAGAGAGGAGCTCGTCAGTCTAGGGGATCTTCCTGAAATCCATGCCACTGACCTTGTTCCAGATGAGGACAGGGGTTGGGATTCCGATGACCTCACAGCTCAAGTACACCTGGGCGCCAGTGACATTCCGGATGTCCTTGGGGGGTGTCACAATGGAAGGACCTTCAAGAGAGAATGCAAAGCCAAACGCATCTTTTTAAACAGTCTGTAACATTAGTCAGCATACTAGGAAGTAAATACTTGATTCTGTTTATGAGGCCGTCCCTCCTGTGCCTTATCTAAAGCAAACTGCAAAGACCAGCCTGGCATCCCCCTGCCACCAGCATGATTTTTAAGCTCTGCTTTGGAAATGCACACATCTAAACAAACAAAAATCAGTAGAAGAAAAATGTATTGTTTATGAAATTTTCTGCTCCCTTAAATCATGTTTAATGATTTAAATTTACCAGTTGTTCTGCATTATTGGGGATGTTCCAATTAATATAATGAAATTTAGTTCCAAAATGTTTGTTTTTCCTTTTTGCTACCAGAATTCCTCCCCCCACCCTTTTTTTTTAAGTAGGCTTCACACCCCATGTGGAGCCCAATGCAGGGCTCGAACTCCCGACCCTGAGATCAAGACGTGAGTTGAGATCAAGAGTGGGACACTTAACCGACTGAGCCACACAGGCGCCCGTTTACCAGAATTGCTATTTTTCTGGCGGGGAGGGTAATAACCAACTGCTCCTTAGGTAATGAAAGAAAAAAATCTAAGAAGATATTTGAAAATGTGCTGAGCACTTAGAAAAGATGGCAGTCCCTATTTTAAGAAGCCTTAGGATCTGAGATCGACAAGTCAAGGTGATCAGGGAGGAATGACGACTTTCTGTCTTCTCAGACAGAAACGCAGAGTGCCGCGTGCCCTGGGAGACTGCAAGGAGATACCTTTGAACAGAAGTGGCCTGGGGCTCCAGGAGGAAGGGGGAAAGAGCTTTCTTCTCAGTTTGGGGAGGCAGTGGGTTAAACAGCAGCAGTGACAGGTCTATTGTGTGTGACATGGGTGTCCAAGGACACAGCTCTTTCCCAGGCTCTAAGTGTCTAGGTCCCTGGCAGGAATGTGTCTAGGCACTGCCTCCCTAGCCTCAGCGGGTAGGAGACCACCCAGCGAGAGCCCAGGGCCATACCTGCCCGTCCCCCCAATTCTGGAACACCTCTCTAGGACTTTTTTGTCCTACCTATCCCGTCTGGTAGGAAGGTCCTTACACAGGACCAACATTTTTTTGCTACTAAAAGGCTGGCCAAAACTATGGCTCATGTGCCAAATTGGGCCTGCCATTTGTTTTGGCCTGGCACTTAAGAGGTCTTTGTGTTTTTAAATGGTTGGGGGCGAGGGGCAGGGGGAGAATGGATATTTTATGACACGAACATTATAAGAAAGTCACATTTCAGTGTCCATAAATTTTTACTGGAACACAGTCATGCCTCGAGTCTGGCCACTGTGGCCGGGGCCGTATGGCCTAAAACATTTACAATGGGGCCTTTTGTGGAAGAAGTGCTGACCAGCTCTAATCAGCCAACCAATGCCTAAATACGATGTCACGGGAAACTCTCAGGACTTCGATCCTTTACACATTACCTGGAGCTCAGGCAAGTAACCCCACCTGCGGGTCCAGCTCTGAAATGCAGCACTTTTGAAACCAACAGACAGAGCGGTGTGCTTGCTTACTGCTGGGGGGGCCCCTGCCAGTTCTTGAATGAATGAGTTTATCATTCCCTCTGAATTTCAGCTCTCCATTGCCTTGGGTCTTCCAGCCAAATAAAACGTCTAACTGTGGGGTCATCTTGCATCAGTGTCCTGGGAAAGGGACGACTTCCCCTTTAGGCCTGGAAATTTTTCTGGCACAATCAGCATTCAAAGGACACAAAATCTCCCCTTTTGCAACAGGCTATTTCCAGCACACTAATAATTTTTTGAAACAGAAAGGAAATGACTCCAGCATATAAGATTTTTCCCACTCATCTAAAGTATTAGATGCTGATTTTTTTTCTAATCCCCTGGGGTATTTTTATTTTTTCCCCTTTGTAAGAATGTGCAAAACAAAGTTCCGAAAGCTCTAAATATATTTTGTGCTTCCTTTCCTCTAACCTGGTAGGTCTGAAGAGGAAGAGTCTATCTTGGTCAGGGGTCTTTCTTGGCTTTTCAGTTGCAAATGTGGATGGGGTGAGCGTGGTCATGCTGTGTTTGTGTGTGTTTCTGGTTCTGTCTCCCTTGCTTCCTAGTCTGACTGAACCAACACAGGACCACGCAAAGGGCTGGGCCTGGCCTGACTGCACCCCAGGCTTCCTCCAGGGTCCTGGGACCCACGGGTGGGGCTCCTGGAGAACTGGAACTGGCTGGCATCTGAACTCCTTTCGCTCACCTCTTTGCGGGCCTCTGCGTGGCTCTGTCCTCCTTCCCACACACAGACTCGTCAGGATGACCTCAAAGCCCAGGGGGTCTCAAGAGATTGTTCCGAGAAGAATACTCTAGTGTTCTGTTGTGGAGGGGCTCGGGAACAAAGCTGCCTCTCATGTATTAAAAACACACAAGGAATGTAAGACTTTTTTTTTTTTTTTTTTAACTGTGAGGTCTCAGTGCCTGAGCCTTGCAACCAACTACTTATTTTAACTTGCATCCATCTCCCTATCGTCAGAACAGGTAGTGGAGTCCTCGGTCTTTGTCAGGGGGCACATTCTGGAGAGCACCTGGAGGATTTCCAGCCTGCTTTTCTGTTACAGGCCTTGAAGACATGCTATGAATTCTTCCCGTGGTGTAATTTAAAAACTAAGATATTCTTAGTTTGCACATGGTCCAATTTATCACATTTTTCTTTTATGATTAGGGCTTTATGTGTCCTGTTAAACGAAATTTTTGCCTAGCCCAAGGTCATAAAGACCTCCTATTTTCTTCTACAAACTTTATGGTTTTACCTTTCCCATTACGTCTGTGGGCCATCTTGAATTAATTTTTGTGCATGCTATGAAGTAGAGGCCAAAGTTCATCCCATCCCCTCCTCCCCAGCCAAGGACATCAGCTGCTTTGGCATCATTTGTTGAAAAGGCCATCCTTTTCTTGCTGAATCATAAGGGTAAATCCATTGATCATACATATATGAGTGAGTCTACTTCTGGATTCTTTATTCTGTTCCGTTGGTCTATGTGTCTGTCCTTGCACCAATAATGTCTGTGGTATAATTTAGAAATGTATTAAAAGTATAGCACTGTCTAGGATCTGCTTTTTAAATCTTCTATCCCCTGTAGTTATCAACTGCATGTACCAGGCCTCTAGAAACTAGTAGTTAAACTGAACCAACTGGATGGGAGTAACTATGTATAGGGCTTGTTTTCCAAAGAAGAGCATAGTTTAGAGTAGCGAAATTCTAAGCCTATTTAGGCATGTTGTAAAGCTGTTCAAGAAGTAACACAGCAAGTTCTGTGAGTGGAAATGTAGTGCTCAAGTCACATTCTGCTTTAAAAGGTTGTAACAAACACAAACAAATTAAAAAAAAAAAAAAGTATAGCACTGAATAGAGGGCAGATCCATTACATCCATCCTTTCCAGCCCTCTCCTTATTCCAAGAAGCATTACATTTCAGGAAGGGCAAGAATTCTTTCAAAACCTCTCAAGCCAGAAATACTTTGAAAGAGAGCCATCACCAGGAGATTCAAGATTAGGACAAATCAATCTGTGGGTTCCTCTTTCTCTCTCCCAACCCTTGGAATACATATTAAACCTGAGGTGAATGGGCTGAGTCAATATTTAGACCATTCTAAGAATATAAATGATCCCATCAATTCTGCTAACAGCCTATCCCAAGATTCCATACTATAAATTTTGTATTACTCAGTGAATCCGGTTGAGTTGATGGGGTGGAGGAGCAGAGGGGCCATTAGGACCCACTTGCTGCACAACATTTACAAAAACCCTTGTATATTTCATATGTCCTTAAACAAGTGTCAGATTCAAGAAAACTTAATAAACAGTATCTACAACACTAGAAAGTGCAGACCTACAGAATGCCCTTTAGGTTTTGATATGCAGTCTCTTGCAAAGCCAAGTCAGATCAATGAATGATTAGACTAATAGTCAAGAGATCGACCAACTTCCCAGAGTTGGTGGGGGCGGGCTGGCTTCGACCTGATTTCCTGTGTTGGAAGGATCCACAGTTTCAGATTCTTTCTGTTTATGCTGTTCAGTGCTGATACCCACTGGGTCACCTACTTACTAACCTCTGCCTGGTTCTTTGCCACTCACTGGTCTGGAAATTCCCTCAGAGGATGAAGAGGGAACGGACAAACTCATGATGAAGGCAGAACACAGTGGCAGTATAGAAAGATGAGTGAGGATCCACCGTGAGAAAGAGTAAGAAAGGGACTTTATGGTGACGCACAGGGACACCAAGTGGACAGGTTTTGTATGGAAGTGAAGGGATACTGAAAATATTTTGGGCTAATGTGATGGCAGATCCAACAACACTGTACCCCTCTCCCCTGATCTAAATCACCATCACCCCACATATTCCACTGATAAGCAGTTTCACCGCCAACCATCATCTTGAACTGCATGTCCATCATGCAGTTCAGTTCTTGAAGGTTCTGTCCTACCTCAGAAGCGAGCTCAGCAAGATGACTCTTGACCAGATAGCTTCTCTTTCCACTCTGCCTTTTTTCCAAGAAGTCCTAAGCAGATCCAGAATTTATTTCTGTTTTTAAGGGTAAAGGAAGTTTTGGTTCCCTTCAGTCAGAAAGCTCAAAAGCAGTTCCTGAGGCCGGGCCAAGGGTACCAACGTGACCATCTAAATCATGCTCAGTGTTTGGATTCCATTTGAAACAAGTTGAAGAATATTTAAATGTATGGGGACAGACACCAGGATAGGTTTGGTTATTTATCCTTGCCTTTGTTCCAGTAAGCACTTCAGGCTGCTCAAACATCTGTCCAGAGAATAACCGACTTGCCCAACACCTGTCTCCTCCCCTTCCCCACCCTGGGCAACTCCACACACCAACCAAGTTGCCCACAGCACTGCCCGGTGGCTGGCATGGGGCATCTACCCCAGTGCTTCCCTGCCTCAGAGACACTTATCTTTCTCAGATGACTAGACCCAAATCAGCCTACTCCATTTTCCTTTCTTACCTCTCACAACTCCGTTCTCATCCAATCACTCTTCATCTTAGCTAAATTCATTTTCTTGCCCCCCCCCCCTTTAATAACTCTTGCCTAGTGACTTTACATGGCCTCTTCTCTTTAATGGTTCTTTGAAGGGAAGGAAGAAGAAGAAGGGAGGGAGGAGTGGAGGAGAAGCAGAAGATAGCCAGATCCTAAATGAAGTTGTAGCAAGGGAGAAGAAAGTCCTAAGTTTGGAAGAAAACTAAAATTCAATTTAATGAGTCAGTGTCACCTTAAAAGTACCTCAGAGGAGTTAGAAGTCTCCCACAGAATTTCCACCTAGATGTATATCCTTTTCCTGAGCTCTTTTAAATTAAGTTCTAGACAAATGACCCACAGATTACCAGATTATTTTAGGATTATTCAATTATAACCTAGAAAGAGCTATGTTCTGAGAAACCATGGAAAATGTAGAAAAGAATTGTGGATGGATGGATTTAAATCTGGAATATTTCAATTTGATTCTGAAGAGGCTAAGAAGGGCAGTTCTCACAAAACACACAAATGTCATAGGAGAAGATCCTGAAGTGGAATTTTTAATTTGACCCACATTTTGTTCAAACCGATTTACATGAAGTTGCAGTAGAACAGAGTTAAATTTTGTTATCCTATAAAAAGCATGAAGATAATGTAAAAGAAATATGTGAACAATTTCCTAGTGTCTTACAGAGCATAAAACACTCCCCCGACTTGATCTGAGAAGTCCTCACCATGTCACCATTAAAAAAACACAAAACCAAAAACAAAGCATTCTGGGAGACAGAACACTTGGCTCTGGATCCTTGTCTGGGGCTGACAGCCAAGAGACTCCGGACAAGCCACTTACCCACTGTTACAGAAGAAACCAGGACAGGCCTGAGAAGTGAACGTACTTCTGAAATGTGTCCTAGAGCACAGCCATATGGCATCTTCAACATCCATGAGCTTTTGCAGTTCCTCTGCCTGGCTCTGGAGCTCGCATGGCCCGAAATCAGCCCAGTGACCTCCCCACCTACCTAAATGCAATGTCTGTTGGGGTTAATGCAGAACATGAAATCAGCCGTAATACCTGGCTTGCTAAAATGTAACACGGGGGGGGCGGCTGGGGGCGAGGGAAGGTTTCGGAGAAGGGCGTGGGCCTTTGTGATGCCAGGGCCCGCGTGACCACTCTGCCATTGGAATGCCCCACGGAGTTGCCTTGCACGAAGCTTTCTCAGCGCAAACAGCCGCCCTGTGATCTACGACATGTATGCATTGTCCCTTAGGCTATGTTTAGCAGAACTTGTAGAGCATATCGTATCTTTCCTGTAAACAGATCCTCCCAGTTTCAGTAAGACCCCTTGTCACACATCACATGCTTGAGACGCAGTGATAAGGATTTGTGATTATCCTGAAGGACCCAATAAAAGCGGGAGCAAAGAAGAGCAAAGGGTCTTTGTCCCTGAGCATTGACCCCCTTGCCTTCTCCTCTCTTTCACGGCAAAGTTTGGAGTCATCTTTCATCCGTCGGCACAGGGATTGCTGGCCATTCTCGGCACATGTACGTGACTCATGACAAAGTTCACTCTCCCAGGAATGAATAAAATAGAGCTTATAAAGGTTTCAACTGTTACCTAGTGAGCCAATCTTTTAATCTGAAAGAGCTGCATAGAAGATGTCAGGAGAGGTCATGTTCTGAAGCTGAATATATTCCACTGGAAAATAGTCAAAAGTCAAATTTTCCCCAATAGTCAATTTTTGTCCCATTTTATTGCTATTACATTCAATCACGTATTTTTTCTTCATTGTTTTCATTTCCCTCATCATCTCTTCCATTTTCACCCTCCAAATCCGCTTTTCTTACTTCTACCCAAACTCATTCCCATGCTCACCCACCATTACATGCTCATTACTACTTTGAAGCTTTACTTACGATGATGTGCTGGCCTACTTGGGATGTCCTTCCTCTCATCTATTATCTATGCCCTATCCTTTTTTTTTTTTTTTTTTTAAAGATTTTATTGATTTATTTGAGAGAGAGAGAATGAGAGAGAGCACATGAGAGGGGGGAGGGTCAGAGGGAGAAGCAGACTCCCCGCCGAGCAGGGAGCCCGACGCGGGACCCGACCCAGGGACTCCAGGATCATGACCCGAGCCGAAGGCAGTCACCCAACCAACTGAGCCACCCAGGCGCCCATCTATGCCCTATCCTTTATTTGAAGCTCTACGGCTGAATTGTCACCCTCCTTTGGCATTAATGATAGCTAAGATTCCCACTTACTTCTCTGAAATCCTGTTGCGTTCACAGTTAGTGCCACATAGCTTAACGCATCATTGTTCTCTTGTGCTTACCCCAGCAGGGCTAATTGAAGATGCCAGTGCCCAGATGGAGTCAGAACGGAGCCAGAAACTCTGGAATCAGATGTTCTTTGTGTTCACTGGAAGGAGGGACAGCCCAGATTGTATGCAGTGGGTAAAGGGCAGCAGTAAATTCAGAACATAAAGGGATTGGCCATATGGAACTGAGTAGATAGCCACTGTCTTGAAAATGCACCAGTGTACGTGCTGCTGAGACACCTAACCAAAGTGATGCTAGAACCACTTCTTCTTTACCAGCTGGCAGATTATTTATCATGATTTTCTGTAGTCCTCCACTTGACTTTCTCTTCCATCAGCAATGTTTCTTGGCTACTGCCCACACACTGACCTGTTTGTGTATGATCAGGAGATGCAAATTAATTTGTATATATTAGTCACGAAGTCCCACCAAGGAGGGTAGGTCTGCTGGGGGGAAAAGATCATCAATCATCCTCACGTGTAAAAAAAAAAAAGGGGTGTTTCTGCATCATGTTGGGTTATATGATGGACATTATAGCTCTGAGTACTTACCAACATGGTTAAGACAGCCAAGTATAAAGACGTCGCTACAGGGCGCCTGGGTGGCTCAGTCGTTAAGCGTCTGCCTTCGGCTCAGGTCATGATCCTGGGGTCCTGGGATCGAGTCCCACATCGGGCTCCCTGCTCGGCAGGGAGTCTGCCTCTCCCTCTCCCACTCCCCCTGCTTGTGTTCCTGCTCTAGCTATCTCTCTGTCAAATAAATAAATAAAATCTTTAAAAAAAAAAACGTCGCTACATTACAGTAGATTTGCAAACCATGCTCATCTTGACTCTTAAAGATGCCAAATCTTGGAATAGTTCATACACAGTATGTGCATTCATACCAAAAAAGGAGAGTTTAAGAAAGAACTGTGATACCACATATGGAGATGAAGAGTTCAGACACCTTGGCAAAAATCCCCAGATTAGGTTCTGATAACACATTGAAGGGAAAAACACTAAACAAAAGTACAAACTAGGAAAAGAATAGTAGGAAGGCACTATGGCCAAGAGGGGGAAGGGGATGAAACACGTGAAAACTTCCTGATATTAAATAAGGGGAAGCAGTAGCTCTATGGCTAATTAAAGAGCAGAGCCATCTGCCAAGGCAAGTCATTTTGGGAACTTCCAGAGGTGGGGTGACGTAGCAGCTGAACCTGGATATGGGAATCTAGCACACAGTCAAGGGTGTCAGTGGAGGACTGCAAGGGCAGGAAGAAAAAGTACTAAATCTCAAGCAGCATAGGCCAGGTTTCATTTCAGGGTTTTAGTTTAAGGCAAACTCATCTGGTTATGGTAGCTACTGTCAGTCATTTACACTTTAGCGTGAACGAAGACCCAATAGTTTATAATGATGGGGCCCTGTCAAACACTGCTGGGGGCAAGAGTGTGTAAGAATTGCTTCCTCTCCTCCAAATATAATCTACTGGGATAGGATGGGGGATGCTGCACAGTTTAGACTAAGAACAAAATGCTGGGGAGGTAACAGACTATATAGTGAGTTTGGAGCATGGACCTTGGAATCAGGGATTTTGTTCGAGCACTTCAAGTCATGTGACACTGCTCAAGTTATTTAACTTCTCCCAGTTTGTTCATCTTGAAATGGGATAACAATATCAAAATCATTAGATTATTGGAAGGATCAAACAAGATACAGCAATGAGCCTGGTACCCGGGGCACGGGGTAAACAGTAAGTATTAGTTCTCACTTCTGTTTCAACGTAAATTCCTTATGACTGGAGCTGATAAAAATCATTTATTCAGAATGACGACAACACAGCACTTGGACGTGGGATGGCTAGGGGAAGGAAATGGCATCTGGGTAGGCCCTGAAGTTCAGAAGTAGGGCTCTGTCAAGGCAGAGGTGTGGAGGCAGGGAAACAGCTGCTTTTGCAGGCAGGAGAGCGGGCACAGCGGCGTGGTTCCGGGACAGCGTGCTGCACCGAAGGGCAGCGGCGGCAGTCTGGTGCAGGGCACCGCGGAAGGTGGAGGGCATGGGGCGTCACGGGCTGGCGTGGCTCTGAATGTCGGAGAGGCAGGATTCAAAGGGCATTTCAGGACATGGTTTTGAAGGCCTCTGCAGGAGGATTAGGACAGGGTGGGGGTGAGGGGGCTAAGTCAGGGTTGCAGCTATGGGAACAGAGAGGAGAGCGGCAGCCTGGAGAGAGTGTTCAGGAGGAACTAATTCCATCCATCCAGTAACTGCCTGGGTGCAGGCAAGTGGGGGCTGAGCCCTAAGCTGTGGGGCTAAGAGGAGGCTCCTACACGTGAGCAGGAGCAGGCTGGGGAAGGCGCCGGCCTGGAGAAGGGGGAAAGGACGGATTTGAGGTCAAATTTGCTGAAGTTGAGGTACCATCTGGGCACTAAGGTCTGAACCCTATGGAAAGAGAAGAAAGGATACAGACTGTGGGGACCAGCAATGCCAAGGTCAATACCATCCAGTTTACATTTTAGCCCTGGGAAGGCTAGGTAGTAGGTTCCTTCGTAGAGAAGAAGACAGCTTTGGCTCCCCCTCCCACGGGCAGCTTCTCTGCGAGAATTAGCTGGCTGCTGACCACGTGACCATCCCCTCCTCACCCAGGGCAGAGCAGTAGACAGCTAAGGTATAGTTTAGCCATGAGCCACTCTGAGAGCAGACCGCCCAATGACAGAACCCTGGTGACGGCGTACACAGATCCTGGGAATGACATTTCCTGACTCACGGTTACCTCTGGGCTTTAATGAGACACTCCATTATGGCTCTAATCTTTGATGCTGAAAATCTTCTTAGAGTGTATTAGTCCCACCCCCTTTTTTTTTACTATAGTAAATATCATAGTATTCACAAGTCATTCTATGATGATTGTAAATCTTGCAGGGTCTCACAATTTTCACTGTAAGTCTGACCATGGAACATGAACAGAAAGTTCCTTGCAATCTGCTGCTTACAAACAAATCTCTTATTTTGACAATTTTTTCTTATTCCTTTCCCCTAACTTGGGTCTCGCACAAGAAGGAGTCGGGTACTGACCAAGGGTGTGACCCCAGGGAGGGGGACTGCCACCCACAGGTGATTCTGGTACACATGGGATGGGGTGACCTCAGAGGGACCCTGCACGACGGGTTCATATGTGTAAGGTGGGGCGATCACTGTGGTAGCCACGCGGTAGGTTAGCTAACCTGGGCTGGGTCAGCAACGACGCCAAGGGATGAGTTCATGGATTCAGCAGGGCTCACACAGAAGTTGGAATATCTGAACTACCATCATACTACCAGACTGACTGATGTCCATACAAGTTAAATTAGCGGGCCAGATTTTTATTTGGTTGGAGCACATGGAAGGACTGACTTTATATGGAGTACCATGATAAAGGGCAACTCCCTAGTTATGTGGGTGTCTCTTGTTAATGTGGTCTTGGAAATACTTTTTCTCTGCATTTCACGGGCCTGTCCTGTCCAGACTATGACTCACCTTAAATCCAACATATGAAAAATGTTGGTTGCTTGTTCCTATTTCATAAGCACAGAAATGGGTGGGAAGTTTCCATCAGGGGGGGTTCTTTTTTGCCACCTGATTCTGGGATTCCTAGAAACCTAGACAGTGAGCTCCCCCAGGATGCTTCACCTTTGAGCCCCTGCCCACTCCCTTTCCCCTCCATACACACCCAGGGCCTGGCACTGTCAGGCATCAGGAAATGTTTCCTGAGCCAAGGTGTGAGGTAAAAGTCTTTCGGACCCTAGAGGTCACCCTCCCTCAAAGCTTTGTCTTTGCCCACAGGCCTTGCGCTAACAAGGGCTACGGTCTGGTCCGTCCCAAAGAAACAGATGTTCTTGATCCATGCTGTTAGCTCCGCTCTGCCCAAGAAGAGGCTGACACTGGCGAAGTCCCAGCAAACCCCCCCAGCCAGGCTGACCGCTCTGGAAGCAGCCTGGGGGGGCGGACAGGCCAGCACAAGAGTCACCCATTCAGACTAGGAATTATCAAAAAGAGCAGACGGGTTCCATCTGCACAGCGGACCTCACAGAGGGCCGTCTGCAGAAAGCAGCCAGGCACGGAGCCGACGGGGTGAGCTCCAGCCGCCAGGACCTGGCCTTGGGAAGGCTTCCAGCACCTTCCCTGGGGCTTGCCGATCCTGCCTGCACACTGCACTCTCCCCGCTCCCGGGAACAGTCAGCACCCACGCCCGGGCACGCTCCCAGAGCTTCTCACTGGTCTGGGCATGGGGTCTGGCACTGGTGTGTGCAGAAAACTCCCCAGGCAGGAGCACTCGGTTACAACACAGCTTCCGAGCCAGAGACACTCAGAGGAGGAGGCAGACAGGAAGGCGGGAAGTGAGAGGAGAGGCCAGGAGGACAGACTTGAAGACAGACCGCTACCAAGCCTCTTCAGGGAGAGGCCGAGGACCCCTGGGAGGTGCAAGTGTTGGGGAGACAGACAGTCTGGGGAGTCGGCTCGGTGAAGGGCACGGAAACCGGAGAGTAGCGACACTCTGGCCGCGGTTACTGTTCTAGCCATACTGGCGGGGCGGGCAATGGGCCGTGTCTGAAGCTTTGTCAGGCTCCGGGTTGCCCAGGCTCCTGGCAGTTCTCCTTCTGTCATTTTCCTAAAACAAAGCAGCTGGTTCTCAGCCCCGCCCCTGCCCCTCTGCTGCCTCCTAACTCCTTACCCTTCCCGGCAGGCGGCGCGCTTAGCTGTGGGTCCTACTGAAAATCCCACTAAAACGGGGCCCTTGCCCTTTGCTCGGCTCCGTTAAGACACATTGGCCTTGGTCTGAAGAGGGCCAGGAGCAGGGTCCCAGGGCCCCATGTGTGAGAAGAGAGCCCCCTGCGGGAGGGGCCGGCGGGGCTGCCGAGGAATGGAGCACAGGGCATGCTGTGCCCGCGGCTGGCGGTTTTACCTGGTGAGGTTTTTGCCCTTTAGGCCCCAGCCTCGCTCTGTCTTACAGCTCATGGTTACAGTTGCCTCCTTGGCCGACAACCCCAGACGTTCATCAGCCGCCCACAAACAGCTCCCCCTGTTCTTTCTCAGTGTTCTTGCCTTGCACGGAGCCCTCTGGCTATTTTCTGTACTCCACTGTGATGTCCACAGACTGGAAAGCTCTTAGCTATTTGCCCCAAGACTCCGCCTTTGTTTATAGCTGCTTTGCTGAGTGTTCTCAGATTTCCTCCGAGCTTCCTGATGTTCTGCTTGTTCTAGTGCTGCCCCTAAGGCTCAAGCTAGAGCAGAACACTCCTCCAACCTTGTGGGCTAGTTCTTGTCTGTGTGTCTTGGGTACTTGGTACGTGTGCCACTGGGTACTTGTTTTCTGTGTTCCGGCGCGAGTGCAAGGCGTTCTTCCTGCCTGCTGGGAGGAAGTTCACATCATAGAAGGTGCTAGATGTGGATGCAGTGCACCGTCTGGATTTGGAGGAGCTAGACTGTTCGATGGGGCCCAAAGGTGCCCAACAACACTACTCTGAAAATCAGAGAGATGGGTATGTCTCGCTGATCTCAGAGTAGGAGTGGGAGAACTTTGAATAAGGATTTCGAATTTTTCATTAGTGAGGCAAATCATGTTTGCTCTTATCGGCTGGAGGACAACCTGGAGCCCTCTGGGTGGGTGTGAGCTGTGACATACGGGAAGCAGGTAAAACAAAGCTATGCCAATGCACAGGTGAGTAATTACTCCAGAAGAAGGGACCCTTGGGACACGGGAATGCTCTTTGCTGCTCTTACCAGTAGTTATAGGACCAGACATCTCTACTTTGGCACGTTGATTATTTGTAGGCAGTGATTATTTTTCTGTAATTAGTGGTGTTACGTTGTTTTTGTTTTTGTTTTTTCTTCTTTTGTTTTCCTCAAGTTGTTAATTCTTTTTACAATGAAGGAAAAAACAAGGAGAGTTTTCATGGTTTCAATAGTAGATTTGGTTTTAAAAGTGAGGATACTGTATCTTTGTGAGGACTGGGAGCAACGGCATGCCAAGTATCCTACAGGTGAGGTGACACCGGGGAAAAGCCTTGCCCCTCGGACCCAGCCTTTTCTTCCACAGGTGCTCCTTCTAGAACCACCACCAGGTCTAGGCTTGGAGGGCTGAGTCTTTTGTTTCAGTAGAGAAAAATAATTTCCTCATTGAGCAGCTGGGACTTCAGATTTGGCACCTCTTCAGAGTGACCACACATAAAAGTAGGAAAACTCATTCTTTATAAACTTGGGGAAGAAAACGTCCTTAATCTTCCTGAAATTGACGTAAAAGCTGCAGTTTATGCGCCCTCAGTCCCTGCCTTTTGAATACATTGTCGGGAAATCTCTCCAGCAAATCGTGTGACCTCTTTAGGAAGCTGGAGTCTTCAAAGACGAGGCCTGTTCACAAGGGAGTTCATGCTTGTTCTGCTTGTGAACAATGCGGAGGAGATGGAAAAGTAATCCAAGGCTCATCTAGCCCATGGGAAAAGATTATGGTTTTTTGAGCCTATCAGTCAGTTAAACTGACACTTGAAGAGAAGAAAACTCAAAGGAGACTCAAATAAGGATGATGTTGGCTAATCATGCAACCTCTCTCCATATTTCCACCCACATATCCACGCGAGCTTGGCCTGTGAAGACTGAGGGTCATGCTCTCTGGAGCGGAGAGAGATCAATCCCATTCAGACAGTTCTAATTTTTCTTTTTTAAATGAGCAAGCAGCCTTTTAACCTACACAGTAGTACTGAGGAATAACAATTCCACAAATATTCTGTAGTGTCAGCACTAAATAGCTTTCCCAATGTCATGTTAACACACTCAGAAGATGTTTAAAGAACAGATCTTTCTGGAATACACTAATCATCAGATGTAAAATTGGGCTGGCCAGAAGTTTAATTCCTAATAATTAGGTGATATCAAAAGAAAAATGTCATCTAATCATCAACTTTAATATCCATCCCTGTAATTAGGGATGGATATTAAACTTCTACTATTGCCTAGTTGAGTTTATTCTCTAAGGGAAAATCCCTATGGAAAACGGCATAAAAGATGAGAATGATCCACAATGATATTAACTAAACCTAATTTGAGCACTGCACTGGCACAAAGCAGGTAAAAACATGGAGTGGATTAATTCTTTCAGGCCCCCCACGAACTGAGTGTTGTACTGGCGACATGGATAGAAAGATGGTTGGGTTGGACTCCTGCCTGATATGGGTTTACAATACAGAAAGTGTAGATGAGTATACAAGTAGATAAGCAATTATAATATGGATGGAGTGTGACTGGTCCTATGAATGTAAAGAACTGAATTTGTAGAAGATGAAAGGGGCTTTCAAAAGTTAAAGGTTGTAGGTGGGGTAGGTGAGGAGACTTCAGGCAAAGGGATTAAGGTGCTCAAAAAAAGGAGGTGTCATTTGCAGGAAAAATAATTTATACTGGTATTGGGCTTTCCACGCCACAAAGAGCCTTTATATCTATTACTTTCATTTTGATCTTCCCAAAAATCTTGTGAGATAAGCTGGTCATTTTACAGATACAAAAGCTGAGGTTCAGTAAGGTTCAGTGGCTTGTGCAAAGTCACCCAGATTGAGAGTAGTGTGGCCAGGACGTGAATCTAGTTTTTCTGAGTGCAAACCCAGTGGTTTCCCTAGGCTACCATGCTACCTCTCAACATAATCCACGATGGCAAAAAAGTTCCATCTTGCTTTGTTTTGTTGGGAGACAAGGAAAAGAAATCTTGAGAATTGGAGGCCAGACTAGACTGCAGAGGTTTTCAATATCAACCAATGAGATAAGTTATGTCTACAAGTTATACTGAGGAAAAGGCAACCAAGAGAATAAAAACATTAATATATTTTGGAGAAAAGGTCACACAGTCGCTAGAATCCTAAAGAGAGATCATGGCTCACCATTCACACTCTGGCCTGAAATGTTTCAGAGGTAATATGTGAATGGTTCTGGGTAGTTTATTTTATTTTTTATTTTTTTATTTTTTAAGATTTTATTTATTTATTTGACAGAGAGAGAATGAGAGAGTACATGAGAGGGGGGAGGGTCAGAGGGAGAAGCAGACTCCCTGCCGAGCAGGGAGCCCAATGCGGGACCTGGGTAGTTTAGATCTACAACTCCAGATAGGTGAAAATTATCTTCCTTATACTGAATGCTGGGCAGACATTAACCCTACTACAACTATATGGTTAGAGTCCTACCCATATCTTGGAGTAAAACAATCTGCAAACTCCAGCCGTTTTTATTGGATTTTAATGGTTTCAATAAATGTCTAATGTGACAATCAGTATTAGAAAATATACTTCATGGTATGTCTTACAAATCATTAAGAAGATGCCATATTCTTGGAAAGTACCTTACATATGCAGGAATCCTATGAGAACTTTAAAAAGTCAATGTTAACACTTAGTAAACATTCCTGGGCAGAGCCAAGCAATCCTTATCTCAGTGAAAATGTTGTCTCTCTGGGATTAGATATGTTTTAGATTTACATCTTCATCTTGAGAAAAACTTTTCGATTGCCAGAAAGAGGATAAGGGCCCTCATGAAAACATTTACCAAACTAGAAAATCCAGAATAAATAAGATCTGGCCCTAAGTATCTTCCCAGCCTCATTTCTTGCCACATCCCTCCTGAACTCTGAGCTCCAGCCATAAAGAACTTTTTATGTTCCTTGAATGTCCTGCTCTCCGCTAATCTTTGCACATATCATTCCTTTTTCTGGAACAATCTCCCCACCCCCCCCCATTTCCCACTCCTCCCCACTTTTGCTTGGTTAACTCCTAGATATCCCTTGGGTCTCAGCTATCTTTTCATTTAACGAATCTTCCTTGACCCTTTCTTCCTCATCTCCCTCCATTCCTTATCACCCCCTGCACCCAATTTAGAATGGGGGCCTCCTTTCTGGTTTCTACATGGCTCTCTATATTTACCCTTATCCTAGCATTTTCACAAGGCATTCTGATTGCGTCTACATAGCCCGTCAGACTGTGAGCTCAGTGCGGATAAGGACCTGTCAATTTACTCTAGTTCTTGCCTGTGTCCCACCGCCCAGCAAGGAGGATGATCAGTACACTGCTGAGTAGTTGAGCGAAACAACGCCTCTATCAAATCACACACCAGGTTTCATATTTTTAGTATTTTCATGTGAAGGTTTAAATAGCATGAGTTTAGGAACCATTCCAAGAAACTGGCCTTCTTTGTGTTGCTGATTATTAAAAACACTTTCAGGGGCTAGCCAGCTATATATAACTGCTCCTATTCCAGAGTTTGTACAGGGCATGTCTTAGCATCTGGGAAGGGTTAAAGTGCAGAGATTTTGTTAACTGCGGCCTTAAAAGTCGGTCCTCAACCATTCGTAGGTACAAACCCGTCAATGTTTAGGTATGCCTTTCTTATGTTCCTGACTCAGCTACTCCACAGAGCAATCAAATGGCCAGAAGTGCTGATTCTGTATTTCTACTCTTATACTAACATAGATCATATGTTAAAAAATCTATAAAAAAGTAGCAATCTCATTTAAAAACTTAGATAAAACCCAGGAGACAAGAGATACAGACTGACTCTACAGCAAAATGCTGCCATACTAGTCAATTTAGAAGATTTAAAAATCCAGGGTCACTGGTCAGACTTCTGGTGGGAGAAACCAGAGTGAAGGTGGGGCAAATACTTTCAAAGTACAAAAGTGCAAGTCCACCCTGACCAACAATATTATTGTATTAGAAACGATGGATTAAAAAAAACACAAAAAACAGCAAAGCATAAACCCCGGTTACCCAAAGATGTTAAAAACATTTATACCAGGTTTTAAGTGAAAAGTCAACTTAAAAATCTGTTTCCAAACATAAAAGAAGAATTACTGATTCCTCATGGAGAGGAAAAGTTCCAGTGGCGACAGGCCCGTTCTAGTGGGACAGGAAGCTGGGGAGATTTACCTCTTCTAGTAAGTAAATCCTTTTCTACTAATACTTTCAGACTCTTGAGGCACCTGGGTGGCTCAGTCGGTCAAGCTCTGCCTTCGGCTCAGGTTATGATCACGGAGTCCTGGGATCAAACCCCACCTCAGGCTCCCTGCTCCACAGAGAGCCTGCTTCTCCCTCTCCCTCTGTCTGCCGCTCCCCCTGCTTGTGCTCTCTGTCAAATAATGTTTAAAAAATATATATTAAAAAAATACTTTCATACTCTTAAACTATCATATAGGCACTGAACTTTAGACCTAGAAGGAACCTAAGATCCATCTCGTTCAGATCCTCATTTTACAGGTGAGCCTGGGGGTAGGGGTGTCAGCCATTCGCCTTAGCTCATTACTGGATGCTGG
The DNA here is from genome assembly GCF_002201575.2 of Neomonachus schauinslandi. Taxonomy (NCBI): domain Eukaryota; kingdom Metazoa; phylum Chordata; class Mammalia; order Carnivora; family Phocidae; genus Neomonachus; species Neomonachus schauinslandi. The sequence goes on along the minus strand of NC_058404.1, from coordinate 158,554,797 downwards.
CACCAACGAAAACTATGTGAATTCATCTCCTTGCACTTTATTATTAACTGAGAAAAAAACAGCTATTCTCAATCAGCTGGCCACCATTAAACGGTGTGAAGCTGAGAGATTAGAAAGGTGTTGAGCAAAGCCATTAAACATCCATTTCTTAGGCAGATGGGCAGCACACAGTTTAGTTGTGGGAATACTTCTAATTTGCATGAGTAGAACATGGACAAACAAGAGAAGGCTGGCTCCAGGAAAGTAATTCCTCCCAGTCCCCTGAGTCTTGAATTTGGAAAACCACAGCCGCCTCCGGAATTCAGGAACATCACAAATGGTTCTACTGTGTAGAATTCCGCATGTGACCTCAGCCCACGCATGGAGGCTTGTCAAGGTCCCAGGTGCTGGCTCACCCACGGGCTATGGCTGAGACAGAATAACAGAAAAAAATCCTCCCCAAGCATACACGTAAGCAAAAACCATCTTCCCGTGTCCTCTGCCAAGAGAGCTGGAGCCAAAGAGATGGGTTCGAAACTCTGATTCATCCCTCAAGACAAATAACTCAGTCTATGGAGGCAATTTTGGCAACTTTCTTCTAAGTAAACAAAAGTTAAATTTTGGAAAGGGGCTTTGGAGAAAACATCGAGGCCACCCCAGAATTGAACTTCACAGGGAAAACAGAGAAGGGCTCACTCTTAAGCTCTGAAAATGCCATCAGATGGACATGGACAAAGGGGCAAGTCCAGAGAGGCAAATGGCATCAAGATGTCAGCCCTCCTCCTTTTTCACAGAACCGTGGAGTCTGGGTTCAGAGCCAGCTCCTTGCTGAGCTGAGAAAGCATCTTTAGTGCACTGTTCAATTTCAGCAACGGCAAACAGGAGTCTGATTGGAAGAAGTACCTCTTCCATCCAGGAGCGCCAAGCTCCTGGGCTGGCCCAGGGCATCTACCTTTGTTTGCTGGTCAAAGCCACTGCCCTAACCTGTACCACTTCTCTCGTCTGGCTAGCCAGTTGCTCCCCTGGTTCTCTCTGCCCCACACCAGCCCCACGTCAACCACAGATGTGAGTTTGTGTCCAATCCTGTCTGTCTTGCAGCCTCACTAGAATATCCAGTCCAGGTCCTATGTATACCTCCTACTGCATGGGTCTCCCTGTCCCCTTATCAAATCCTCCCTTTCTAGGCAGGGCCTAATTCTCCTCCCCCTGACTGTGGGTTGGACTTCTAACAAAGAGAATGCAGTAGAAGTGACAAAGTAGGACTTCTGAGACTAGGTCATTAAAGGCACAGCAGCTTCCATCATGCTTTTTCTTGGGTCACTTGCTCTGGGAGAAGCCAGCTGACATGTCGTTAGGATGCTCAAGCAGTGCAGTGGAGAGGTCCATCTGACGAGGAGCTGCGCCCTCCTAACTACAGTCATGTGAGTGAGCCAGTGTGGAAACACACCCTACCAACCCAGTCAAACCTTCAGATGATAGCAGTGCTCACGGACATCGTGACTGGAACCTCATGAGAGGTCCCAAGCCAGAACTTCTGGAAAAGCCAGGCCCAAATTTCTGACCCAGAGAAAATGTGTGAGTTAACAAATATTCATTGTTGTTTTAGGCTGTTAAGTTTTGGACTAATTCATTATGTAGCAAAAATAACTAATACAACATCTTCAAAACCTTCTCTACCATCAACTACAGTTGTTCCTTAATTAATCATAATATTTGGGCACCTGGGTGGCTCAGTCAGTTAAGCGTCTGCCTCCGCCTCAGGTCATGATCCTGGGATCGAGCCTCATGTCGCCTCATTTTGGGCTCTCTGCTCCATGGGGAGCCTGCTTCTCCCTTTCCCTCTGCCCCTCCCCCTGCCTGTGCTCTCTCTCTCTGCCAAATAAACAAAATCTTTTTAAAAAATCATAATCCTTTTTGGAGAATGAGTTTTTTGTTTGTTTTGTTTTTGTCATCAAGTCCTTTCCCCAAGGATTAGGGTAAAAACCCCCCACATATACAGAGTCCTCATGGATGGGTATTTATTTATTGCTCAATCCCAAGGAGATGACTGCAGAGATGACTATTCTTAACATGCTCTTTGTACCTACTATCTTAGAATCTTTTATGTTACTTCATCATGATAGAATAAAGAATCAGAACTTATATCACCCCAGGATCTCTAAAACAGAAGCCCCAACTGTGGCATTTGTAATCTTAAACAGCCCTTAAGAGGTCCCCCTTAAGAGTCTTGTATTTACACTTTAATAGTGAGGGAAATTAACCTACCATATACAACAACATGGATGAGCCTTGAGGACATTATGCTAAGTGAAATAAGCCAGTCACAGGGCAAATACTGCATGATTTTATGTACATGAGGAGCCAAACTCACAGAGGCAGAAAGTAGAATGGTGCTCACCAGGGGCTGGGGGGAAGGGGAATTGGGGAATATAGAATTTCAGTTACGCAACATGAAATTTCTCAAGATTTGCTGCACAGCAATGTGCACATAGTTAACAATATTGTCTGTACACTTAAATTGTTAAGAGGGTAGATTTCATGTTATGTGTTTTCTTCCAAAAAAAAAAAAAAAAAGGAATCATGAGGTTAAAATGACCTTATTCTAAGATTTATGGCAGTGATTCCTCTTTTTGCAACATTCCAGAACTTCTCCAGTATATAAGTGTCAGACTGTCTCAAAAACCCCTCAAAGTTAAACAAAAGTTTTACTTGTTTTTACATTAACAGACACAAACATTGCTCTCTTCTTCAGAGAGGATTGGCAGGGTGGGAAAGGAGGAAGGATGTCATATAAACCAAATGTAAGGCTAGGACGTTGCAATTCCAACAAGTTTGGGAATTACTGATCTGGAGATGTATTGAGGTTTCAAAATAAGTGGGCTTAAAAAAAATACCCGAGCATTTGAAGAGCTAAACTTCAAATCAAAGGCCTGAGGTCACCAGTTCACTACCTCATTCTCCCTGCATCAAAGACTTGTAGACACAATACCCAAGAGAACAGGGAAAAACAGACCCAGTGAAGGCTCAGATAAGCAACAAGCTAAGGCACAGATAAGAGGAGCCTGGTAATACAGCAATAATGGCAGAGAAAAGTAAAGATGGAAATACTTCCTGTTATTCATACATAATTGGGGTAAGAAATGAAGAACATACAGATTTTTTTTCACCTGGTTTTCCACAGGAAGAAGGAAAGAAAATATTTAAAGGAAGGAAATGGCATATTAAGGATTGAATTTTCACAGTGCAAATACCAGGAATGGGATTAAAGGCAGGCATGGAGGGAAGTGAAAGGAAACTTCATGTCTTCGAAGGACAAGGAGAAAGGGACAAATTATGTTTACATTGACAACATCTGTTAATGCTCTCAAAATTGACTGACAGCGCAGTATGCTCTCTTCAGTCGTTCCTCAACATGCTACTTCTTTTTACATTAAAAGCGAATTCCCTGAATCTTTTCAGTTGCTACTCTTGGGTGTAGAACCCTTCTTAAGGACACAAGAGAAAAAAAAGCCATGGCAGGAAGACTCTTTGGCCGAGACTAGAGAAATGTTCTGAGCCCCTTGCCCAGACATTAGGGCGGGTTCCGGGTAGGTGCCTGGATGATGGGCTGGATCCCCCACGAGGCCTTCCTCCAGTGTGCTCCCCTGAGTCGGGATGAGGAGACCATGACACCCTCCCACTGCACTGTTTCAAGACAGAACTTGACCATCAAGACACACTGGCTTGCCTCTGAGGGAAACTCAAATTGATGTGGGAACCCAAATCCCCTTTTGTGTCCCTTGGCCATTTTGGGCTGGACGGAGCAGAAGAGAAAAACATAGAAAGCAAAAAAGCAGAGAGAAGTTGGGCAGGAACCACAGGTCGGGCTATCGTGGGAACTTCCAAACACTGAGATTTCTATCTCTCGAGGTTGTCTATGGCCCCTCCAACAAAACACAAATGCAAGTTCCTCCATCAGGAGACCTTCAGCACCGGAGTTCTCTTTAGATCTCCCATAGGAATCTTAGGTGAGTCTCTCTTTCTTCCAGAAATACTCCTTTCACATTTGACAGAAGTTTTCCCAGCTTTGTTTCCTCTATCCTACCCTCCTCTCCAACACCCCACCCAAAAATGTCTGATGGTCTTATTATATTAACCGAGATTCTGTTTATTTATACATTTCCATTATGGCTAACATCAAAAAAAGCACATTTCCTGCTGAAAATCACATTTAACAAATCCCTTTGGGGACAGAAAAAAAGTGCAAGCCATTTAAAAAGATTAGTTTGTGGGAAGAAGTCAGTCCCAAATCACTCCTCTGCATTATGGTCTAGTTAAATGAGGTGGGTGCCCCAGGACACATTTATAATGATGGAAAGTTCTCAGTCTCTTACTGCAGGCCTAAACCTCTCTGAGACTATAACTGTTCTCAAATCAAAACATGTGCATGTAAAACCAAAAGCTTAAATAAGAACACCTTTGTTTTCTCTTATGGATGTCGGAGACATCTCAACCCAGCCAACAATTTGGGGGGAGGGCTAATAAACAATGAACACCAGGGTCAGGGGAAGCCTTGGTGCATTTTCCTATTGGATTAAGTTGGATAAATCCTGAAAAATGACCAAGATCAATCCTCTGGAGCAATGTTGAATGGAACAACACACACACTTCAATTTATTAAATAGTTTACTGAAATAAAACTGCTAGTTACAAAGGCCAATTTATCTGGAGATGGGCCGTCCCGGCATGTGTTCATCTTACAGTAGCTCCTATTTCTTCCGCTCTGCACACACTGGCTCACTGGGTTAACCAAGTCCCTCGGGCCCGTGTGCATATGGTGGTGGCCAAGTCGGGCTGAAGGAAGGATGTGCATCCATTCAGGCTGCAGCATGAGTGGATCATGGCCACAGGTGATGCCTGACAGTGCACAACCCTAGGTCCTACGGAAGGCATGGATTTTTGCCACATCTGGAGTGTGAAACACCAGCTGGAATGTACAAAGAGCACCCCTCCGGTTTTGGCCTCCGGAAAGCCTCCCCTAGTCACACGGTACATCCCATGCCGTCACGGAGCACACGCGGGTCTCATCACATCAGCAGAGTTCTGCTAGCGTGGGGATGAGAGTCGGTCGGTAGGAGGCCTCTCTGGGACTCTCGCATCCAGCATCTCCTTCCTCCATCTGTGCTGACAAAGATTCGCTTCTGTGCACTGTAAACGTCTGGCACTCATCACTCAGGCTTATTAGACAAAGCAACCCCAGGTCCCCAACACACAGGGCAGGAAAGCCACCCTTTCTTCTTCCTGGTTGGTCGGGTGGGGGTCCTCTAAGGGCACACACTGGGGGGCCCAGCCCACAGACCCAGTGCTCAGCCCAGCAGAGGGGGCTGGCCTCGGCTAGTATCCTAACAGGTCCGCAAGGGAGCCACACCTGCATGGTGGCCCTTGTGGCAGGGCGGACATCAGGGTCATCAGGAAGGCAGGTCCACAGGGGCTTTCAAAAGTTTGGGTTTGCTTAGGAGGGCTTGTCTTGAACAGTTGTTCTAGGTGGATTGGGAACGCTGGCTGGGGGGGAGGGAGGTGGTTGTAAGAATGTCCCAGAACTGCCCAAGATGACCAGGGTCTCTGGATCATGAGGATCAGACTAGGACAGGCATGGGCTTTTTTTGGGGTAGCCCCATACACCCCCATGAGTATGCAGTCACTGGCCAGGCTGTAAGCCAGCCCGGATACAACACCAAAGTCATCACCACCACCTCCAACTTTGCCCACCATCACTGCCCACTTGTGGAGAACTTTCCGAAGTTAAGTTAGTTATCTCAGCCAACGCACAGCGCAGTCCTGAGGAGTTGACTGGGACCCGAAGTGAGCACCAGTGCAGAGGTGAGTAACTTGCCTGAGGCCAGCGCTCCCGCCGCAGCTCCCCTGCTGTGCGCACGCAGGGCTCCAAACTGCCTGACCTGCTCTCCTCTTTGGAAACTGCACCTCTCACCCAGAACACCACCATTTTATGGTTTGACTCCTGCTTTCTTCCTCCAACCCGCCTCTGAAGGTGTTTCAAGGTCAAAGTGAGCTGTAACTGGCATCTGGGGTCTGCTTCTCACTCAGGCAAGTACGAGAGCCCCACAGGCGTCACTCACTCCTCCCTCGCACTCTGTGGGATGCTCAAGTTTACTCTCCAGCCTTACTCTGGGGGCCTACATCACTCCTGCCAAAACTCTCCCTTCTTTCTCCTTTATCTCTGGAAGTGCTTTCTTAATACCCCATTTGCCTTCTGGCCTATTCTGAACATTCTAATAACCGAGTCCTCTTTTTAAAAAAGACCTTTCTGGACATCTTGCTTCTTTCAAGCCTTTCATTTAAAAGAAAAAAGATACAGCTCCCCAGTAAAAAAAGTTACCAGCGCCCAAGTACCATTATGCTTCAGGAACTTCAATTGTACTTCATTTGGTATCATCTGTGTTAAAACAATACAGCATTACCTACTTTGAATGCACCAAGAGACCTCAGGGTAGAGTTGTGTTTTGTGTGAGAGATATTAAATCTGGCTAGAACCCAACAAGAAACAGCCTCATGTGGGGCAATCCATGCCTACTGGACTCTTGACTGATCACATTTCAAAGCCTAGTGCTTTGCTAAAGGGCATCTGACTTTAAGAATAAGCAATCCTATTACTCAGAGCCTTCTCTGCACACCATAGCCTTGAAGGAATTTGATAGTTTGCAAATTCAAAGTTGAAAATTAAAAACCCCCGAATAAGACTTGAATCCATTTATTCATGGTAAAATGAATATAGCTTTGAAAAGTCTATCCTCATTAGGATCAATTCAGTGTAATCTGTGATCTGGTGTGAGGCTGTTTAACTAGCTTCTTGCTCACGACGGGAAAACCATTTTCCTAAAACAAACTGTCTTCAGCAGACTCAGGAGATGCCACAGAATACTATTAACTTAAGGACATTTCTTCTTCAATAATGTTTCATTGTTTTTCTTAATCACTGTTATTTTCATTTTGCCAGATTTAGAGCACCTCTTCCCCTACTCCCAAAATGCATTAAAATCCTGGCCCCTGCAGGAGTGATCAAAGCTTCCTTGTTCACAGAGGAATGTCCATTCCTACAAGCTTGGGGAGGTTTCCTAACTAATGAACTAGAACACTGTCAGATGTCTGGTTGCCAAGTAATATATTAAAGTGCTTTTCTAATGAGATTTCTGCAAGGTAACTATAAAACCATAAAAAGCACACTAAGCTTCAGTGAAGCAAAAACATTTAAAAAAAAAAAAACCCTAACAACAAATGCCTTTAAAGGAAAGAGTTCAACGCAGCAACTAAAAAGCAACAGAGAATTTGACACACAGAAAAATAAAGTCCAGTTTTCAATCTGAGAGAAAGGGTGGGCATAAAGCAAAGCAGCGTAGTAGTTAGATCATAAAGGAGCCACCTGAGTACCTGGATATCTATTATCTTTAAATCTCTCCCTTTCCTGCATCCTGGTCTATTTGTAATACAGATCTCTGATAAACATAGCTACAGATGTCCCCTAGCAAAAAAAAGAAGGGAACATTTTTTCATTGTTTGAACTTATGCCTGAGAATTTAGGAATAGTCTATAAAAATTTTGAATGCCAGGTGCCTGGGTGGCTCAGTCAGTTGAGCGTCTGACTCGTGATTTCAGCTCAGGTCATGATCTCAGGGTCGTGAGATCGAGCCCTGTGTTGGGCTCCGCGCTCAGCGGGGAGTCTGCTTCTCTCCCTTTCCCTCTCCCTCTGCCCCTCCCCCTGCCTGTGTGCTCTCTAAAATAAATAAATCTTAAGAAAACATCTTGAATGCCAAGGATCTCTTTGTTAGAAGCAATATAACGAAGAATTCTCATTTGAAATACAAACAATAGCAATGATACCAAGACTATTATGGATCCCTGAAAGAGTTTGGGAAAGCTCTTTCCTCGGCTCCTGCTTGCCACTCTGCCTTATTTAACCCTGGAGCCCACCATGACATCAGTGAGGCTCCGAGGCTAGAGGCCAGCCCTCTTGGTCTGCATTCGTGTGAGCCTATGGTTCTCCTGTGTTCTGCACTGATCCTTGCAGTCCTGCAGCCCGGGGTCCCATCTAAGAGGTTAAGAATGGAACAGACCCATCAAAGAATGAATGGTGTGGGGTCTGAAAAGCAACACAGAAGGTGATGTGGGTGTTTAAAGAAGACGACTGGAATGGGGAAGCACCTGTTACTGATCTTCTAACATCTGAAGGAATGACATATCAGGAAATGAGAAGTCTTGATTTTAATTACCCCAGAAGAAAACACTAAGATCAAAGTCACATTACATGTTTAAGGTCAAGGTTAACAAAGTGCCAGCACTTAAACATGTCCAACAATAAACAGACTTGCTTAAAATGCAGTCCTGTAGATATGAGCGAAGGCTGAGAGTTATTAGGGATGGATTCTTCATTTTATTCAGTTTCAACCAAATCCAATCAAATGATAGATTGATTCCAAAGGATATTTTTAAATTACTTATTATCATTTTATTTATTTATTTAAAAGACTTATTTGAGAGAGAGACAGAGAGAGTGCGTGCATTTCAGCTCAGGTCATCATCTCAGGGTAATGGGATCGAGCCCCGCGTGGGCTCCATGCTCAGCCCAGAGTCTGCTTGAGATTCTTTCCCCCTCTGTTTCCTTCCCCCTTTGCTCCTCCCCCTGCTCACACTCTCTCTCAAATAATAAATAAATCAAATCTTAAAAAAAATTAAAATGGAATAGGATTTGTTTTCCTGGTTAAGGAGGAGGCTGGACTAAATGACTTTTATAGTTCCTTGCATCCACCATACTCTGTTACCCTATTCCACATGACTTTCCCTGCCCTTCCACTCACTCCTGCCCCCCACCTCCCCACCAACGGCCGTAACAAAACAACAGCAAGCCCTATTCATTGACTGCTCACTATGGACAGATATGTAACTAATTTAACCCTCTCAACAACCCTGTGAGGTTGGGGCTGTCTCCCATTTTACAGAAAACTGAGGCAAATAAAGGTTCAATAGTTTGCCCAAAGTCACAAGGCTCATAAGTAGGTGTGCTGGGATTCAAAATGAAGTAATTTGGTTCTAGAACCCAGGCTCCCAACCACCATCCCGTATTATCTTATAGGTGACCTAAAAGTCTGCCTTGACAAATCAGCGAACAGAAATGCAAGCAAAGTACTTGTTGCGGTGGATGGAAAAGTGGTTAAAGGTCCAGGGTTTGCTTTCAATTTCCTTTTCTCAGTCTTCAACGATTCCTCTAGCTCTAAATTCCAGAGCTTCATTTGTGATAATCAATTTCTTTCCCTCTCTTTCCACAAAACACCCTTACCCTTGATGGGTCAGTGATATAAATATGAACTTCCCATTTACCTGCGGGTTTAGGGCTTAAAAAAAAAAAAAATTGGCTCGGTCACGTTCCCTTGATCCCTGCTTGTAATACAGACTGGGTACACGGAAGGCTGGCTAATCCTGAGCTTACCAAGGCCTGAGCACAGTCAGGCATTTCAGAAATGCACTTGGATGATGACTAGGAGGTTTCTCTAATAATGGAAAGTTCCCAACAGAACTGTTAGAGCTCAAGAGCACCAGCTCCAACACCCACCCCCGCCAGCCTGGGAGGGGCCACCTGGGCAGATTCTACTCCCAGCCGCAGGGTCACCGACCTCCCGGCTGGACACAATGCCTCCTGCTAGAGTTGCTCATTTCCTCTTGTCCCTCATGTTGTTCTCCAGTCCCAACGATCGATGCCTTCTATTTAGGGTGAGAAAAATGACCTTGCTGCCCATGCCAAGTGAGAATCACTCATTCATCCCATCTACAAGGGAGCACACAGCTCCTTGGCTCAACTCAGAGTATTCCTATTTGCCGTCTTCTTGCTAAATACCATCACTTCTTCAAGCAAGGTATTACATTGCCTTGTAATTTCCTTTTTTCTGAAAACAGAAAACAAATTGCAGGTGACTCACTGCATCCTGTGTTGCTAAAATTTACATCCCAGTGTAGTACATTAGTAAAAGCCCTTTTTCTCCCCCACCTTTCAACACTGCTCGATGAGATGCAAATAAAACCATTTCAGTTTTCCAGTTGAATAGCCATGAAAAAGAGAGAGAGAGAGAGCGCGGCTCCTTGCTTATCTCTGTGTTACACATTAACATGGTCCTCCTTTGCAGAGGTTCTTCAAGGTAAGCACACTCTAAAAAGTCAAATAATTGACAAAATAATTACCCTGGCACTCCAAGGTCAATGCAAATACTGGGATGTGACCTTCAGCTGAATGCTGTACTAAAGCTTCAGTCTTCGGGAATGTAATAGAAAGTGAAATGCAAACGGAAAGGAATTTCCCAATTTCTCCATGAAGATGTGATTGAAAAAAATAAGTGAGCTCAAGGGAAAGCAAGTTAGCAAGTCAAGTTCGATAAGGAATCTTCACAGGCATTCCTGTCCAGCAATCTCTCCCCAACTTTGACATCTAACAGTGCTTTGCCCTGTCACTCTTGTGCTGTTGGTCTCATTAATAATAAGAATAAAAATAAAAATTGCCACCAGCCTTAAGCTACCACGAATTCTGTCCCTACCACCATTTACTGAGCTTACAGGCCAGGTAACGTGCAGGCTCTTCCTCTTATTTCAGGTAATTCTCATAAAAATCCAATGAAGGGCTTATGCTTTTTAGCCCCATTTTACAGATGAGAAATCAGAGGCTCTGAGAGGTTAAATGACTTGCACAAAGTCGCAGAGCTTATCAGTAGCAGGGCCAAGATTTCAGGGTAGGTTTAACTCCACAACTTCCATCCTAATCATGACTCTCAGTTTTCAGAGTCATGGCCTACTGGCATGATGGCCCTTTCCATCCTTACAGAGCTTATTGTAGGTTTTGGCGGACACGTGAATGAATGCATGAATGAATGAATGACTACATAAATGAATAAACCAACAAACAAGTGAACGTGCTTTCTAAAAAGAAAGTACTCTCAGAAAAGCAAGAAATGTCTGAAACTGAGTATGGGAATACTTAGGATTTCCAAATGAAATAATTTCTTCACCCCCTTAAAATTCAAAGGAGAGGAACTGATATGACTGCATGCTATCTCTATGGGTCCTGAGTGCTCCTGGCTGTGGGGGTAATGGGTAAAATAATGGCAGCAGACATATTCAGAAGAATACTGACTTCAGATACATGAAGGGTTTTACTAAAGCTAACAATGCTTTTTCTTCTAATACTGAACTTCCCTCCTCCCCATTTAGAGGGAAGTCGGCTGAATAACATTATTTTTCTTACTTTTTATTTAGAATCAAGCAGAAAGGGGTGCCTGGGTGGCTCAGTCGTTAAGCATCTGCCTTCGGCTCAGGTCATGATCCCAGGGTCCTGGGATCAAGCCTCACATCGGGCTCCCTGCGCAGCGGGAAGCCTGCTTCTCCCTCTCCCACTCCCCCTGCTTGTGTTCCCTCTCTCGCTGTGTCTCTGTCAAATAAATAAATAAAATCTTAAAAAAAAAATTTAGAATCAATCAGAAAAAGTACCATTCTTATCCACACCCCCTTCCCCAACACACACCATCCAGGAAACAGGAGGAGATAAACCAAAGAGCCCAGGAGGAGAAAGTGCTCAAAGACATTAGCTGGCTCAGCACTACTGACAGAAGTGCTTTGCGTCCAGAACTAGGCTGCTTTCCTTTCCCCTGCCCGCCAGATAATGGTGTTGGCTCTCTCCTCTCTGTCCTGGACCAGTGTTCCCAGAGTTCCCTGGGTGGGCAGAGGATGCCGAGAGGTGCCATCTGGTCCACTTCACCTTTCCCTGAAGTCAACACCCATTTCCTCTACAGAGCTTCCCCCTTTTGTCAGCATAGGAAGTGAGGGTCCCAACCAGGGAACTTCAAGTGTGCCTTGAGTGGACACCTTTGGGAGCATTCCCAGACTCAGGGTGGGAACCAGGGAAACTGGACTCAATGTCCAGCTTATTTTTAAATCTGCCTGGTAATCACTTTGGAATTGGCTGGTCTTCATAGATCCCATCCCCCTTCTCTTTTGGCTGGCACCCAGTTATGGCTTCTAACCAGGAAAGCCTGTGAGGGAATTAAAAATGGCTGCTGCTAAAATGCCTAAGAATCATGAAAAGAGGAAGCTGATGTTTAGATTTATTCCCCTCTGCCCCCACCCCCTCACACCATAAAATGCATAGTTTCCCTTCAGAAAAGAAAACATTCTTAACCTCTGTTTAAATGTTTATCAGAAGTTGTCTGGACGTGCAGAGTCTCTGAAGTCACATTCTTTATTAGTCACATCCTTCTTGGTGTGACCGTCCTATCAGGCCAGGAGGAATGCTTGGCCCTTGTGCAGGAACCACTTGGTGCTGGAAGCATCCACTACCACCCACAGGTTTTCACTTAGCCCAAACATAAGCAGATGCTGAGCCAAGAACCTCAACTTCCTAATGGTAGTGGGCTTCAGTTTTGAATAGATATAGGGGGGAAAAAAATCCTCTTGGTTCCTAATCCTGTGAGGCTTTGACTTTAAAATAAAACCTCAGCATGGGGCCTGAACCGGAGAGGGAAAAGCAGAGGTTCTAGGTCCTCATCCCAAAATGAGTGGTGATTCAGAGTTTCATCCTTGCTCTGAAACACTCCTAGTTTGGTGCGGGATGGCAAATCCCAACGTTGAGAGATTAGTTTCTGCTTCAAAAGGTCTTAAGTAGTCTGTACCTAAGCGACCTTGTCTCAGTGGGCGAAAGGCACCGAGCGTAGAGCCAAGTGGGTGATGCTGGTGTGTGTTGGAGAGAAAGGCAGGACGAGGGCAGCACGAGTGCACTCGGCTGGCAAGGAGGATGAGTGGGGTTTGGTACCAGTTCTCCCACAGGCAGGTTCCACATGCTACTTGGTCCTCAGTTTTCTCACCTCTGAGATGGGAAGGTTGAAGCAATCCTCCAGGATGTCCTTTAGAGGCCCAGAATAATTTCTGATTTTTTGTTTCTCATCATTGAAATGGAGAAAACAGGTGTAAGCTTCAGTCCAAAGGATGGCACTCACAATAAGAAAGACCTTCCTGAGAGTGAAACTGAGTTTGCAAAGGATACTGTGAAATTTTCCATTCTAGACCAGTGCGGAGAGCAAACTGTGATTGGAGAGAACTCTCCTATTACTGGTGTTTTTGGAGCAGTCATGTCCGAAATCTAGACTGGGATGATATGGGGAAGAGGGCAGGGGATGGTTAATGGTGAACTGAAGTATTACTTGATAATCATTCTAGATCTATGAGCCTCTACTTTAAATCTATTAATTTGTTTTGTACCTAAAGGAAGGGAGGGAAAATACCTCAGAATTTTAGTGACTTTTATTACGTTACATGGGGAATACCAATGCTGTAATGATACAATATTTTAAAAAATATTTTGTTGGTATTTAAAAAAACACACAAGTACCTAATCATCAAATCCATATATGATAAAAAATTTCAACGAAGTGGCTATACAGAGAATGTACTTCAACATAATAAGGGCCATGCACAACAAACGCACAGCTAAGATCGTGCTCAACAGTGAAAAGCTAAAAGTTTTTCCTCTAAGATGAGGAACAAGACAAAGATACCCAGTCTTGCCACTTTTATTCAACATCGTATTGGAAGTTCTAGTTAGAGCAATTAAGCAAGAAAAAGAAATAAAAATACATCCAAATTGGAAAGGAAGAAGTAAAACTGCAATTATTTGCAGATGACATGAAATTATATATTGAAAACCCTAACAACTCAGTCAAAAAGTGTTAGAACTAATCAACAAACTCAGTAAATCTGCAGGACACAAAATCAGTACATAAAAATCTGTATGTTTCTATACACTAATAACAAACTATCAGAGAAATTAAGAAAACAATCCCATTTAAAATTGCATCAAAAAGAATAAAATACCTAGGAATAAACTTAACCAAGGAGGTGAAAAACCTGTACAAGGAAAACTATAAGACATTGATGAAAGAAACTGAAGACACACACACACAAAAAATGGAAAGATATTCCATGCTCATGGATTGAAGAATTAATATTATTAAAATGTCTATAACTACCCAAAGCAATCTACAGATTCAATGCAATCCCTACTGCAATGGCATTTTTCACAGAAAATAAAAACCTAAAATTTGTATGGAAACATAAAAGACCCCAAATAGTCAAAGCGATCTTGAGAAAGAACAAAGCTGGAGGCAACAACCTCCCTGATTTCAAACTATATTACAAAACAGTATGGTACTGGCATAAAAATGTCAGATACATAGATCAACAGAACAGAATACTGAGCCCAGAAATAAACCCACGTATATGTTTATGACAAAGGTACCAAGAATACACAAGGGGAAAAGGATAGTCTCTTCAATAAATGGTGCTGGGAAAACCAGACCACTATCTTACACCACCCAGAAAATTCAACTTAAAATGGATTAAAGACTCAAATGTAAGACCCTGAAACCACAAAACTCCTAGAATAAAACACAGATGATAATCTCCTTGACATTGGTCTTGGCAATGATTTTTTGGATTTGATACCAAAAGCAAAGGCAATAAAAGCAAAAATAAACAAATGGGACTATATCAAACTAAAAAGCTACTGCACAGCAATCAACAGAACAAAAAGGCAACCTACCAAATGGCAGAAAATATTTGCAAATCACATCTGGTAAGAGGTTAATATTCAAAATCTATAAAGAACTCTTACAATTCAATAGCAAAGAAACAATCTAATTTAAAAAATGTACAGAGAATCTGCATAGGCATTTTTGCAAAAACGACAAACAGATGGCCAACGACACAGGTACATGAAGAGGTACTGAACATCATCAATCATCAGGGAAATGCAAATCAAAACTACAATGAGATATCATATCTGACCAGTCTGGATGGCTATTATCGAGAAGACAAGGGGCACCTGGGTGGCTCAGTCAGTTGAACATCCAACTCTTGATTTTGGCTCAGGTCATGAGCCAATAGAGATGGACCTTGAGGGCATTCTGCAAAGTGAAATAAGTCAGACAAAAAAGGGCAAATATCTCATTTATATGTGAAACTAAAACAAAAAAAAATGCAACAGAGAACAGATTGGTGGTTGCCAGAGGTGGGGGTAGGTGGTGGGTGAAATGGGTGAAAAAGGTAAAAAAGTATAAATTTCCGGTTAGAAATAAGTCAGAGGGATGTAACGTACAGCATGGTGACTATAGTTAATAATACCGTATTATATATTTGAAAACTGTTGAGGGTAGACCTTATTATAAGTTCTCATCACAAGAAAAATACTGTATGTGCGGTGATAGATGTTAAGTAGACTTATTACAGTCTGTTTCACAATATATATAAAAAAAAAAACCAATCATGTTGCACACATGAAACTAATATAATGTCATAATGTCAATTATGTCTCAAATGACAAGAGTAACAAGAAAAAAAGTCTCACTATGTAATACTATTAAACTATTATAAAAATCTATCAGGGTTGGAAGGAATCTTAGAGACATCTAGTCCAATCCTCAAAACCAGATCCAAAAGTCTTCTCTCTAACAGCTTATGGCTCTCTGCCTGAATATTTCTAGAGACCCTCACCCAAGGTTCTCGAGTCCAGTGTTGAATCACTGTTGCGGCAAAGTTCTTCCTTAGATGAGCTAAAATCAGCCTTCCTGCAACTTTCACCACTGATTACAGTTCCACCTTCCAAAACATCATGAAGTTAAAAGGTTTTCCCATATGATATTAAAAAACAAAAAAAGTACATGCTCATTGTAAGAATTCAAACATTATCAAGTATAATGTATAAAGAGGCAGTAAATCATCTAATCTCACAGTAATGCTAAGCCTCCACTAACCTATTTAGCTGTTTATACATCCATATATTTTTCTTTCTTTTTTTTTTTAAAGATTTTTTATTTATTTATTTGACAGAGAGAGACATAGCGAGAGCAGGAACACAAGCAGGGGGAGTGGGAGAGGGAGAAGCAGGCTTCCCACAGAGCAGGGAGCCCGATGTGGGACTCGATCCCAGGACCCTGGGATCATGACCTGAGCCGAAGGCAGACGCTTAACGACTGAACCACCCAGGCGCCCTATACATCCATATATTTTTCATTTTTTAATTAAAAATTTTGTATCTATTACCCAACAAATTGCTTTTTGTCATTGAACAATCAATACATCATATATGTTCTTGGTAGGTCAATACAATATAGACAAATCAAATTCATTCTTTTCAACAGCTGCAAAATATTCCATAACATGGGTAAACTTCTTTAAGAATATTTGGGATGTTTCCATTTTTTTTTCTATATACAAAACAAACTATGATACAGTAAATACTCTTATACATGTCCTTATGCATTAGTGCTTTTATAACTGTAGGATAAGTTCCAGGAAATGTGCTTTCAGGGTCAAAGGGTACAAGAATGTTTCATTTTAATAGACACTCCTAGATTACTTTCAAAAAGGCTAGAAATTCTTGGACTTGTGCTCATTTCCTCACACACTTCCCAGGAGTGGGAGTTAGGAATTTTCAGAAATTAGGCCAAGCTGAAGGGAGAAACACTATCTGCCGTGTTTGCTTTAACTGCATTTTCAGAACTACTGTCAGGCTGAGCAAGTCTTCACACGTTTGTTGGCCATTTCCAGTTGCTTCTCCTTTTAATTCACTGCCTTTAACTTTTGCTTATTTGTCTATTGGGTTACTTGTTTAGTATTTTATACGAGCTCTTCTTTTTTATAGTATTTATCACATATTTTGTGAATAATCTCTCCAGGTCATGGTCTTCCCCCCCCCCCCCAGCCATTTATTTACGGTACGGGTTGCCATATAGCATGTAATATAAGCTCTTTGTGAGCAGTGACTGCTGCTTAGGACACCACCATGTCTTTAGCACCAAGAACAGTGCCTGGTAAATAGTGCGTTCTCAATAAAAATAATGAATGAAAAATATAGAAGCCTAGAATTTTTATGTAACCCATTCAGTCAATCTTCTCCTTTATGGTTTCTGGGCCATCAGAATAGCATCAGAACTACTTTATTAGTAAAACTAACATTTAATATTTTTTTTTTTTGCAATTAATCCATCTTGATTTTGTTTTTAATGTGGTATGAAGCAGGCTAAACTGTTTGACTCTGAACTTCGGCCACTACTTTGTATAAAAGCATTACATAACGCAAATTCAGGGCACCTGGCTGGCTCAGTTGGTACAGCATGCAGCTCTTGATCTTGGGGTTATGAGTTCGAGCCCCATGTTTGGTGTAGAGATTTTTTTTTTTTAAGCTTTTTTTTTTTTTAAAGATTTTATTTATTTCAGAGAGAGAGACATAGCGAGAGAGGAAACACAAGCAGGGGGAGTAGGAGAGGGAGAAGCAGGCTTCCCGCGGAGCAGGGAGCCTGATGCGGGGCTTGATCCTAGGACTGGGCTCGATTCCAGGACCCTGGGACCATGACCTGAGCCGAAGGCAGACGCTTAATGACTGAGCCACCCAGGCGCCCCTGGTGTAGAGATTATTTAAAAAATATTTTTTAAAAAATCCAAATTCCCTTTAGATTTTAAGGTATTCTATATAGAATACCTTCTGTTTTGTGTGCCATTAAAATAAATTAACCAAAAAAATAACGATGGAGAATACTTTATTGACAGTTAATTTTGCTTAGACTTGTTTAACTATATGTCATTACTTTTGTCTTAATTATCAACCAACTCAAAAGC
The DNA here is from genome assembly GCF_002201575.2 of Neomonachus schauinslandi. Classification (NCBI taxonomy): domain Eukaryota; kingdom Metazoa; phylum Chordata; class Mammalia; order Carnivora; family Phocidae; genus Neomonachus; species Neomonachus schauinslandi. Next base: position 158,537,121 of record NC_058404.1, on the reverse strand, counting down.
TGGATTATCAAGGTTTCCACTTATAAAAAATTTAAGTATGCTGTTTAGCAAATCTACTCTAAAAAAATCACTGAATTGTATGTAATTCTTAAAATACTAGCATATTCTGGATTCACAGAATTACTCAAATTCCAGTATTTAAAAAAAACCCTTTTAGCCAGAAATTATGTACTTTTTGTAAAAATAATTAAGAAAAATATGGACATGGGGTGGTATGCAATGAATCCAATATTATACATAGTTGAACACTGAGGATAAATCATATTTATGTATAATGTTATAATTCTGAAATATGTTAGTTTAAAAAATTTCCAAGATTTATTTAAGGTACAAACACTTCTACCTCTTCCATGAAGCCTTCCTAATTGAAAGTGATGGCTTTTTTTCTGGACTCTTCTAGTGATTCTTGTTTACACCACTCATAGGGCACCACTCACAAAATAGATCGCAAGTAAACCTAAATTGCCTCCATTACTCAGTGGTTAAACTATTTCCCCCTGGCATAAAGAGCTGCTGTCAGAGGTCTGATAATTTATTTTTTCTCCCTCATAAGTCACTTTCTCTTTTTACTCAGATCTCTAAAGGATTTCTTTCTTTTAAAGTCCAGTAATGTTTCTAGAATGACTTGCTGTCTACCATTCTACAACAATATTCTTAGGTAGGCTGTCTGCTCTTCCAAAATGTGGTTTTAATTTTTTTGTATTTCAGGAAAAGTTTTCTAGAATATAGCCTTAAGTGTTTATTCTTTTCTGCTTCAGTTTTCTTCTTCAGCGACTTCTATTATCTGTATGCTAGATCTGCTTTACATATTTCCAATAGTTACTTTTATCTCTTCATTTCTTTTTTAAAAAAATTCCTCTTTTGGGGCACCTGGGTGGCTCAGTTGGTTAAGCGTCAGAGTCTTGATTTCGGCTAAGGTTGTGATCTGAGGATTGTGAGACCAGAATTCCACGTCGATGGAGGCTGCTTAAGATTCTCTCTCTCTGGGCGCCTGGGTGGCTCAGTTGGTTAAGCGACTGCCTTCAGCTCAGGTCATGATCCTGGAGTCTCTGGATCGAGTCCCGCATCAGGCTCCCTGCTCGGCGGGGAGCCTGCTTCTGCCTCTGACCCTCCCCCCTCTCATGTGCTCTCTCTCTCCCATTCTCTCTGTCTCAAATAAATAAATAAAATCTTTAAAAAAATAAAAAAATAAATAAAAAAAAAAAGATTCTCTCTCTCCCTCTGTCTCTGCCCCTCCGCCTCAAAAAAATTCCATCTTTTGACCTTTCTATTTCTTTCAAGGAATTATTTGTTGTTTATTTGCTACTGGGTTTCTTTTGGGTTTTGCCTCTAATTCTGAAGTAATTGCTTATTTGTAATTAGAACTATTCACCTCATTTTTGAGTTCTTCTAAGTCTGATTTCTATTGTTATTTCATATCTTTTATTTGTTTAAAACATGTCTCTGAGCTCATTTTGAATAGCAGGTTACAGTTTTATCTGTTTTGAGCACATGCCTTTGGGGATGGTTTCATTATCTGCAGGGATGTTACTCTCTCTTCTGTCCTTACAGGAGATTTCTTTCTAATATGGCATCAACCTTAATCTTTTCCGTGCTTATTTTCAAGTAAAATTGGTTTTCCTGAACTTTTCTTTTTTAATTCATGAGAGAGAGAGAAAGAGAGGCAGAGGAGAAGCAGGCTCCCAAGGAGCAGGGAGCCCGATGCGGGACTCGATCCCAGGACGCCGGGATCATGAGCCGAAGGCAGACGCTTAACCATCTGAGCCACCCAGGCGCCCTTGCCTGAACTTTTAGAAGGAGGTACTCCAAGATACCTTTTTCTAACTTCTCAAGAACCCCATTTTGTGCTATTTTCACTTAGTGTTAAAAATATGGTGACTGGCTTTGTGTGACTTCCTTGCCATTTCCCTCCCCAGCAATTTTTTTTTAACTGGAAGAATTTTATTTTTATGTAATTGGTGCTGAGTTACTTTGTAGGTGAACTGCTTGACAAGAGATCCAGGTACTTCTTGAGACTTATTCTACTTACACAATAAAATTATATCGTAGGCTTAAATGATGATGATCTTTACACTAATTACAGTGTAAGAACCTTAAAGACAGAAATCGTACCTTATTCATTTATATCCCACCACAATTCACAGATGACTTTCATCTTTTAGGTAGTCAATAATACTTAACACTACGGCAGTAGAGCATGTACCTATTTTATCCAAGACAATTAAGGATATTTTGAAAAGAGGCTCACACACAACTGCAAAAGTCCCCCCTTGAAGACTCATTTTGCATGTGTTAACATGTCTACCAAATGCAATTAACAGGAGGATTCCCCCAGACTGAGTGTGATCACAATATCTGAAGCTACAACACAATTGGGCATGAGAGCAAACTGTTGCAAATAACTGTTGATCATATACCCAACGGGTAGGCCCCATCTTCCTTAATGGCAAACCAGACTGCATTTGGGTCTTCAGGCTCTCATGTGCTAAGAGATGGTTCATTCTCAAGAGGTGGATTATGACTGGGCGTCAGCCCATCATGATGTCTCATTCTCCTTGACAGTCACTGGTTCAGGCCTGGGGGTGGGACCCAATTCTGGCTGATGAGACCTACAGATAAATCTACTGGAGCACTTCTTAGAAAAGTTTTCTCTCATGATGATAATGTGGAATGCAGGAGAAGACATGACTGTTTTCTTTGTCTCTGGCTGTTGCTGAGCAGTCCTGCAATCATAAGGAGCTAAATCCCTCCTCACTTTTATCTGGCCTCCTCTTTCCTTCATCTCTGTTGTCTCATTCCTGCCCAATTCTGATCCTACTCCTAGAAGTTTCTCCTTAGTGAGGGACCCTTGGAAGGGAGTCTGGGCTGGTCAGTTTTGAGAGCTCATGGGGTCCAGACTGCTCCAGCTCCTTGGACCCTTCTGGGGGTCCCTTGCACTCACCCACAAATGGACTTGGTGGACCACACTTGCCAGTGAGTGCACGCTGGTTGTGTTGGGATTTGCCTATAATCAGGTCCATCACCTCATGACTTTCCTCTGCTTCCTCACAAAAGCTGTCGACATCATGCAGACCTTGCGGCATAAGTAGTTTAACACACTTGCTTCTGGGGATTCTTTTTAGGGGATAGCTTGTCACCTCTGTGTGGTAAATGTCCATGGGGTTTTGGCCTTGGTATCTAGTGGCTAATATTAAAAAATTAAAATTTACCATAAAATTTACCATCTTAACTATTTTTAAGTGTATAGTTCAATAGTGTTGAGTAGATTGCGGTCCAATCTCCAGAACTTTTTCCATCTTTCAAAAATAAAACTTACTACCCATTAAACAACTCCCATTCCTCCCTTCCCCAACCTCTGGCAACCACCCTTGTATGACTCTGTTTTTATGAGGAGATTGAATTCAGGGGACCAACAAAGTCTGCTGCCACAGCCCCATTACTAAACTAGAACTCCTAGAGACTGGAGTCTGTTTCATGCCCACAGCACCAAGATAGCACCCAACACAGAGAAAACACATATTTAACCACTGAATGAGTCACTCTTAATTCCTGCATCTTCTGGCAGGGTGACGGGATGCATTCTTGTACTCATTAAAGTGATTGATGGTTAACATAAAAGTTGCCATCGTTACCTGGACTAATACCTTTCCAGGTCAATATGCAACATGAGCTTCTGGAACGATCACTGCCAACTCTTGATTACCGGACTAATGAAGGTCAGGAGAGGAACGGACTATCTCAAATTGATGCTGATTTTAAAAGTACTTTATATTTTCTTGTGTATGAATTTGTTGCGGCAGATTTCCTTACTAATTATGCTTGGTTCAGGCTAGCACTATAACATTAGTAGTCCCTGGGCACTACTTGCCGGTAGTGATTTGAAGGGAAGGAGGTGGGCAATCTATTAAAAAGTAAACATTTGACACAGATGTGCACAAGATAGTTAACTAAGTGGGCATATCTGAGAGCTGTTGCTATAACAATTGGTAAAACCACAAGGAATAAAATCTTGTGTCTGCATCAAGCTTTACCATTACAAAGGGCTTTCAATCCCACTACCTCGCTTATTTCCCTACTTTTATTTTTTTAAAGATTTATTTATTTGAGAGAGCATGAACAGGAGGGGCAGAGGAAGAGGGAGAGAGAACCTCCAGCCGACTCCACGCTCAGCCTGGACCCCGAGGTGGGCTTGATCTCACAACACTGAGATCACAACCTGAGCCCAAACCAAGAGTTGGATGCTTAACTGACTGCGCCACCCAGGCATCCCAACCCTACACCTTTTTAAGACAGGCCCTGCTAACTCCACTTTACAGGTAAGGAAATGGAGGGGCCCGGGACACTAAGTAATGTGCCCATACAACACATTTAGTCAATGTATAATCTGGACTCTCTTCTAAGCTTAGTGTTTTTTACAACACTATTGTTACACCTGAAGAGCATGGGGACACACACTACTCACATCCCATGTTGGAAGAAGGCAGGGTATAAATTATACATATATAAAAACAGAGAGGTTCTGGACTAGTTTGGGCAAGAATAACCCTAATTTTCTCCCCACAATCCCTAAAACCACTCCTACCACTCAGTTTCTGCCTCCATCCTCAATCACCACATCTCTAGGAAAAGGGAAGAACAAGGATAAAAGTACCAAGGCACGACATTCGTGGGCTGTTCCAGAAGCATCAGCACTACCACCAATGATGAGGGCAGCGAGCAGACTGTGCGTCCCTACTGTGCGCCAGGCACCTCATCTCACCAGCCCGGCTGGGTAGGCAGTATGGTCACCATCTTACAGAGAGCTTCTCTGAACCTCCGTTGTGTCAAGTAACTTGCCCAAATCATGCATTTAGTAACTAGAGGAGCAGGGACTTGAACTCCATGCTCTCTAAACAAACACCTCTGTAATATGTAGGATTTAAATAAGCATAAAAACACAACAATTAGGAATTCATCACACCTAGACCTGGGGATGAACTGAAGTTTGATTTTCTAAATTGCATAAAGTATGCTTGTTTCCTAAGCATTTTCATAGCACATATCTGCATACAATTAAAAAAAAACTTTTCTTGTTGTTTTCCTTCGAAGTATCCCTTTCCACATAATAAAAGCAAATTAGGCAGGAATCCTCAAATCTGCTAGCCATCCCTTCTGTAAAGTAAACCATTCTAAGAGCGAAATGTCATTTCTTTCATAATGGTCTCTGTTAAAAGATCTTTGGCACCTTTTTGATAGAACCTCTTCCCACTAAATTTAGGAATGACATATTTTGCTATAAATAAGCTTGTCTCATTTTTTTCCAGACATGATCTATTTTTATCATCTGGTTTTCAAAAGCGACTAGTTACTGTTCAGTGAAGTCTGATGGGGTCTGTGGACTCCAAAACACTAAACTTCCAGTCATCCTTTGAATTCGCCTTAACACCTGTTTTGGGATTCTTGCATTTTGGGATTCTTTTTAGGGGATAGCTTGTCACCTCTGTGTGGTAAATGTTGTCCATGGGGTTTTGGCTTTGTTATCTAGTGGCTAATAATAAAAAATTAAAATTTACTGGGTGCCTGGGTGGCTCAGTTGGTTAAGCGACTGCCTTCAGCTCAGGTCATGATCCTGGAGTCCCTGGATCGAGTCCCGCATCGGGCTCCCTGCTCAGCAGGGAATCTGCTTCTCCCTCTGACCCTCCCCCCTCTCATGTGCTCTCTCTCATTCTCTCTCAAATAAATAAAATCTTTAAAAAAAAAATTAAAATTTACCATAAATTTTACCATCTTAACTATTTTTAAGTGTATAGGGCTCTGGCAGACACAGAAGGGTTGACTCTGCCCCAATCTCCACCCTCCTTCTTCTCAGTCTTTCCTGCTGCTAGGGTAGCCAACCGACCCATTTTTGGCCAATGAGATTAGATAGGCACTTGCTGAGAGGAGAGCTTCTGGGAAACTTTTGCTTACCTAATAAAACAGGACATAAGACTGGCATTGCTCTTTTCCCTGTTCCTGCTCACCACCCTGAATTAAGACTCAATGGCCGGAGGCACAGCAGCCTTCTTGAAGCTATTAAATATGAAGACGAAAGCCAACAAAAGGCAAAGGATGATAGAACAGAAAGAACCTGGGTCTTCAGGGGCAGTTAAACCCACACCAAGACTCCTTGTTGTGCAAGCAAACAAACCCCCTGTTGGATGAGCCACTGTAGTCAGGTTTTCTGCCACTTGCAGCTGAATGCATTCCTTACTGAGACACTAGCTGTTGCCCTCTTTTGGTGATTGTTCTGGTCCCCCCCCCCCCCAAATCCAACCATCCCCTTATATGTTGAAGGAACTGGTACAGAATAGCATATTCTCATCAGGCCCAGACTTACATAACCTAAAAGTATTTACAAACTAAAAAATAATACAAACTACATACAAAGTAAATTACATAACTGATTCAAAAAATTGCTGATAAATATTCCTTCACCTCTTTGCCTAAGAACTTCTTGAGTCTGAGATAAATGTCATACTAAACCTATTTCCTGCTTTCTTTGGCAGTGTTCAAAGTTAGGCCTTTTGGTTGTTATGATACAGCTGTTGGTTTCAAGGACTTCTGAGTGGGTCACATTCCCATTCCATAGAGATCACACACACACACACACACACACACGCACATGATAAATCTCCCAGGACTCAATTTTATTCAAATTGGCTGAAAACTTAATTTGTTCTTCACAAAGTTCTTCTGCTTTTATTTTTAAAATTTTATTTTAGAGAAAGAGAGAGAGAGGGCGTGCGCGTGTGTGCACATGGCGAGGTCGGGGGGGAAGGGCAGAGGGAGAGGGAGAGAAGCAGACTTCCCACTGAACATGGAGCCCAGCTCAGGGCTCGATCCCATGACCCCGAGATCATGACCAGAGCCAAAATCAAGTCAGACGCTTAACCAACTCAGCCACCCAGGCGCCCCAAGTTCTTCTGCTTTTTAGTGATAATATTTAGAAAATACATGTGAAAGCAGTGATTTACCTAATCACCTTTTTAAACTTATTTTGCATTTCCCTCAGAAAATTGAATGACACACTGGTGATTGAGCAAAACTGACAATGCAGGCAGTGCGCCCAACTGGAAGTTGGACTACTTGTAATTAACCAAGTTAATCATGGGCACTTAGGGAATAATTTTATCACGCTGTACTAGGCAACGGCCACCGCCAAAACCTTGACTTCAGGTTATTTTAACTTACTAAAACAACAGCTTTAGATTTGCTGGATATTCTTCTTCAAAAAGACACATATGGTTTAACCAAAGAGCAACCAACACAAACACATGCATTTCCATGGTGATAATCAGAGTCACTGGAGGTTGTGGAAATGAGGCATCAGTACAAGAAATTGCAGTTTAGGAATGGAAACTGAAATCCACGGATTAGGAACAAGAATGAAGCATCTCTTGCGCTTAACTGGTCCTGAGACTCAACTTTCGCTTCCCATGGCTTTCGCCCACGTACACACCTGCCCACGCAAAATCCTTGCTCCAGCTTCGAGCAATTCCCATTAATTAGGGCTCTGCTTGGGCACTCGAACACACTGAGCCTCGGCTGTCTCATTTATAATGTAAGGATAACACACCACAGGCATCCTGTGAGGATTATAAAGGTGACATACATATGTGCATATGTAAAAATTCTTATAAACTGTGCTATTCTCTGTTGATTTAAGATATTGGTCCAATTCCGGGGCGCCTGGGTGGCTCAGATGGTTAAGCGTCTGCCTTCGGCTCAGGTCATGATCCTAGGGTCCTGGGATCGAGCCCCACATCGGGCTCCTGGCTCAGCGAGGAGCCTGCTTCTCCCTCTGCCTCTGCCTCTCTCCCTGCTCATGCTTTCTCTCTCTCTGTATCTCTGTGTCTCAAATGAATAAATAAGATCTTAAAAAAAAAAAAAAAGATATTGGTCCTATTCCTAACTCCTGGTCAAATATGGGAAAAATTTCTGCTGGAAAAATCCTGTGCACTTCTCCATTTTTTAAGTCTATCCTCAGCACTCTTTAGTTACTACTGTATCTGCCTCACAGAGAGGACTATTATCGCTGAATTGCTGGAGGTGAAGGATTTGAGGAAAAAGGAAACGGGGCTTTGCCAATCTCTAAGGACCCGAGGAGAGCTGCAAGGACACGTGCAATAAAATGTAAGCAGATTCTTTTCCGGTTGTAATCAGTGGAAGAGGCCACAGGCTGCCCGAGAGCTGAAGTGTAACAGTACCTCTCACAGAAGTGAGATGAAACAGGTGGCCGAGCCCCGGGCTCACTATTATGCACGGAACTCATATTTAATGAGATGCTGAGAATCAATAGTTTAACGAGATGCTGAGAATCGATAGTGTGTTTGTGGTCAAATAGAGTTATAAAGGCTCTTATTTATCTTCTGTGAAAAAACACTAAAGACAAAACCTCCAAGGTTCACGAAGTGTTGACCGTTTAGATCTCACGGAGGTGGCTGCCATTACAACAGACATTTCAAGCTACTCTAGCAGAGAGGAACATGCTTTTAATGAAGCCTTTTTTTTTTTTTAAGATTTTATTTATTCGACAGAGAGAGACACAGCGAGAGAGGGAACACAGGCAGGGGGAGCGGGAGAGGGAGAAGCAGGCTTCCCGCTGAGCAGGGAGCCTGATGTGGGGCTCGATCCCAGGACCCTGGGATCATGACCTGAGCCGAAGGCAGACGCCTAACGACTGAGCTCCCAGGAGCCCCGCTTTTAATGAATCCTAATACAATGATGTATAAAGGCATACTCTCTCCAGCTCCCTATTATTTTGAAATGTATGATTGACCAAACTGGTCTTTAACAAAAGCAAGGCATTACAGCAAACTCCTGATGGAGGAGTTCTAGCTGATCTCGGTCTATTCCCAATGCCTGGCAAGCCTGGGAGCAAACTGGATGACGGGCTGAGCGCCTGGCTGTTGTCAGTCACTGCACATTTTATCAACGGGCACTGGGGTGAAGGTACTATTCTCATCCGTCTCTAGGCCACTGGAGAGGGACAGTCCCAATATAATTCAAGTCTGAAGATAATTCAAAAGTAATTTTGACTGCATATTGGGATGCTTTGTTTGTGGTCTTTTGTTTTTTGGAGAAAATATGTCTAATTGAGAAGAGGCTAATTTTTTTTTAAAGATTTTGTTTGTTTATTTGAGAGAGAGAGTGCGTGAGTAGGGGGCAGAGGGAGAGGGAGAAGCAGGCTCCCTGCTGAGCGGGTGGCCTGATGCGGGGCAGCTGCATCCCAGGACTCTGGGCCGAAGGCAGACGCTTAACCAACTGAGCCACCTAGGTGCCCCAAGAAGAGGCTAATTGTTAAAATGGAATCACCAATGTCAGTATGTATTAAAAATTTTTTTTGAAATGTCCATACCTTTGAATCAGTAACTCCAATGTGAGGGTCTAAAGACGTAATGCAGAAGACCTTTATGTCCAAAGATGTGAATTTTAAGGTTATTTATGACAAAGGAAAACTGGAGTAAATTAGGATTCACTCAAATGATCAGGTAGCATTATAAAATTTATGAAATATTTTAAACACATGGAGAATAGTTATAAATGAAAATAAGATAAAAATATGAATAACACTATTTAAATAATTATATAATAAACGCCTAGAAAAACACTAGAATGAAATACAATATGAAATGAGTATAATACAAAAATTAACAATGATGGTCTTTGATTTCAATGAATTCTAAAGTTTCCATAACGTTTTTCTTCAGTAATGAAAACATTGAAAAAACTGAAAACAAAATTAAATGAGCTCACATTCCCAGAACACACAAACTGCATGCCAACTGAAATGAATTAACAAAGATAAGTAAAGTCTAGAATTTAAAACCCACTGTAGTTTGTCCAAAAAGCTAAACATCTGACAATGGGTCACTAACTGCAAAATAGTATCCTCATGATCTCAGTAGGTCATTTGCACCTATTTAAAATTTTGCTTTTATACATTTGTCAGGGGAACTAGGTACAACAAAGTGAATTTACTACATTTTTTTTCTTAGTGTTTACCAAGGTAAACATAATCTTTGAGATTCTTTTGGATCAACAGTCTATCCTCAGCTCAATTTTTTTTTTTAAAGATTTTATTTATTTATTTGACAGAGAGAGAGACAGCGAGAGCAGGAACACAAGCAGGGGGAGTGGGAGAGGGAGAAGCAGGCTTCCCGCGGAGCAGGGAGCCCGATGTGGGACTCGATCCTAGGACCCTGGGATTATGACCTGAGCCGAAGGCAGACGCTTAACAACTGAGCCACCCAGGCACCCTATCCTTAGCTCAATTCTGAGCAAACAAACAAACAAAAAAAACCGCATTTGTCTCCACTCTGGAATGTCACTTTGGGCAAAGTAATAACTAGTCATTTGTATACTACACACCTAGCCATAGTTACATTATTTATAAGCTCATGAAGTCTGTAATTAAATTATAATGTATTTATAGATGACAAATGTGAATGTACCTTTGTTCGTTTTCCTTTTAGTGGAAATTGCATTGAAAATATAGGCCTCTAATTATTAAAAATAAAGAGCTGAGGGGTAGGTTGTGTGTATGTTCTTTGTTGCTACACATTTTTAATGACCTGACTTACGAGGGGCTCTTTTATGTTAGTCTAACTGCCTCTTCTGCCTTCCTCTATTTCAGAAACCATCAGACCACAAGTTTGCAGGCTCTTCAGAGAAGGGGCACGATCTTTCTCATCACGGCAAATTTCCTTATTACGGCACCTAGCACAGCATTTACAAAAAGGTACTTGACATGATTCATAGGAATTTTCTACTTCTAATGTCAGGTGATGATCCAGGTAACCTTCGTTTCCTGAGCGAAGTGATGGATGAATCCGGAGGAGCCAGAACAAAGCCTAAAATTGCCGAGTGTAAATCTAGACAGAGAGGAGAGGGCTGGTTGGGGGAAGGTGAAGAGTGGTGCCTGCCAACCCGCTCTGTGTGAGGGAAGAGCCATACAACAGGAGACTCCAGCTGGTGGGAAGGCTGCAGAGAGAAATGGGAGGACCCTCCTGCTGTCCCTATAAAAACGCAGTAAAATCTATCCTTCTACCACCTGGGGAATGGGAACCCTGCTTGCAGATGAGTGCAGAGCAAAAATAGAAGTTTGTCACTGGGACAGCCGCCATAGGGATAAGACATGTGTTTGTTAAATTGGATCAAGAATCCCACAATTAGCTACTAAGTACCTGTTCTGTGCCCTGAACGGTTCTAGCTTTGGGGCACACCAAGGAAGCACAACCCATAATGGGCTCTGCCCTCAGAAACCTGTAGTTCCCTAATGTTTGTCACTGACCTCTGTCCAACAGTTGATCCTTATTATTCATGGATTCCGTATCTGTGGAGCCACCCATTCACTAAAATTCGTAACCCCCAAATCAAATGTTTTTGTACATGGAGAGTGGCAGATAAATAAATAAAGGTCCCAGCTGAGGTCAAACAAGGTCAAACTGCCTTGTTTCAGCTCTCCTCCTACTGTAAACTAGAATCCCTTTCGCAGTTGATTATTGCCACTTTTTTTTTTTTTTTGCATTTTTTTTTTTTCCTGCTGGTGATTTCACGGTTTAAAATGGTCCCCAAGTGTAGTGCTGAAGTGCTGTCTAGTGTTCCAAGCAAAAAAAAAGGCTGTGTGTCTTACAGGGAAAATGTGTCTTAGATAAGCTTCATTCAGGCAGGAGTTATAGGTTGTTGGCCGTGAGCTCAATGTGAACAAATCAATAGTATAAATTAAGTAAGTTGTCTTTAAGCAAAAACTCACATAAAACAAAGTTATGTACTGACTGGTTGACAAGCGTGTGATCAGGGACTTAACTGTGTTGCCCCTCAGAGCAATGGTTCAGTACTCATAACTCAGGGTTTGCAGTACCGCAAATAAGGAGAATGAAGCGAATCTGTGCCTTCCTCTATTGCTGTTTAACTGAAGAAGAAAGCAGACCAAAGTAATCTTTATTAAGGGCCAATTGTGGGCCAAACATGGTGCTAAACATTTAAAATACATTCACTCACGTAACTCTCACAACCAACTTGTGAGGTAGGTAGCAGCTTCATTTTACAGATGAGAAAACTGATGCTGAGAGAGGATAAGTAAATTTTCTAAGGTCACACAGCCAGTGGTAGAATACTATCCCCTACTACCTCCTGGGAGATGACTGGGGGAAGATGATAAAATTGAACGGAACTTTTATTCTCAGTCTCAGTTGTTGTGATGGTAGGATGGGAGTATGAGGGGCAATTTGAGAAGATGACAATTAGGACGATCTCAGCCAAGTGACAAAAAGATTCTCCTCGAGGCTGGGGGACCTATAAGCTGGACAGTCACCTCTCCCTGTTGGAGATCCCGAGGGGATGGGTGACAGGGAGAGGGTGGGTTTCTACCAGTGTGAAGGGTCCCCTTCCCCACAGGGCACATTATAATCTATTCTTAATTATTCATTCATTTACTCAACATGTGTTGAATACCTACTATCTTATCCCAAGTTTAGACACTGGGGATTCAAAACAGATTAAAAAGCACTAGACTCACGGAACTTACTTCTAGTGACAGGATTGAAAGACTGGAGTTGTATAGCTTTAGGTTAATACTTTTCCTAAAGTATTGTGGTATTCCAACTTTCATGATACCAACAAATACCGATGTAGAAATATTTCCATTCTGTCTGACTCCGATAACAGCACCAAAGCTGCCAAGCAGATAGGAGGCAGCCAAGCCACCCTGCTGCTTGCACAGGACTGAGTGCTCAGTTTCCTAGGGCTCCCTCTTCCCATGGTGAACTAGATAGTCTGAAAAGTTGTCCTGCTGCGAGACATTACCTGCTGGATAAACGGAACAAAACTGGCCCATCGTTATTATAATTATCCTAAGGAAATGATGCACCCTCAAAGTCACTTGAAGTCTTTTCAGAACAATGGTTCTGAACCCGGCCTGCACAATAAATCGTCTAGGAGCTTTTAAAAGTCCTCCTGCCCAGGTCACGAGCAAACCAATTAAATCAGAATCTTGCAGGAGAACTCGGGCATCAGAATTTTATAAAACTCCTCAGGGGATTCTGATGTCCAGCCAAGGTCAAGAACCACTGCTTTAGAATGTGACAGAGCACATGGTGTGCAGGGAGAGTTGGTGGTTCCAGTGTTCTGTAAATTTCACTCAAAATTGCTGAAACTGGTGTATCTCAAAAGTTACCTAGCTTCTTGAATTTCCTCTCTATTCCCTCCTTTCTTCTGCTCTCCACCCTATGCTGGGAGGTTGATGGCACCACTTTTCAAGTAGATGCAAAGAACCAACCTAAGTGGGTACCTTTCTGAGTCTAAATATCTCTGTTTATAGTTAAATGTTTTGATTTTTTTTAAACAAGTTCCTGCTAAGCTGAGACTACATGTGAAAGCCAAAGAGGAGATACATGAATTGCAGGCTAAGGGCTTTATGATTTCCACCAATAAGTCTCTAGGAGTCAAGGATAATACCCAATATGTACCTAATAAATACCAATCATACTCTTTGCCAATCTCTGATTTGGGTTCATATTCTTTGGAGCCAATATCTGATTTTTTTGTTTTAAATGAATGAACCAACAAACCCCCCAAACATTTCCTATATATGCAGGGAAGAAACAGACCAATAATTACTTAATTTGAGTATCCTTTGGGTGCCTGGGTGGCTCAGTCAGTTAAGCATCTACCTTCAGCTCAGGTCATGACCTCAGGGTCCTGGGATCGAGCCCCACATCTGGCTCCCTGCTCAGTGGAGAGTCTGCTCCCTCTTTCTGCTCATTCTCTCTCAAACAAACAACAAATAAATATAAAAAATATTTTAAAAAATATTATGAGTGTCCTTTGAATCTAAAATGTCCTCTATACCTGAAAGGTGCTATTAGAAAAAAAAGCATGGGACACGGAAGACGGAAATATTCCATGCTGTAAAGCAAAGTGAACCCTCTGGCCAGTATCCTGGGGGTTTCCCATGTAACTGTTTGCATTAGGCTCTGGGATGTCTCAGAGATGGAGCAGGACTCCCTGTCCTGAAATCCTTGAAGAGCAAGAACAAGAACTAGATGAAAGTTTTCAGGGATTTGTTTATAAGAACATCATGCTGCCATTTTGTTTGCATAGACCTAAACACAGGTTTTGGATCTAACTTGGAGATATACAGAGCAGTATTACGTTTGGATTGGTCAAAGACATCATGTCAGAGGCGCCTGGGTGGCTCAGTCGGTTGAGCATCTGACTCTTGATTTCGGCTCAGGTCATGATCTCAGGGTTGTGAGATGAAGCCCCTGTTGGGATCCACACTAGATGTGGAGCCTGCTTAAGATTCTTTCTCTCTCTCCGCGCCCCCCCCCCCCAAAGACATCAACATGTCACAGTCAAGGTGCTTATAATAAAATAACTCATACTGGGGCGCCTGGGTGGCTCAGTTGGTTAAGCGACTGCCTTCAGCTCAGGTCATGATCCTGGAGTCCCGGGATCGAGTCCCACATTGGGCTCCCTGCTCACCGGGGGTTCTGCTTCCCCCTCTGCCCTCTTCCCTCTCGTGCTGTCTCTCATTCTCTCTCTCAAATAAATAAATAAAATCTTTAAAAAAAAAAAATAACTCATACCAGGGTTTATAATGCCAGTAACAATAAAAACTGAAATGAAACAGCATTTACTGAAACTTTTCTATGTTCCAGGTACCAATGCTTTTCATGTATTAGCTCACTTAAGATCCCAACAATCCCAAGTGGCAGACTTTAATATTATACCTGCTTTGCAATCAAGAAAACTATGAATCAAGGAGGTTAGGGTCATACCAGTAGTTAAGTGGCAAAGAGGGATTTGACTCATGTGGTCTGACTCCAAAGTTCGCATCCTTAACCATTCTCTGCTGTATTTCCTCACTTGTATCGGTCAGATTTTGGCTGCTGGGGGCCCAGAAGTCATAAGAGTTGAAGACAATTGGTAGGGTCAGGCCTGGGGTCAGCCTCGGAGACCTATCAAGCCCATGGTCACCAGTGGGTTATGGCTATCGCCCCTACCTTCTGGACTGGACCTGGGAGGGGCCACTAGGCTTGGGCTGATGCATGGAATAATAAATCAGGATCCTAGTGCATCTGAAAAAACTTCACCCCAAAGAAGCATCAAGAAAAGAAGGCCAACCATCTCCTGGATAACACAGACCTTTCAGAGGTGGCATGCCAACTTTTTGCTTATTCACTCTCTATGGGGGCATGCCAGATGTGGCTCAGAAGTCTGGGGATGGAACTGGGGGCGCAGACCAAGCAGAGTTCACCATTTATAAAGTTGCTGGCCAAACTCTGTGACTAGCAGAGGGTTGGGGTTGCAGAGAGAAAACCAGATTTCTTTGTGCTCAGGTAGGAGAAAAGGACAGCATGCAAGGACAGGCCAGGCAGAGCAAGTGAAAAGAAAGAGGCCTCCAAGGAAGCAGGAATGAGGGAGGGGCTGTTCACGTTCCCACGTCACATCTGGGTCCCAACAGGCCTGCCCTGGCCCTGACAGTTATCTTCCAGTGATCCAAAGGCTTGGTGGTGCACAAAGAGCCAAGCTGCATCAGCAGCTCTGATCTAAGACATACCTGAGCAGAGAGGGGCCCATGGCTCCGAAGCTCTAGCCCATCAAGACCTGGGCAGCTTCTTGCTCTCTGCCCCAGCCTGCCGTCTTCAGCTGGGCTGGGCATCTCTAATAAGCAGCTTCGCTGCATGAATCCCCTCGCCTCGCCTCGCCTTCTCTAACTGGGAGCAGCACTGCTGCCTAAGCATTTCATTCTCGGTCCCATGCTGCACAGCTTCCGGAGCGGGAGCGGGGTGGGGTCCTTCGGAAGCCAGGGCTGTGGGGTAATTGTTGCAGCTGCTACTGAAATTCACTTTCGGATTTCTGTTCCCTGAGCACAAAGTTCTGAAAGCTCCCATGGAGAAGGAGCAGGCTTTGCATCCTGCAGGCTCGGGCTACCCAGACAAATTCCTAAAGCCTCATTTCTGTGTGGTCTCTTTCAAAACCTTCTGAATGTTCCAGGAGGTCTACTTCTTGATAAAATTTTCTCCCTCACTTGGGGTCAGGCCAGAAGAGAGCAGAACAGATGTTAGATCTAAAGCTTTCCCCATTCAACCACTTGACCGCTGGCTGGCTAATCTGCCGTGATGTAAATGAAATGTCTTTGAGCCTTTCTCATTCAGGGAAAAGACAAGCCTCCAAAAAAGCTGGAGGACATCCCTTCTTCAAGAAAAACAACATGAAAGGACAGGGTGATTGAAGTCAGCTGCATTTCTGCCTGTTAGAATATTAAAGTGCTCGCTCTTTTCCTCTCAGAAAGTCAAAATGGATTATGCTTGAGTTCTCAACCCCCTACAAGGATTTTCCTTCTTTTCCAAGTCATCACCCAACGGACCAAAAAAAAAAAAAAAGCTTCAATTCCCTAAGAGAGGAGCCCTACAACGAATCACAGTTTAGATGTGGAGTAAATATTATGATCCCAGCTGGGAAAATTGATGCCAGAGTGGTGCTGGGGGAGCAGGGCTCAGTCAGCACTCAGAGCTCAAACTTCAGGGGAAAGGAACACTGGAGTGTGCTGACAGTTATCTTAGAGGTTTTTCCCCTTCTTCACCCTACTCGGAGTTACCAGGAAGCCTGGCAAATGATCAAACACCACACACAAATGTTATGCCCCAAGAGGCCCTGCTTGGGCAGCTATTTGGGCCAGGTTCTCCCAGGACACTGGCCCTTCCAGGGCCTCTTGGCTGCAACTGAGGAGACGTCCCCATCTGGCCCTGGAAGGACTGACACTAGACAGAGCTCAGGTATCTGTACCAGGGCCCCCTTAGATACATTCATTTAAGAAATACCATCCTTCCCTGAATGTAATATGTGACATTTATTATAAGGTGCATCCCTGTTACCACAAAAAGCCAAGTAAACTAGGACATTACCTTTGTTATCATAACGAATTTATAGTTTATGCTCATTGAAAGAGCTCTTTTAGAGCTATTTACACTGGAATGTATCATCTATCCCCTGTCAATTCATCAAAGAGAACATACAAGCAAGATAAATTCATTAAGGTATTCTTAAAACTTTTTCCACACTGAAGAGTTTTGTTTTTTTTTTTAAGACTTTATTTTTAAGTCATCTCTACACCCAACTTGGGGCTCGAACTTATAACCCGGAGACCAAGAGTTGCCTGCTCCACTGACTGAGCCAGTCAGTGCCCCTTAATTGTTTATTTTGAAATAATGTTAGGTTTACAGAGGAGAAAGTGCAGAGAGCTGAGGCTGCGGGTCTAGGTGCCACACTTTGAACAGCAAGCCTGGAGAATACCCAGATTTATACACCAGAAACGCCGTTTACTGGCTGTGTGGATGGTGGACCTCCAGTTTCCTTTTGTGGAAGCTGGGATAACTCCCCTTACCTTCCAAGGCTGCCAACTCCCCTTACCTTCCAAGGCTGCCAACTCCCCTTACCTTCCAAGGCTGCCGTGAGTAGCAAAGGAGCAAAAATGCACAGAAGCCCTCAGTTAACCATCAACTACCCACGAACATCAGTTATTCTCACTACCTACAAGGTACCATGTAGCATTCTTGCCCCAAAGGAGTTCAGAGTCAAGAATGGCCCTACATTGATCTGGTGCTGCACATCCTACAGTGACTTCATACCCGTTCCACAGTTTGACCTTCGCAATAATCCTGTGCAGCAGGTACACTAAACTGTTCCTTCACTTATTACATGGGTTATCCTGAAGCTCTGAGGGTGTTGCTTTGTCACAGTAAACTCTACTTTGGACATGTGGGCTTGTCCTTGGCCCCCTCACTGTACGTACTTGTAACTTCATCCCGTATGAAGGCAGCTCTGTCAGCACTGGGTTACTAGGTCTGTTTCACCAGGTCTGAGCCAGTCTTACTTTTCGGACCCGGAACTTCCCTGCAATCTCAGCCTGCTTTGCGGCCCAGGCCCTTCCACAGCTCCTCTCCCGGGTGACCCACGGAGGAACTAAGGGAGGCGGGGCTCGTGCGTGCTCCAGCTGGTCCGAATCAGCCGCACCCACCTCCTTTGTAGAACTGTAAAGTCAATTCAACACATTAGCTTTTTCAAAGGCGCCAGATCATTTTGCCATTAACCCAACTTGAGATAAAAGAGTTCAACTATTTAACACATCAGTTTGAAGTAAAAACAAAACAAAAACAAAAGGTCTCCTGACCTCGTCACTTTCTTTTGTAGGCTTTGTGGGGTAGTAGGGTGGTGGGTCTTATCGACCTGAAAAACCCACCCAGAACAGGCTTGGGAAAAGCTTTCCTTAGACATTTCTAGTACTTCCCACCCACCTTCCTGAAGAGTAAAGGTCTCACGAGGAAATCTTTAGAACTGCCCAAAATAAGCTGACATTCATTTATACACTCACAAGTCTTCTCCTGCCTGGAATCTAACAGTGCCACTCCTGGATCTAAATTTTTTAAAAAAGGTTACATTCATATGCTCCCTGGCTTAAAAGTTCTTTTGACGACAATTTAGGGTTCCTTCTTAAAATAGTTGCTAAAGGCAAGAGGCTGCCTTACAATTAAAAACAGATGAGGTGAGATCATTTGTGGGGTAGCTCGAGGTGAAGGAAGCACCATAATCTTATCCGCTGTGGGGAGGAATTTAGAATGAAGGAAGGCTGGCTGGCCTTGGGCTCCATCCAAGAGAGTGTTGTCACTAAACTTCCCAAAGAGAGCCTTATAAGGCAGCTTCTTGTAGAAGGCAAGTCTGCAGTAAACCCGCAGGGCAGGCTCTAGGGGAAGGATAGAAATCATATTTAGTGGTGCCAACAGATGCTGCTTAGCTCAATCATTCCATCTCATAGGTCTAGAGCATCAAAGACTTTAAAACTTTTAACAGTCTCCCACAGGCTTCCCCTCCTCACTTAGGTTCTCTCTCAGCTCTCCACAAGAGAATCTTTGAGACAGAATTCTCTGGACTCCCACAGGAGCATGTTACGGTACTCCACATTTTTTTTTTTTTACCAGCAAGTTCTTCCTATTGTGTAATCTAAATGTGCCTCATGGCTACTTAATTCCAGGCCCTTTAATTCCATCTCCTGAGGAATTGTAGAACTTAAGGTCAGGCACCTTTCATTTAATAACTCATTCCCAACCATGAAGAAACATTAACTTGTTTTTTGGATTACTTTCCTTGAAAAGAATCTTAAATCCTTTAAGTCCCCTTTCCAAGGCTGCCTATTCTCTTTTCTAAACCTTCTTCAGGTTTTCAAATCTTCCCTGAAATGCAGTGACTAAAACTAGGTAAAGTAAGAATGAGCTAAGGTCCTGAAGTTTCTGTGCTCAAGAAGGGCAAAGGAGGCCAGAAAAGTTTTAAAAGCTGGGGTAGACTTTTTTGGGATGTGACTTTTTCTGTGTCTGATCTGAAGGCAGAGGGAGGAATGGGGATTGTGGGAGAGAAAGGAAGAGCTTCCTGAAATGAGCAAGTGGCTGTAATTTGGGAGCAGGGCTGGCTAATGAGCAAGCGATGTGAGGACACTTTGTAAGGAGTCATTTATAAGAAAAAAGCACAGCACAATGGGCTCCTCTCTCCCAAGTAACACACAGCTTGCCCCCAAGGGTTAGGAATCCGGATTTGACAATGCTTCTAAGATCTGAGAAACTGAACGTCTTGTGAAGAAGTCTAGGCATCCTTTGCTGGGATTATTTTAAACAGCTTCCTAATGGGAGTCTCTGACCGCAGTCTTGCCCCTTTCCAATCCATTCTAAGGGTGGCCAATAGATTTTTTAAAAAGCATAAATCCAATGATATCACTCACTAGGGTCCCACTGCTCTTGTGATCGCCTCTAAACCTCGATGCATCTAAACTTCTCCCTCCATCAGTGGGCTCTGTCAGGTGTCCAGCTGCCACCGCTGCTCCCTCTCTCTGCAAGGCAGCCCCATGGGATCACGTGCTAGTCCTTCTGCTGCTAATACTCGTCTCCTCTCCCTTCTAAGTCCATTCCAATTCCCGGGCTAGCTCTGCTGCAGCCAATTCCTTCACATCCCTGTCTCAGGACCTTATTCTTCCAGCAAGTCATTTCTGGCTCTTTTCCTACAAATCCGGGTGAAGGATCCCCCTTCTCTGGGCTCTGTGACCATCTTATGGTATAACTGTGTTAGCTTAACAAGTATTGCATGGACTTCCATTCCCCCCCCATCCCTGGAGATAAACCAGACCATTAATAATTTCATTTAATTCTCAAATCGCTATTTCCACTTTCAGTAAAGTTCTACAATTCTGACACCAGTTGCAACGTATTTTTTCCATGCCACCAAGCTACTCTTCGACACCAGCTGGGTGTCCTTTTCTGACAGTGGAGATAGCGTTAACTCGCACTGCTCAGTC
The DNA here is from genome assembly GCF_002201575.2 of Neomonachus schauinslandi. Classification (NCBI taxonomy): domain Eukaryota; kingdom Metazoa; phylum Chordata; class Mammalia; order Carnivora; family Phocidae; genus Neomonachus; species Neomonachus schauinslandi. The sequence continues at coordinate 158,516,759 of NC_058404.1, read as the reverse complement.
CCTCCAGACTGCACCCCCAACCCTTCAAATGCCCATCACAAGTCCAGTTTGCCACCTGTGCCTCTGACTTGGGCACAGACTGGAGGTTCCAACCACTCCCTCCTTAGGTTCAACTAATTTGTTAGAGGGGCTCACAGAACTCAGAGAAACATTTTACTTACAAAATTACCAGTTTATTACAAAAGGATACAACTCAGGAAGAGCCAGACAGAAGAGCTGTGTAGGGCAATACGGGAAAGGGGTATGGTTGGAGTTTCCATGCCCTGTCTGGGAGCGCCACTCTCCCAGCACCTCCAATGTTCACCAACCCAGAAGCTCTCTGAACCCATCCTTCTGGGTATTTGTGGAGGCTTCATTACATAAACCTGATTTAATGATTCGATGACAATCATTGGTCTCCAGCCCGTCTCCCCTCCCAGGAGGTGGGGGGGGTGGGCCTGAAAGTTCCCACCCAATAATCAAGTGGTTGGTTCAACTGGCAGGCAACCCGCCCCCTCCTCAGTCCCAAAGTCACTCATTAACACAGCAAAAGATACCCCATCACGCTCCACTTAGGAAATTCCAAGGGCTTTAGGAGCTTCGCCCTAAATGGAGTTAAGATCACATATATACTTATTGTAAATCACAATATCACAAATTCATAACTCATTAGTGGATAGTAATACAACAAAGACATTTAAATGATAGGCTCATTTTTATGTTGATAACCTAAAATGAGCTTCTCAAAGAGCAAATGTTTAAAATCCATCAAATGAAATGAGTTTCTGAAAACCAAATTCTTTTACTGAAGCTTTTTCTATTTACAGAACAGTTTCTACAGCTCTGAACCTAATTCTTACCAAAAAGGGGATGGAGAAATGTTGGAATTTGGAGGGAAAAGCGACCACCTAATGTTAGAATTCAGGATAGCAGAGGAAGGGAAGATGAGTCAACGGTCCGATATATTCCTTGGCCTAGACTTCAGGAAGGCAGAATATACAAGGAGAAAAGAGAACAGACAGGCAGGAGAGTCCACAGCCTGCATTTCCAAATGGGAAGGCCCCTTCTTACATGGATTCCTTTGTTTATTCAACAAATATTTACCAAGTGTCCAACTAATCACCAGCCACTGTATTTATAAATAATTATAAGATGGAGTCCCTCTTTTTGGGTGCTCCTAGTCTAGTGGGGAAGACAGACATTCAAAGAGCCCTTTGGAGACAATGGGGAGTGCTATACTAACCAGCAGAGCTTGTTTTTCCCTCAGGAATTCTGGTCCCTTGGCCGAAATCCCCACATGGATCCTCTGCATGGCTTGGCCCGCCCTCACTTAATACTGATCCTCCATCCCTAGCCTCCATCCCATTTCCCTGTTGTACATTCTTCACAGCACATGCTATTAAATAAAAATGTTTCTGTCTAAAGCTTACAGTAAAAGCCATGAGAAAGGGACCTTATTTTATTCAAGGCTGCTTGCCCTGAGACTAGAAGAACGCCTGGTAAATTTCATTCAACGTATGTTTAAAGCATCTACTAGTGCCAGGCACTGATGTAGGCATAGATCAGGAAGCAAAAGTTCCCTTTCCTCATAGAGCTTACTTTCAAGTTCCATAATGACAATGCATATCTATTGTGTGCTTTCCACAACACTGAATCTTAACAGCAACTCTGAGACAGGTATGATTATAATCTCTCTATTACAGGTGAGGAAACCCAGTTCCAAGAGGTCAAGTGACTTGCCTAAGCATAAGGGGCAGGGTTAAGATGCGTACCCAGGGATCTGGCTCTAGAGCTCAGTGTCTCACCATTCTGCTAGAACCCCTCTTGCTTACATATACACAGTATGTGTGCAATAAATATTGTTGAAAACTGGCTGGAAGCCTACAGAGAACTGAAGGAGGACAAGGACATCATTATGGGGGTACAGGGTAGGTGGAACACAGCAGGGTGGGGGGAGGTTAAGGAGCTTCATAGAGAAAGGGACATGAGCTGATTCTTGAAGGCCTGGAGTTCAAAGAGTGGAAAGATAGTGAGGGTGTGACTGCAAACAATAGCAAACAGCAACACTTACTGTGACTGGACCATAAGGGGGTTGAAGAAAAGAGGAGGGAAAAAAAAAAATAAACGATCAACATAACCTCAAAGGCATTCCTGCTGAACAGTGCATCCTGGGGACGAATTACACAAAACTTCTCTGAGTTCCAGTTTTAGGGAAGGAACTTTCAGGCCCACCCCCCACCTCCTGGGAGGGGAGACAGGCCGGAGACCAATGATTTGTCATCGAATCATTAAATCAGATTTATGTAATCATACATATACAAATCATATAGTTATGGAAAACAGCCTTGTATGCCCAGCTAGGCAGTTTGAACTTGGTCCTAAAAGTACTAAACACAGATACCCAAGGTGGCTGAAATGGAATCACTAAGAAGCTCGGATTTAAAGGACCATGAACAAACCACGAACAAAAGGTGTTAACCAAGAATCAGAATAAAGGAGCACCATATTCTCTTCCAACTGTGTGATTTTATTATAGATCTCAGCACCTCTATAACTTTTTATTAAACTGAATTGTCAAATCCCCTCTTCCACTTACTCATGACATCAGGGACCTCAATAAGATCTAATGGCACTAAACTCATGATGGCAGTTCCAAGGTTTGAGATAATTAGCTCATTACCTTTTGGACATAATTTTGAGAAGATGGCTTTGCCTCTTACCACAGGTTCAGAAAACAGGCAGATCAAGATCTTTCCCCAGATGGTAGGTAAGTGGTGATCTCAGAAAAGAAGGGGACAATTGGGAGGGTCTCCCAGGGAAGGCACTCAGGGAGGTGAGATTGCAACTTGTATGGATACTTTTTTATTGTTATGTTAATCACCATACATTACATTATCAGTCTTTGATGTAGTGTTCCATGATTCACTGTTTGTGCATAACACCCAGTGCTCCACGCAGAGCGTGCCCCCCCCCAACACCCATCACCTGGCTAACTCATCCTCCCACCCCTCTCCCCTCTAGAACCCTCAGTTTGTTTTTCAGAGTCCATCATCTCTCATGGTTCGTCTCCCCCTCCTGCTATCTTTTTTTTTTTTTTCTTAACATATATTGCATTATTTGTTTCAGAGGTACAGATCTGTGATTCAGCTATGGATACTTTCTTAATCAGCAAGACCAGATCTGTCTGTGCATCCTTGGCTATAAAACACCGAGCACAGGGCTGACATGTGCTATATGCTCAATAAGTGTTGGTTAACGAGATGAACAAGAATGCCCCCCTTCTCTCAATACCTGAAGAAGCATAACTCAAGTTTCTTCTCAGGGTAGAAATAACTGGAGGAACCTAGAAAATGCATTTCCTATTCTTTGCAGAGTCCCAGTACTAAATGGCACAGAAATAAATGGCACTCTGTCAGGTTTGCCTCTGTCATTGTCAAAACACCTCCACATCAGGAGAAATATATTAGGAGATCTGGTTTCGGCCCCATTTGTCTCTGCTGTAGAAAAGTACACTGGTAGACCTCATATTCTTTTCTGCTTACTCTGGCATAATAAATGCTCCCAGGCATTAGACCCCATATCTCTAAATTTAGATTGGGAAGAAAAGGCTAATTTATGTCAAGGTTTCCAGTTTTAGATGCTATTTCCCTTAACATTTTCCCAAACAAAAAGAAAAACCAGGTCCATATCTTCATGGGGTTTACAGTCTGGAAAGGTGCTGAGGAACTGAGTGTTGATGGCAATGAGGTGATAGCACTAGTTCTATAGGACTGTCCGTCTCAAGATTTTATAATCCCACTGTGTGTTTAGAGACACACATAGCAGGAGAGAAAAAGGGATAAAACCAGCTACAGGCTAGAATTGGCAACAATGCCTAAACAATCATCCAGCTAACCTTCTGCTCTGATAAGCAAGTACCAGTGATTTGGAAAGACTATGGGGAAAAATTCCCCTTGGAATGCTTATAAGAAAAATCTCAGTATTTGGAATGAGTTTTTAAACTGCATACATTTCTCTTTTCAGGAATGATAAGTTAGATCCAAAAGAACAAATGACTATTTTTGTTGGAAAAGTCTATGAATTATTTTGGGTTGTGATTTTCTAAGTTTAAGGTGACAATAATCTAAACAGTCAACAGTTAAGTTACACGATTTAACGCTTTCAGTAGTGAACTCTGAAATTAGTGACATACGACCTATCAGAATATGGACTTCTGGGAAAAGCTCTAAAAAAAGAAATTATTTGGAAAGTGTGGAGAAAGTCTGAGGTGTGCTTAAAGAAGCAACTGTCTCTGTCATTTCAAGAGAACTGCCTCCCTCCTTCTTTCTACATTGGCTGGGGCCAGGAGAGGGACTGCCAAGGTTGGATCTCTAACTTTCCCTTTAACATTTTCCGTAGACAGTAATTTCATTTCAGACAGAGTTAAAATCTCTGAGGTTTCTTCCCCCTTACAAGTCCAGACTCTTATTTATTTTCCCTTTTCATTTATGGCAAGTTTGGACCTGTCTGGAAAAAAATAAATAAATAAACGATCAAACATAACCTCAAAGGCATTCCTGCTGAACAGTGCATCCTGGGGACGAATTACACAAAAATGGGACAAGAAAAACAAAATGGTCGTAAGGTTCACAACATAAACTACCTCATAAAAACATTCTTCAAAGAGTTTGTACTTTTGCCCACAAATAATTAGCTACATTATTGTTTGAGAATCTTTAATTTCCAGTAAGTGAATTACTTTCTCTAATATTAAGAAACCATGAAATCCAATTTTTAAAATTCTTACAGTCTAGCCAATTAAACGTAGGACAAAGAACTTCTCTGAAAGTCCTTACTTGTGTACTTCATCGTCAAACTCTTTACCCCTCTCTCTTGACTTCACTTCCACCTATCCACCGGAGCCAAGAAACAAGGACGAGGAAACGACATCTTGGGTTTCCAAAAGAGTGGGGGCAGCACTGTGCTGGCTGAGCCTTTGGGACGCGGGAGCCTGTGGTATCGGAAAATGTTTTCTATATATATCCTCGCCCCGCCAGTCCTCACTTCTCGGCGCACGCAACAAGCTTTCAAAATAAAACCACCAAAAAAAAGAGGAGAGGGGGCGTCGCCCATGCCTCTCGGCGGCTGCCAGCCCCTCCCCCCCCCCCGAATCCGTCTCCCGGGATGCCCACTGAAGTCCTCGCGGGACAGCGCGACCGCGGACGCCCTGTCGGGTCTGATCCGCCAGGGGGCGCGCGGCCGCCAGGGCGGGGTCGGAAGGGAAAGCGCTCGTGCCCACCTTGCTCGCAGGTGCCCTTGCTGACCTGGCTGATGGCCTTCTCCCCGCGGCTCTCGGCCCTCAGGCTGGCGGCGCGCAGCTGGCACCCGCTGGGGTAGGTGACGTCGTCGCTGCCGCACACCGGGTAGCGGCTCTTGCACACGCACACGCCGCTCACCCCCGGGCCGCCGGCTGCTGCCCCGGCTTTACCCTTCCGCCTCTTGCGGCTCTTCACGCACTCCATGCCCGGCGCGCAGTGCCCCCTGCCGGCGCCGCCGCCCCCGCACGGCTCGCCCTCGCCGCGGGCGCACACCGGGCAGCAGCCGCACGCGTCGCGGGTCTCGCCCAGCTGGCAGCCCCGCGGGGGCAGGGGCGGGCAGGCGGCCGGCTCGCAGGGGCCGCAGGCGTCCGAAGAGGAGGAAGAGGAGAGGGGCAGGAGCAGGAGCAGCAACCCGGCGGCGCCGAGGAGCAGGACGCTCAGCGGCGGCCGCTCCATGGCTGGGTGCGGAGGCGGCGGGAGCGCGAGTGAGTCGGGTCCCGCAGCCCGGCGCTTTAAACCCGGCGCCCCGCCCGGCCCGGCCGCGGGAACCACACCCCGGGGCGGTGAGAGTTCGGCCGCCCCGCCCGCGCCGCGCCTCCCGGGACCGCCCGGCTCGAGCGCCCCTGCCGATGGGGCGGGGCATCCGCGCGGGCCCTGGGCGCTCGGTCTCGCGTCCGCTTCCCAGCGCGCCCCGCCGGCTCCGCTCGGGCCCCTGCCCTCAGCCCCGCGGACTGCTCCCCAGTTCCTCGGGGTCGCCCAGATATTTATACTTCGTAACGACTTTGAGACGGCGCCTCTCCCTGCCCAGATATTTATACTTCTTAACGACTTTGAGACGACCCTGTGTTTAATCTATTAAATTCTCCGTGGGCCTGGGAGACCTGAGTACTGACTACTCTTTTAATAACAATTCGTGTTTAAAACCCCACGTGGGGATTTGTGTCCCCGTTGGCCACAGGCCCGGTGTGGTCTTGGGTGCCGGGCTAAGAGGACAAATCATTGCCAACCACTCCTCGTTTTTGGAACTTCATAATGGACCCCTGCCCCTGTGCTCTCTTACGCCAAGTCAAGTTTTAAGTGTGAGTTCTGAATTCATGAGAGCTGTTGCATTGCCTTAAGTTCATACTAAATTGTGTTGGATCTCCAACAAACCTCTCCGAAGAACAGGGCACAGCTGGGTGTGCCACTGAGGCACCCGAAGCAATTTTCACCAGTAGTCCCATGAGGTTTTTGGTATAAAGGACTGACATTTCCTCCTCCGTCTCTCTGTAAAGTGCTCTGCAGACTTACCCTTAAAGCCTCTTTTTCCCGAGAGTATGTCCTTCAAATCCCTCCTATCCAGACATTTAAATTCTTTCCATTTTTATTGAACATACAACATTGCAATGTGCATCATTCTGCATGTCACCTTTTAGTTCTTTAGAAAAGTTTTTTTCTTAGCATAAATCCAAGGATTTATAGGACTGCTAACACGATGCCACCAGCAATATATGATGTCACTCATCAGCCTTCCTAGGATTCCTGTAAACTTTTTTGAAAATTATACAATCACAAAATTTATTCGGGGAATAAAAAAACCAAGCATCCTCCTATCGGGAAAACCTAGCACTGCTTTTTGGCCTCTCCTTAGATATTCTGGGAAAGTGACACTTTTCTTTACAAGGTCATATGTTGACATGACAATTGTTTGTAAAACGATGAAAAGTCTTTGGAGCAGAGTTTTCCTAAATATTCTTGCCTTGGTCCCACTTGAGATACAGTTTACATGAACCCAGTATACAGTCCCAAATTGAAACAAATGCAGAGTGCACTCTGATATTTCCTATTCTGTTGTAACATTATGAATTGGTCAAGGTCAGCTAAGTTGAGATGACCCACTATGACTATCCTGTCATAGGTTTAGCCTCCCCACAACCTGACCCCTAGAACAAGGAGTCCAGTGCAAGTAGTTTACTTGAGAGGCCACATAAGGACACACCAGTTCCATGGGGTTTGGTGGTGGTGGGGGGGAGTGGACAGAAAGGGAAGACAGTCAGTTAAGGTGCTTATCAAGTTAGCTCCCAGGTGGGTGTGCAGCCAGATGAAGCCCTCAGGCTCTACAAGTTTGGGGGGGGTGGCATAGGGACACTGACAGCAGCTGTGTGGTGTTCTGAAACCCTGCATCAAAGCCAGCAGTAGGCATGCAAGCGCGTGGGACAGTAGAGTTCCTTTGGGGTTCCTCACCGCCTGGGAAGCAGAAGAACAGCGGCGTTCTCGTCACTGAAGGGGGCACCTGCGCGGTGTGAGAGCGCCAACGAGGAGCACCTGGAAATAGGAACAGATGCGCTTATTCAGAGGAAGGAGAAACGGCAGGAAAATGGAGCCTTGACAAAGAAATTTGACAACTCCTTGCTTCCAAGAAAGAAGCTATTGTCACCTATTCAGCTTTAGTTCTAGTGAGATGAAAAGCCTGGGTGTGGAGAGAGGACTATGTCATTTGCAAATAGAATTTTATACTTCTTCCTGTTTAATCTTTCTGCCATTGATTGATTGATTGATTGATTTCTGGCCATTGTCCTGGGTAGAACCTCCAGTATAATGAATAGAAGTGGTGAGAGTGGGCATCATTTTCTTGCTCCTGACCTTAACCTTAGAAGGAACGCTTTCAGTCTTCCACCACTAAGGATGATGTTACCTGTGAGTGTTTCATAGATGGTCTTTTGGGGTTGAGGAAATTCTTTTCTATCCCCCATTTTGTTGAGTGCTTTTATCATCAAGAGTTGGAATTTTAACTTTTGAATTGTCAAATGCCTTTTTTGCATCTGTTGAGAGGATCAGTGTTGATAATGGCATAGTACATTAATTGATTTTTTTTATTTTTTAAAGATTTTTATTTATTTATTTATTTGACAGAGAGAGACACAGTGAGAGACGGAACACAAGCAGGGGGAGTGGGAGCGGGAGAAGAAGGCTTCCTGCTGAGCAGGGAGCCTGATGCAGGCAATCCCAGGACCCTGGGATCATGACCTGAGCCGAAGGCAGACGCTTAACGACTGAGCCACCCAGGGCCCCATTAATTGATTTTTGAACGTTAAACCAAACTTGCGTGCTTGGGATAAAATCCCACTTAGTCATGATGTATAGTCCTTTTTTTTTTTTTTTTTTTTGTATGTTTCTGGGTTTGGTCTGCTAACAGGCTGTTGCAGGTTTTTGGCATCTGTATTCATTGGTGATACTGGACCACAGTTTTCTTTGTTGTCTTTGGTTTTGGTGTCAGGGTGACAGTGGCCTCAGAGTGAGTTAGGAAGTATTCTCTCATCTTCTGTTGTTTGTTTGTTTGTTTGAAGAGTTTCTGAAGAATTGGTATTAATTTTTCTTCAGATGTTTAGTAGACTTCACCAGTGAAGTCATCTCAGCCCCAGCTTTTCTTCATGGACCGTGTTTTATTACTAATTTAATCTCTTTATTTGTTATAGGTCTGTATTAGTTTGTGGGGCTGCCATAATCAAATACTACAGATGAGGCAGCTTAAACAACAGACAATTATTTTCTTACAGTTCTGGAGGCTTGAAGCCCCAGATCAAGGTGCTGGGAACATTGGTTTCCTCTGAGGGCTATAAGGGCAAGATCCTCTCCCTACTCCAGACAAGGTGCCAGCTACAAAATACTAAGCAGCCCCTCTCTCACTAAACAAGACTGCTGCTTTACCTAAATAAAAACTTAAAAAAAAAAGACTGCAGCTTTACCAATTATTTCTATTACTCGAGTCTGCCTTCCCTATAGATAAGAGTTATTGAGATAATCATAGAATTGTTCCATCCAGAGTGAACTCCTGATTCCTTAAATCGTCCCCAGAATTACTCAACCAGAGTCCAAATCCTATAATAGGTTCTTTCTAACACCCTCTTAACTTCGGGAACTCCGCAGTTCCATGTGGAGCCCATTCTCTCTTGCTACAGTAAGAAAGCCAATGTATTTGACTACAGGTGTGTTCCTGGTGGCCTTTGGATGAAGGGCAATGGCACATGAGAGATTTGCCCCCCAGCTCCTTCTTTTTCTATTCTCTTTCAGCTCAACATTCCCCCACCCCAACCCACAGCACATTCCCAAACTTTGTCAGTGGGTCCATGTACCTGGCAAACACCCTTCTTGGTGGGGAGGGGCATCTCCAAGACTTCCCAGGCCAGCAAACTTCGATGGCACCTGTGGGAGGCTGAGGGTGCCATGTGGCCTTCCCTGCTGTATCCCTCTGTGCCCTGCCTCCCCAGCAGACATCTGACTGGAAAATGGACTATTTGTCTCCCATTTCTGCAAACACCACAGAGATGTTGGCTGCTCCCCCCTCACTTGGCTTCTTCGGGTAGGAGGGGGCAGGCATGAAGGGGAGGAGAACCCCACTGTGTCCTCCGTTGGGCTCTCACTCACCCCCAACCAGCTTATGTAGAGCAGGGGTGAATATGCTGGGAGGGGTTGATTATTGTAGGCCCTTTAGCACTGGGGAACATTCTGCTCCAGTTCTTGGTGGCTCTTTTTTAGAATGTGGGAACATGTGGCATCTGTAGTTTTGGGTTGTGGATCCTAGCTCCATTTCCAGGCACAGGAAAAGTTGTTCTATCTAACAGTCTGTTATGATAGTTATTCATCATCTTTATCATCACTTCATTTTCTCCTCCTCTCCCTCCTCCTCCTTCATCATCATCAGTAAATAGATTGTCAGGTGGTGGGATGGGGTATGGATGATGATCCCAGCCCAGATAAACAGCACATGAAAAGGACAAAGCCAGTGCAAAGGATTTTGGCACATCCCAACAACTGGAAAAAGTCCAGCATAGCTGAAGCAAGGTGTGTATGGGGAGAATTGGGGAAAGCTGACTCTGGAGAGAAGGCAGATACGAGATGACCAAGGGTTTTGCACACCATGCCCACGACTTTGGACCGGAGCTCATAGATGACAGTGAGCTGTTGAAGGATGCTGCAGAGAGGCAAGATCAGGGTTGCAGCATAGGAAGGTCAGTACAGAAGAGGGGAATGGATTGGAACAAGGACAGACTTGAAGAAGGAGTGTAATTTCTACAAAGTAGGGTCTACCTTTAGCTTTTGTAGTGTCTTTATATAAATTAGGAAAAAGCCCCCCGGCCCTCCCCCGCCCCGGGCAGATGCAGCACAGAGGGTACAAGACTTGGCAAGTAGATGATGCCTTTGTGCCAAGAAGAAGTCGCCTCTTCCTCCTGGGAGGAGAACCGAGCCTGCACCAAAATACATGGCCTAGCAGGTGAAGGGAGGGCTGAATTTCAGCCTCACTCGCTTCCTGTGCACGCCCCTCACAGCCTTACAGGGAAGCCTGACCTGGTGCCAACATTGGGCCTGATACAGAGCTGGCACTGAGTTAAAATTTTTAAAAAGTCAGCTGGGCAACTACTCCCGCCCACTACAACTCCCATCCAGGCAGGAATCAAGGAGGACTTGACGTGAGTTGTGGTGATGGGAAGGCAGGACTGTCCCAAATGGACCACATCATTTGTTGTCCATTCTGACACTTTCGTGAGCAAAAGGGAGTACTGTTTATACTTGTGCTGGGACAACAGGCATAAATCAAGATTGTCCTGGACAACAGGGACATGCGGTCACCCTAAATAGAGGGGAAAGGATGGATGAGAGGTTTTTTTAAAGATGTAGAACATACAGGCCTTTGAAAGTAACTGTGAGAAGGAGTAAAGAGAAAACCTTGAAACTTCTGGCCTGGGAGACTTGGTGAAATTGCTGCTGAGGCAGGTTTGTGTTGGGAGAAGATGATGAGCTTGGTTTTGGCTGTGCTGATTCTTTATAAAACCAGGTTCATCCTTTTTGGACAGTTCTAGAAAGGTGGGGGGGGGGGCTCTGTAGTGATCATATCACATTGTCGTAGAGACATGGCAGGAAATTTGACTTAGAGTCAGCCCTTGATGCTGGTTCTCTCTATATATGTGAAGTCCCTCAATGATAAAATCTCATTGTTTAATAAAGGACAGAAACTGATTTCTTATCAGCATTCTACATCTGATCTCTTAAAAGAGCTACAGCTATGCAGGGAAATAGCTAATGGTATAATTGAAAAGGCATTAAAAGCCTATAAAATTCCATATTAGAGACACAGAACTGGAAGGACTCTCTAGAGGTCATTGAAAGCTAGGTGATGCTGGAGCGTTTAGCCCCGATTGTAAGTCATCAGGGGCACGGAGATATCTGAAGGACTTTTAGAGATCATCAAGGAAGATGGTCTCTCTCACATTCTGCTCTATTATTTGACAACCTTTCAAGATTTCTGAAGGTCACTGAATAATAAGCTAACTTCCAAATATACACAATTGCAAAGAAAATTTAGGTTTACGCTCTAATCCTCACTGTACCAGATATATCACATGAGGCTGTTAAATCTCTGGGAGCTTCATTTCCTGGCTTAAAATTCATTATTTTACACTTTAACTTTGAATTAACACAGACTTTTACGTTTGCATCCCCCTAAAAAATAAATTAGAGAAGCATTGCTTCTTGTGACAACAAGTAGAAAGAAATCTCCTTGGGTTAGTCCATAATTAGGCTCCATCCTTTTTTGTTATGGGGGAAATGATATGATCATTTGGTGGTAAATGATGCAGTGCCCCCATATTAATCTTCCAGTTGCCCGATTCCATAATTCACCTTGGCAAAGTAGAAAAATAAAAAATAAAGAATGTCTCCTCATCGTTGTAAGAGGCCTGGGAGAATATCAAACCAGGATGAATAAAATATTTTCAGGGAATAAGTGATTCGGTCACAAACTTAACTGTGAGGAAAACTTTGTGCTTATGAAGGGGTTATATAGGTGTCCTGAAAGTCTGTGAGGATATTTATCCTGAGAGCTTTGATCCCTTCCCTTCTGAGCAGATCATCAGCTAGGGTGTTAAGATGTTGAGTAACAAGTTTTCTTTCACTGATACTGCTTTTTTCTTTTCTTTTCTTTTTTTTTTAAAGCTTTTAAGGGAGTAGAATAACAACATTCCTTTCACTGGTGCTAAAGATTCACTTTTTTAAAAGCTGATAACGGAATGACAGGATTGTTACTTTATCTACGACAACGCAGCTACCTGGCTGGTGTGTCAGCCTGGGGGGGTGGGTGGGGGGGGGTGGTAACAAGGTAATTCCGGTATTGTCACCATCTATAACTATCAAGTTTCAGACCCAAATCCCTAATGCCAAGGCACGTCCCTCATTGCTGCCTTCTCATAGCATTAATGTTTTAATAAAAATGCTTGTTTTTTAAGAGAAATGTTGATGTGCCAGAACAGAGGGAATACTGGAAACAGTCCCTCTTCTTTTGATTCTTGTTGAGTGGAATTCTCTTGGGTCATTTGAGTCTATTCCTATGCCTAATTGAGAAGTAACAGTTTTAGGTTTTCTTCAACGTTAAGAGGTGACATTTTTATCCTCATGGTATACTCGGCCTTGGGTTCTGGAAGCCCATGAGATGTGCGGGTGGTTGGCTTCACAGTCAAGGCCTTCAGGGGTAGGGGAGGTTCCCCAGTGATTTTCTTACTGGAGAAAAAGTGATTTGGGGATGAGATATTCAAGAGAGGGGAGAGAGGATACAACTTTAAGAGAAGGGAGCTCATGTCTCCTGGGCCTTTGGCGAAATCGCTCATGTTCGGTGTGTGATCCTGGGTCTCAGACTGTTGTCGACAGGCTAGCCCACAGCTGGATGGGGGGGGGGTTGTCTATTGGAGGCTTGAACAGCCCCCAGGATGGGAAGCAGACCCAACTGAGGTGTCCTGTTAGTACACAGGGGGAGTAACAGGAGGGGCTTTGACAATGTGGCGACGATGCCTGTGTAGGAAACCTTCCGTATTTTCAGCCATGGCTTGTCCCTGTGGTGATGGACATTCGTAAGTCCAGGAAATTCGCTTAATGTGGGAAAGCAACACTTTCCAGCTTCGTGTGCCTCTCAGAAGGCAGCCCGATAAATCTTTTTTGGTTGCATTCTTAATGTAATTCTATACCACAAGCATTTGCTAGAAGAGGCTCATTGGGGACCCAATTAAAGCTGTTCTCTGGTATAACTGCATCAAACCAATTAGAACATATAAAATTTTTAATCTGGGCCTCTTGAGGCAGCTCCGGTCAATCGAAGGTTTATACCTAAATAAATACTGCTGATTAACCACCCAAAGTTGATAAGAAAAATGCTAGACTTCGTAGAATATTTTTAATAAAGTATTTTAAAACGTATCCTCCAGCTGCATCACTTGACCTTTCCCCTTTGACCTCGCTGACCTGCCAAACCAAAAGACTTCCAGTTTCCTGAATGTGCCATCCTCCCGTGCACATTCTTCTTTCTGGAATTCCCTAGAGAAGCTGAGCATTTATCTCATTCCCAAGATCCTATTCTCTCTCTCTGGGACTGAACCCTGCCTGCCTCCTTTGCCCCGGTTCCCTTCTGAAAGTTGAGCTTCCGAACCCCAGCCAAGCCCCGACTAGCGCGGGCTGTAGCCAGGTCAGGCTGACGCCCGCCTGCGGCTGTAGACCTTTGCAGTCCTCTGCGGTCCTGAGCTGCAGGAGTCTCAGTTCCTTCTTCCTGGGCTGTCCTGGGTTGGCTGCTCGCCGGGACTACTTTCACTCTTCTGAATTGTATCCTTCATGCCCATGTCCACACCGCAGGCGTGCTCCCCACAGCATCTGTAGCTGGATTTGACCTCGAGAGCTTCCTTCTGTTCTGTTAGGACATCGCATTCCTGCCTCCAGCCTTTCCCGGTCCATCCACCCTGTCCTGCTCTGCCTTTGCCAAGCCCTTTCTCTCTCCCTGGGGGCTTTCAGGGTAGGAGGAAATGACTGGGCTCCTTTGGAATTTGGCTGCCACAGTCTCTTCCTCTCTTCTTTTTGGGCCTATTTTTAAAACATTTAGCACTGGAGGGGTTGCAGTGGGGGAAACAAAAACCGTTCTGGAAGGGCTGAGGCAATCTGTTCTGACTCCCAGAGCATCCTTGTTCATACTTCAGGTCTCCGCTCATACATCGCTGTCGGTGGGAAGAGCCTTCTCTAACCCTCAGGTCTGGCAGTGAGGTCTCTCCTGGGCACATTTTCCATCTTAGCTTTACTGCCGTGGATCCAACCACCAGACTGTGCAATTGCAAGGATAATGGGTGCCTTTAAAAAAGTGATTTACTATTGCTGTATCTCCAGCACTCAGGCCAATAGGTGCATGCATTCATGAATGAATGAACGAATTTCTCTGTACATCTCCCACTGGTTAGCTCTCTGTTATCTAAGACATCTCAGCACCATACATTATATGCATATATATATTTAAATATAAATATATATAATTTTTTTTGGATCCCTTTCTTCTCTTATTCCATTTCCAGCACTTTCTAGGTTTATGAGCTTGAGTAAGTAACAACCTTTCTGTGCCTCAGTTTTCTCATCTTTTTTTTTAATTAAAAAAAGTTTTTAATTTTATTATGTTATGTTAGTTACCATACAAAAAAATTTTTTTTAAGATTTTATTTATTTATTTGACAGAGAGAGAGATGGCGAGAGCAGGAACACAAGCAGGGGGAGCAGGAGAATGAGAAGCAGTCTTCCTGTGGAGCAGGGAGACCGAAGTGGGGCTCGATCCCAGGACTCTGGGATCATGACCTGAGCCGAAGGCAGACGCTTAACGACTGAGCCACCCAGGTGCCCCAATTTTTTAAAAAATTTAAAAATTATTTTTTAGAGAGTGGGGAGGGGCAGAGGGAGAGAGAGAAAGAGAATCTCAAGCAGGCTGCATGCCCAGCATGGAGCCCGACATAGGGCTTGATCTCACAGCCCTGAGATCATGACCTGCGCTGAAATCAAGAGTAGGATGCTTAACCAAATGAGCCACCCAGGCGCCCCCAGTTTTCTCATCTGTAACATGAGGATGAGAGTAGTACCTACCTTAAAAAGTTGGAGGGAAATTAAATGAACTAATACACATAGAGCACTTGGAACAGTGCTTAGGACATAATTAACCCTCAATAAATGTTATTGTTTAATTATTTCCTGTACATTCCTCAGTGTTTCTGTAGGATTACTAAACCAATGATTTTGTCAAAATTGATGAATAGACTAAAATAGATCACTGTTGGACCTTCCCCTCTCAATGGGTTGGGGGGGGGTTATGTAAACACAGCTTTATTTTCCTTTTTCTTTACTCCTCCATTTGATTCCTCTCATATTCTTTGGAGGGACTCGGGATGTGAGGGGGCTGGGTGGGTAGCTCTGTTGGTGTCCCTTAGGGCTAAATGACTGCGGGCGACACTTAGAATATTAGAGATACCTAATGTTTGCCTTAAGTTTGAAGATCTTTCAGTAGTTTTATAAGCTGCCCACCCCTCACCTTTTATTTATTTATTTTTATTTTATTAGGTTATGTTAATCACCATACATTACATCATTAGTTTTCAATGTAGTGTTCCATGATTCAATGTTTTTGTATAACACCCAGTGCTCCATTCAATACATGCCCTCTTTAATACCCATCACCAGGCTAACACATCCCCCCATCCCCCTCCCCTCTAGAACCCTCAGTTTGTTTCTCAGAGTCCATAGTCTCTCATGGTTCATCTCCCCCTCCGATTTCCCCCCCTTCATTCACCCCTCACCTTTTAAACAACCCTGTGTGAACACTGATGAAGTTAAAATGGTGAGTGGGACAAAATGGAAACTGGTCTTTCTAGCCAAACTGGTACAACTTACAAGCTGGATCTCCGAGCCATCTGCTGATGAGAAGGTCTCTAGGAGAATAGTAGTATTTAGTCTTGAAAAGCAGAGCATCCTCTGCACCCAAGGAGTTCTTCAGTTTCCTGATTGCTGCTTTAGGACCTACCAAGGTTTGGGGATTCTCAGTCCTCATTCTTTTAAAATAAGCAATAAGGCAGAGGTTGGTTACAAGGCAACAGAGGGGTTACCTATTGCTCTTTAATTCTCTATCTCAACGAATAGTAAATGACATTTGAATATTCCCCACGCTGGTTGCAGCCCCCTGCTGGTGAGATACATTTTTTCAAAAGGCTAAACAGTAATAGTCCTCATTTTTTTTTTTTTTTAAGATTTTATTTATCCATTTGTTAGAGAGAGTGCATGCACAAGCAGAGGAAGCAGGCAGAGGGAGAAGCAGGCTCCCTGCTGAGCAAGGAGTCCTGTGTGGGGCTCAATCCCAGGACCCCGGGATCATGACCTGAGCCCAAGGCAGTCGCTTAACCAACAGCCATCCAGGTGCCCCTCTAGTCCTTCAGTTTTAAGGACAAAGTGGACACAGAGGGTTCTGCTTACAAGCAGGGGCTGATTTGGAGGGCTTGGGGGAGGGACCCTTTTTATACCTCCCATGTAGCAGAAGTGTTAATACCCAACCTGAATTTAATCATTGCATTGGAAGCAGGTTCATAGTTACGTCGGCCTCTGAGGGATGGTACCAGAATTGAATGGCAAACTGGCCCAACTCTTCTGGGTAGAGGGGTCTCCCAGGATCTCAGAGATGTTAGCAGCCTTCCCCGGTACAGTATTTGTCTTTTTGGAAAAAGTGCTTGAAGATCTTGGTATAACTTGCTTAATATTTGTAGATTCTCAGTTCCATCTTTTCTTCCAGAGAGAGGAAGTTTTATTAATGTCATGGTGAGTGTCAAGGGGGGTCTTAGGAATTTGATCAAGCAGAGTCTGAGTAAGAAAAGCCAATAGATGCTTTGGAAACGCCTGGTCATTCTGGCCTTCATAATGGAGGGGATGGTGGTATTCATTTTCTGTCACTGCTTAACAAATTAACACAAGTTTGGCAGCTTGCAGATTGACTGGGTTCTTTACTGAGGCTGAAATGAGAGTGTGGGCTGGATTGGGTTCTTATCTGGAGGCTCTGAGGGAAGACTCCACTTCCAAGACCATTTTGATTGTTGGCAAAATTTAGTTTCTGTGGTTGTAGGACTGAAGTCCCCGTTTTCTTGCTGGCTGTTGGCCGGACAGCTCTCTGATCCTTGTATGTGGCCCCCTCCATCTTCAGAGAGGTAATAGCATTGTTGAATCTTTCTAGAGCCTCAGATCTCTCGGACTTCCTCTTCTGCCACCAGCCATGAGGACTCTCTGCCTTTAGAAGGTTCGTGTGATTAGACTAGGCTCACCTGGATAATCTCCCTTCTGATTAACTACAAGTCAATTGATCAGTAATAATTTAATTCTATCTGCAACATCTCTTCTGCCATGTAAGTAACATAATCATGGGCATGATATATCATCATATTTAAAGTCCTGGAGATTAGAGTGGGAAATCTTGGGTAGTCAGCTGAGAATTCTGACTACCAAAATTGTCAAATACTGTTTTCTGAAATTAAGTCTTGCCTGAAGCCAAGGTCTGTGACTGCCCTTCCTTGCTTTTGTGTGCCTGTGAACCTTGCAGTGTGTTACCTATGCCCTATATCTTATCAATGGAATTTTTCTTGGGGTTCAAAGAGGGTGCCCATCTCCCAGGGCACTGATACTTGGGGCTCATCTGTTGGCTTGGACTTTGAGGTTTGGTGTTGCAAGCACCCATCTTTGCTTGGACCACACAAGGAGAGATACGAGAAGCAGACAACAGTTAACAGAACCTCGGCTAGCCTCTAAACCTATGTGTTGTAGTGTTATAAGAAATTGCTGCTGTGGGGCGCCTGGGTGGCTCAGTCGTTAAGCGTCTGCCTTCGGCTCAGGTCATGATCCCGGGGTCCTGGGATCGAGCCCCGCGTCGGGCTCTCAGCTCTGCGGGAAGCCTGCTTGTGTTCCCTCTCTCGCTGTGTCTCTCTCTGTCAAATAAATAAATAAAATCTTTAAAAAAAAAAAAAAAAAAGAAATTGCTGCTGTATTCACAGACCAACAATTATCTCATTAAATAACTTCTTAGACCTCGATTTAGCCATTATGAAAGATGTTTTGATAAAGAACATCTGGTGGTATTTTCAATTAAATATTATACTACTAAACTTTGATTAAAAACTGATTTAAAATTTTAACAGCCCCTTCTTTAGACAATGGCTAAATGCAAAAAAGAAAAATGTTACTTATTTAAATTGTTTATTTCCTCCTTTGTTGCTCTATTTTAACCGGATTCCCATTAATGACTGTTTAAAACCCACACAATTTTGGATGCAGTAAATCTAGATGCATAAATAAGGTTACCATACCAATATTGCTGTTCTCACTCTTTTACTATTGATACCTCATTTTATTTTTATGCTTTAATTAAATTGAGTATATTTTATGTTTCAGTTTGCTTTAAAACAACTGCAGTGCATATAATTGACACTATGTCATCCTTGTTAGAAAGTGCTGAGTTGAATTAAACACACCAGCTCCATTTCCTTTTACATTTAATCTGTGGAAAAACCAAGACAGAAATAATATGAACTGTATTTCTTTTCCAAGTTGCCCTGATAGGTGAAAATAACTAACCATCTAGTAATTACTAATAAAGACTGAAATGAAGTCCTTACTGTTAGCATAACTTTTATCTATATAAAAATAGATATTTAGTGGTATAAGGTAATTTTACTTAGTAATTTTTCCCAAATGGTATGTAACAAATAATAAACACATTATTGCTATTCTGTGTACTCCATATAAAGAGTAAATCTTCAAGCATATATTTTAATGTTTTTACTGAAGCTATCATGGTTAGCCTAAGTATTTTTTGTAGGGAGATGATCATTTGCCATGTTTTAACAGAGCAGGGCTTGGCAAAATTCCCTGGTAAGGGGTCGCATAGGAAATATTTTTTTTTTTAAGATTTTATTTATTTATTTGAGAGAGAGAATGAGAGACAGAGAGCACGAGAGGGAAGAGTGTCAGAGGGAGAAGCAGACGCCCCGCTGAGCAGGGAGCCCGACGTGGGACTCGATCCTGGGACTCCAGGATCATGACCTGAGCCGAAGGCAGTCGCTTAACCAACTGAGCCACCCAGGTGCCCGCATAGGAAATATTTTAAATTTTTCAGGCTATACAATCACAAAACTCTACAACTCTGTTGTGGCAGCATGAAAACAGCCATAGATGATATGTAAATAAGTGATTATGGCTGTGTACCAATAAAACTTTATTTACAAAAATAGGTGGTGGGCTGGCTTTGACTCATGGGCCATAGTTTGTTGATCCTCTACTATGGAGGAAAACAACCAAGCACTGGCTAATGTACACAGCTGAGAAAAATCAATAGGTTAATTCATGAGTTAGGGTCCTGATCAGGATACTTTTGTTATCATAGATATTTTTTGTTTGTCTTGCAATTGTCTGTCTTAATTTAATCTGTATATTTCCACGTTGGAATTTCTTCCCATTTCTTATGTTTTAAAGTAGGGACCTAGGCTCATCAACATTTCCACAGTCTAAATTAAGTCAGCAAATAATTATCCCGATTACAAAGTGCATTTTCTCTTCTCTAGTGGTCCAGACTCTAATGACATGTGTATCTTACCCACAAACTTGGGTTAAGTCAAGCCAGACTTCTCAAGCTCTCAGCTTCATACCATTGCATTATAGATTTAGTTCCAGTTTTGGGTGGGAAGAGGGTCAAGTACAGAGAAAAAGCCAGGAAGTATTTCTCTCATGGAATGTGGAAACTGGATACTATCATTTTGTTAATAAAAAAACAGGAAATGTGTTTCTTCTTGTCTTTTGTGCATGGTGACGGTTTTCCCTCCATATACGAACGTGCCTGAAAAATGTGATAGATGCCCGGCCCACATTCATGTGATGTTCCCACAGTGCCTTTGCCATCCATAGCTTTCTGTAAGCACAGCATTCTTATTCAAGGGCAGTTACTGACTTCTGTGTCAGTTGCTTTGTGGCAAAATCGCTGCCTCCTGGGCTGGAGTTGCTGACATGAATGTTACTTATTAATGGCATATTGCCTCCATGAAAAGTCAGTCTGGACCACGTTACTTTTCAGAGAAGAGTACATCTGGCCTGCCAATCAGCTTTCATCTATGACTGGCCTATATAAAGACAAAGCAACCCTCTTCCTTAAAGCACTAATATTTTCTTGTGGAGGCAACACTACCTTATATGTTTAAACCATAGTATGTTAAATATCATTCTGTGGCAGGTTGTTGGGAGAGGCTTTAATAATACTTATACCCAGCATTCATTGAGGGTCTATTATGTTCTAGGAATTTTAAACATGTTTTCTCTAATCCTTACAATAATCATATGAGGTAAGCATTACTAGCATCACTTTATTTGTATGTATGAAAAGGGAGGCTCAGACGTTGTAAGTGACTTGCAGAAGACGGTGAAGCTGGTAAAGGGTGGAGTTGGGATTCATGCTCAGTCTACTTTGGACCCGGAGCCCTTGTCTTTCTCTTCTGATATTTGTTTTGATATAGTTTAAGTGGTACTCATTGACCACGCCCCACCTCAGACCAATTAAGTCACAGTCTCTAGAGTAGGGTCTGGACATGGATAGTTTTCAAAAGCATCCCAGGTGACCTTAATATGCAGCCAAAGTTGATGACCATTGGTCTCAGGGGTAAAATCTAAAGACAGCCTGCATCTGGGCGAAGACTGGGCTTGTCCTTATTGTTAAGTAGGCAAAATGTAACCTCATCACCCTTGAAGCCTCTTTCCAATGGCCTTCTTCAAGGACCTGTGTCCTCTGTGTGAACACATTCATAGCGGCCTCTTGTACCTGGCATGGATGTCACGCTTTACTTCTGTCTTACTGTGAATAAGTCTTTGGGTTATCACTGCTAGGGGTCTTTGTGTGGCATTTTATTAGCTGATTCTTACCTTTCTCTTGGAAAGAAGCCTGGAATAAGTCCCTAATAGAGGTTGCGACAAGTTGGTTACTGAGTTTGGGGAAAGGAGCAGCTACTTCTGAATGGCAGAATCTGGGCAAGGGATGGAATCTGAGTTGATTTCTGAAATAAGGTTATAATATCTGTAGACTGATAGTGGAGGCTGGACTAGTTGGGGTGAGCCTTTCTGGCAGAGAGGGAATAGCTTGAGGCAAGATCTGGGAGCAGGGAATACAGGGTGGTCTAACATCAAGTTTGAGTGTCTGACCTGAACTGGGCATCTTCTTGGTGGGTGACCCATGTGCATGGGGTAGGGAAGTGGGTTGTCCACATGCTTGTGTACATTTACGTGTAGTGGGAGGTAACTCTGCAAAGGTGGCTGGTTCCCTCTGAGAACAAGTTTCAGTGTCTTCTAAACCCACAGACCCCTTAGAGACCTTGCACCTTTCAGTCCCTTGGAAAGGGTGTCTATGACCCCTCCCCCTGGCCCTGGCTGATTGGACTAAGGGCACAAGTCCCTTTGCTGGGTAGAGAACCCATCAGATGTTCTCTCTTGGGAATTTGAACCCATTATCACAGAAATTCCATAGCAGAGGGCTCTGGGTGTGAAAGATCATGCATTTCCTGAGAGCTACCGCTCGTGCTATTTGAGGGTCTAGGGCTGTGGTGTACAAGACAAAGTCCTGCTCTCTCCGCGCATATGTTAAAGCAGGGAAAAGAATAGCAAATAAATAAAAAAAATTCAGGTGGTAATTGTCTTAGTTCTGGTTTCTAAACAAAGTACCATAAACTGGGTGCTCAATAAATAAACAACAGAAATTTATTCCTCACAGTTCTAGAGGCCAGAAGTCCAAGGTCAGCACAGTCACGTTCTGGTGAGGTCCTGCTTCCTGGTTGTAGACAGCCAGCTTTTTGTTACATATTCTCACGTGACGGAAAGAGGGCGAGGTAGCTCTTTGGCCTCTTCTTAGAGGACATTAATCCCATTCACAAAGGTTCCACCTAATTATGACCTGGTCATGACCTAATTACCTCCCAAAGGCCTTACCTCCAAATAATATCACACTGGGGATCAGATTTCAACATATGAATTTGGGGAATAATGACATTCAATCCATTGCAGTGGTAAAGGCAATGGAATGATAAAACTGGGTGATCTGACAGAGAATTGGGAGAGACAGCAGCAAAGAGGGGGTCAGGGAAGGCCTTTCCAGGAGGGCGACAGAGACTTGGGGGCTCGGGGGCCATGGCCAACAAGAACATAGTTGACAGGGGAGGAGTCTGTGAGGGAACTGGAGATGGGAGGGTCTACATGGTCCCTGAGAGATTTGATTCCTGCTGGATTTCTAGCTCCTTTGAGCCCCAGAACTATTTCTTCCCTGGTGTTCCTTCAATACCACCTCCACACACACACATACCCTCTTGAGCTAGCTTGAGTGGGTTGCTCATTTTACAAGCCAAAATGCTTCAGCTAAAATCAGGGATAAAATGAGGATGATTCTGCATGGCAGTCTGCAGTTTTGGACTTTGTTCTGTCTCAGAAAGGGCTTCTGAGCAGTGTAGAGTGTGTCTTCACGCACTGGTGTCAGGGAAAACATTCTTTTTTCGAGGATGGAAAGCTACTGATTGTACTGAAGCACGCATTCCTCTGCCAACTTCTGGAACAAGAAAAACACCCGCCACCACCCCGACTGCCAGCAATCTGGCGGGCCACCACCTGTTCTCAAAGCCTGGTGCATTGTGTTTAGCTTAGCTTAGCAGCTCCAACAGCACCTGGGATGCAAAAACATCCTGAATCTCTCCAAACACCACAGCAGGGCTGTTTAAACAGCACGATATTCAGGAAATAGTCATTATCTCCATACCTCCTGCATTCAGTGGGGGGATTATTGGATGAGCTTCAGAGGGCAGCTCCAGCAAGTGCCAAGTCCTAGCGGCCCTGATCTCCCATCCATGTGTACGCTTGCCAGAGGGGCAGAGGAGCCGGGCTGCTCCCCAGGATGCTGGAGAGGAATCTGGTCTTGATTCTCTCCCTCTGGGTGGGGTCCTCTCTGCACATCGGATGAACTGTCTGCATCGGCACGAAAGGGAAAGGGAAGAGATTGCTGCTGTTGAACATATTTTCCACAGGGGACACTGGCCAATGGTAGGGGGGAAAGATGGACATAGACGGAACAGACTCATCTCTCTTCACTTGCCTGGGAAAGAGAGAGGATACACTGTCAGCCATCAGCTGGGGTGTTCTTCTCTTCATTTCCCCTTTTCTTCCCAAATCTGGCAGCAGTCATAGCTAATTACTTCAAAGGTAAAGCAATTGTTATCATTTTGGGCCTAGATGAGATGTGCATCAGGGAAACAGGTAGGTAGTCAATAACCAGGTGGGACTTTAAAAATTCTCTTCATTTTACAACTACAAATTGTAACTCTCTGGCCTACCCTGATGTGTGTGCCTATTCTTCTGTGGTTTTTAAACTGTACTTAAAAGTCAAACCCATTATTCAAGTGAATTTTGTAGGGCTGGATTAAGAAGCAGGTCAGCTGAGCTACTTCCTAGGGAGGCAACTATAAGGGATGCTGGTGTGATCAGAAATATGTTTTTGTTTTGTTTTTGAGAGAGAGAGAGAAAGAGTGAGTGCAAGTGGGGGCGTGAAGAGGGAGGAGGGGCAGAAGGAGAGGGAGAGAGAGACTCTTAAGCAGGTTCCATGCTCAGCCTGATGTGGGGCTTGATCTCTCGACCCTGAGATCATGACTTGAACCCAAATCGAGTCAGACGCTTAACCGACCGAGCCACCCAGGTGCCCCAGAAATACAGTTCTTTTTAACTTAGGTTTTCCCCTGCCATAATTTTCAAAAGCATTAAAAAGTATATTGTTCCTAATCCTAATGAAGTATAGAGGCCCTCATGTGGAAGAAAAACAAAAACAAAAGCAAACACAAAGCACTCTCCGATGGCGGTGGCCAATTTTGTCTGAATATTTTTGATGCCAGCATGCATAAAGTTCAGTCAGCCCCAACCAGCCCCAGCCAGCCGGCCGGCAGTGGCCTGAAGTTGATTGCTAAAATTCTGAAACCCAACAATGCATTCCTTAGCCCCACTTACTGCGAACAAGTGATTTATTTTATCATATACAGTTTAAGCCCCTAATGTCTCCTAAAATGTATCTGGTTTGGAAACGTCCAGATTTACATCCTAAATAAAAACACACATTTCAGAAAAGGGAATGTTTTGTTAACAAGAAAGACAAAGCAAAAGAGTATAAAGGCCTGTTGAAAAAGCTACGTAAGCTGCTTCTGTGCAGTGAGTCCGAGGGGCTGGGTATGAGTGCATAGTGCTTTGTAGTTAGGAATAATGGAAATCAGTGAAATGAAAAACAATTGCAAATAAGTTCAAATATTATGTTAATGATAAGTGTATGTAATTGTCTCTTGTTCTGAACATAAAAGGGTATCTAATTTTTATCAACAGAAGTCAATTTCTTTCTATTCTCACTGAATACTCTCACCGAATACTTAAAAGAATTTGTCCAAACCATTAGCCAGTCGGCAGAATCCATGCCTACTCACAGGTTGTTAAAATACTCTCTCGAGGGTAGCAGATTTAAAAAATAATCCTTTTGGGGGGGGGCAAAATATAAAATAATTAGCCCCATGTTAATCCCCAGGATTTTTTTTATTAAAGATTTTATTTCTTTATCTGACAGAGAGAGACACAGCGAGAGAGAGCGCCCCAACCCCCAGGATTTTGGTTGTTGTTGTTGTTGTTGTTTTTGTTTTTTTTAATCCTCAGGATTTTTATTAAAATTGTACTTGATTATAAAATTCTAAAATCTGGCCACCACTGTTTTAGGATACTCTATTTTAAAAACACTCTATGTTTGGGCACCTGGGTGGCTCAGTAGTTAAACGTCTGCCTTCGGCTCAGGTCATGATCCCAGGGTCCTGGGATCGAGTCCCACATCCGGCTCCCTGCTCAGCGGGAAGCCTGTTTCTCCCTCTCCCACTCCCCCTGCTGTGTTCCCTCTCTCGCTGTGTTTCTCTCTGTCAAATAAATAAATAAAATCTTAAAAAAATAAAAACACTCTATGTTTTACCGAAAAAAGGAAACATGGCTTTTTTTTCTGATTGCAAAGTTATACATGTTCATTAAAAAATTTTTAGAAAGTACAGGTATGATAGAGTTGGTGACATTAAAAAGTATTAATGTATAAATAATCGCAGATTTCTCTGTGCCTCTCCTTTTCTAAGGAGGCTAGATCTAGTGTTTGTTGTGCTAATTGTGGAAATGAGAGGCCAGTGGAGCTGGAAGGAAGAGAGAGACAGGTCAGACCTGTGGTGGAAAGAGCCCGGAGCTATTGGAAGAACAACAGATCTCCGAGCAAGTGGTCAGGTCGGAGGGAGAGGAAGAAAGATGGAGTTTTTGCGTGGAGCTGCTGAGGAGAAATAGAAAAAAAACCCCCAAAACTCAAAGGAGCTTTCCCCAGCATCATGCCACCTAATACCCTTTCCTTTCTCTTCAGGAGAATTCTAAAAAGATTTAAATTGCTTTTCAATATCTTCTTTTGGATTCTTTTTGTGCAAAGCTGTATCGAGACTGACCGCAAAGTACCCCATTTTATTTGGGTCACAAAGAGGAAAAACCAAGAAGAGGATTTTAAAAATTCATATTCCTATCTTCAGAATCTATTGTTTTTTTCCCCTGCAGAATGTATTGTTTTTAAAACATGGTAACCAATAGTATTTCAGATTTATTATCTTTTGTTCCTCCAAGGAGAGCAAGCACTTCAGAAAATGTCATGTTCTTTTCACGCAGGTGGAAACTTGCTAGCCACTTGCTTCTCCTGACAATGGCACTCTAGTGTCATCATTAACTTTGTCTCTGTGATGATGATTCTTTCTGATCAAGGCCTTCTTTCTGACTGTGGGAACTTGTGATGGATGCTTTAGGTGCAGTCTCAGAGGCCCTGAGTTACTAAAGCTTTCCTTCCTTCTGTGACAGGGAATTCTCTTCCACATGGAGAGTGTTGATCAGCCATCTTTTGCTTAATAATCATATGGAGCTTCTAGTTTCTAATAATATATGGACTCTTTTCTGCAACTCTCTATACACTCTCTCACCAAAACAAGTAACTGCTAAAATTATGGAGTATAAAATGCTACACGATTTCAAAACCTCCAAGGCAGAGAAGCAGAGCCTCACTCAAGGACGCCTTTTCAAAAGGGTTGGAAGGAACCTTCCCTGGGGAAACTTACATCTGTCTTCAATCTGGACCTAAGATGAGATGCCATTTAGTTTCTGGAATTCCATGCCTGAATATGTTTCCTTGATGTTCTTTCAGATAATGAATTCTCCTTTAGTTTCTTCCATCTCTTCTCCAACTACCCAACCAAATAAGTTTAAAATTCTTGCTCATTTTTGACAAAATGGAGGATTGACATAAAAAAACATTTTATGACTAAAAATGCCTATATCAATATTGTAGAGTCATTCAAAAAGTTTTTAATAGGAATCTCTCTCTTTTTCTGTGGTGATCATGGCACTCCCTGCCTTACCCTTTTTCCTCTTGTCCATTTCTGGACAGTTGCTCTTGACTTCCAGGGATTTCTTGGCACTTCTGAAAACCTTGTGTTTGCTCCCTCCCATATATCTATGGGGTCTGGTATCAGTTATGTTGCATGTTAGTGTGTTAGTGCAACAAACACATAGTAAGTGGCTTCTATAAGCCAGGTGTGTCTCTTGGGACTGGAGATAGATGCAATGATCACTGAGATCATGGTTCCCACCCTTGATGGTGGGAGAGGGAAAAATCCCACATTGATTCTTTATGCACAATCCCACCAAATTGTCAATGCCCCGCACCATTATTTGGATACAATGGTAAGTGGGAGAGCTCGGAGGTACACCTCGATCTGCCTGACTCTGAAGATCTGCCTTTGCCCTTCCCATTCCGCTGCACCAGCCAGCTTGGCTGGAAGGCTGAGAAGCAAATCCATCACAGCTGGTGGAAAGAATGACCACATTTGAGTGTCCACGATGTGACTGGCACTTTTGAAATATGGTCTAAGGGACATAAAGTTTAGTCTTTAAGAGTTAATCTTTCTCTTTCTACATGGAAAGAGAATTGAGATGTTCTTTTAATTTGGGGAGCCAGGTGAATGAACATTTAGAGTATAAGAGTAGGTGGAGAAAAGTGAGTATTTTGATGAGGGTAAGGGTAGAAAGTTAATATTTCAAGATATAGTAGGAGGCAAAATAGACAAGACTAAGAGAAAGTTGAGGTGGTTTTCTCAGAAGGGAGGTGGCATAGCATTTATCCTGAGATGATCTGAAGGAAGATGATGGATAATGAGGTAAGTACATCCAAAGATTGAGAGGAGGGAGTTTGGAGGATTTATCCCTAGGCAGGTTTCCTCAGAGGCCAGTGAGTACTGTGATAGCTGGATAATCTCAGATGAATTTGGCTGTCCTAAAATGCAAGAAGTAAATTGTTTCAATTAGTATTAGAAACCAGAGTAACATAGATACACATAAGTAGGTGGGGTGGGAGTACATACATGTTTGGTATGACCTCTATCTATAATGGTCACATAAAACAAGCCATAAAAGAAAGTTAGTGAATGTGCCATCTCTGGGCAATTACAGGATCCATAAAGAGTAGAAGAATTTCAGTCAGTAGAGATTTTTCCTGGAAAGAGATGATAAAGAGGCCATGACTACATGCATAGCCTAAGTCTCAGTTGAGTAAGGGGTAAATGACTCCATTCTAACTTGGGGGAAGGAGAAAGATGATTAAGTCATTAGTTAGACAAAGCAAGAACTGACAACAATGATAAAGCATTGGTATATCTAAGGGGATTTTTTGTGTGTGTGCTGCTCTCACTGCAATATTTTATACTTTTAAAAAAAGAAGGTGAAGTCAACTAATTTGTCTTGCTGACTATATAAAGCACTAAAACCCTTTTTAATGACACTCGATTATATTGAAAGGTATGTTTCTCCTCTTCAAATCCTCCATGTGTCCCCGCTGGTCCTGATTCCCTCATTAGGCACCAGGAGAAAGTAACGAAGTGAGTTACCGGGCAGGAAAGGCATGAAAAACCTCTTCTGGGACTTCTTGAGGTTCCAGGAATGTCCTCTGGAATTTTACTACTGCTATCTTCAGAGCATTTCTCTGGGACTGATTTCTCTTATAAACTGGATTGGTGTGTTCCTGGAGCTGATCCTGGGCTAAAGTGGAAATCTGTGATATCTTTCTGCATTTCCGTTCTGTGACTCTTTTGCTGTCCCCCCATGTGTCTCCGCAATCTGGATGTTTCATATCTTCATAAAGCCTTTTGCTCAGTGCCTGTCAACTTAGAAGACATCTCTGCTAAGGTGGAGATAATATTTAGTCCTCTTAGTGGTCTTAGAATTTTTACAAAGGCCACTTAGAGACCCTAATTTGATAGAACTCTAATGAAGCAGATCTGTAATGGTGAGATTTTAGATATCATAATAGGCTGTTGGGGAAGGATTTTAGGTTAGGGGAAACTTTTAGGAGCCCTTGAATTCTATACCATAAGAAACTTCTTACTTAGAATCTCTGAGCTCACTGGACTCTGATGTCTTAGAGTTGTGAGTAGCATGAAACTGATGCTCAGGCAGACTGCTCTCTTCCTCAGTTGACCAAGAATGACCAGCCAACTACCTTCTGCAGGAATTTTGGTAGCCAAATTAGTCAGCAAAGCCTAATGCTTTTTAAGCATCAGAAAGTGATACAAACAAAGAACTACTGGCTGCATTTGAGCAGCAAGGATGAAGTTTGGTCTGGCTCAGGGAGAGATGATGACCCTTGGCATCTGTGCTGGTTTCTATTTGGTCCCATTCACAGGCCAGCAGACAGTAGGCTAGGTCAGGCCACTAGAGATTTAAGTTGTTAAATGGTGGCTTGGCCTGGGAATATGGGGTGATTTTTTAAGGAATCCAGTTCTGCAAAAGATTTTAAAGAATACCAGGGCCCCTCCATCTTAGTCAAATGCAGGCAATCAATCTGCCCTTCGTGTGCAATAAACTGGGACCTTAGAAGTGAAGATCAAATAATCCAGGATGGAAAATTGGCTGGAGAATGTCCAGCCTGACCTGGATGTAGACACTTCTCCTGCTTTGTCTTGTCTTTTGCTACAAATCATCCTGCAAGGAATAGGCAACAACAACTTCAATTCACACACATTTGAAGGATGGTGACTTCCGCATTAAACATGGTGAAATTCCCAGCCAACGATCAATATGTATTTTCAGGCAAAGAACCATCATTCATTTCTGTTATCGGACAATCTCAGGGAGAAATCATATCATTTGTGACTTGAATGCAGAGCATTTTCAACTGCTTTATTCCTGTGGCTGAGAATAGGACTTTGCTCTGACTAGCATTCCGCTGCTGAAGCTTTCTGAATTGCCACTTGCATTGGTGTATCCAGGACAAGTGTGAGTTTGGTGGGCAGAAGAGAAGGAATAGAAAGGGAAAGAAAAAGTTGTATGCATAGAAAAAGCTATTTTTGTTGAGCTTAAAGCAGCTTAATTTGTTATCATTGACACTGAGCATAATGTTGATTTAACTTTTGCATTGGGATATTGATTTTACAGTGAAAGGCCAGATGCCAGCCATTTTCTGACAATGACTAGCACAGTCAGAATTTCAGACCTGGCATGATTTAGAGGAGGAATGGCAGCCAGAAGATAAAGGGTCTTCTCTTGGCTCTTTGAAGAATTTTCTGGGTGACACCAGACTTTGCATCTATCAGGTGATAGATGCAATACTTGACCGAGGTCCTTTCTAGCTCTCAGAGTCTTTGACTCTATGATTGGGGTTGTGCTTTTCTCTTTGTTAATATCATAAAGGCACAAATGAGGCATGTTTCTAAAAATACATAAACAAAAACATACTTTAGCCCATGTATTGAAGTGTTTACTGCTCCACAATCTTTATTTTCAAAATCAGCTATTAAGTTGGGAATATGATGGAGCCATTCCTTAGAAGTTAACCAGTTTCCTGAGCATTACTCACCAAGATTTGTATGGGACTCTGAAGTTTACAGAAGGTTCCATATGTACCATCTCATTTGCTTCTTCCTTAATTTATAATTCTTAGTCTTGTAGTACAGCTCAGAGAAGGGAAGTGAAAATACTGTACTTCACATTAAAAATCTTCAGAAATGGTTTGACTAAAGAACAGGTTATTAATTCAACAATGTCCATTGAGCCCCTGTATGTGTCAGACCCTGTGCTAGAGAAGGGATATAAGGATAGACAGGGTCCTACTCTCTCTCTCTTTTTTAAGATTTCATTTATTTAGGGCGCCTGAGTGGCTCAGTTGGTTAGGCGACTGCCTTCGGCTCAGGTCATGATCCTGGAGTCCCTGGATCGAGTCCCGCATCAGGCTCCCTGCTCGGCAGGGAGTCTGCTTCGTCCTCTGACCCTATCCCCTCTCATGTGTTCTCTCTCTCTCATTCTCTCTCTCTCAAATAAATAAATAAAATCTTAAAAAAAAAAAAAAAAAAAAAAAAAAAAGATTTCATTTATTTACTTGACAGAGAGAGAGAGAGAGAGAACACATGCAGAGGAGCAGCAGAGGGAGAGGGAGAAGAAGGCTCCCTGCTCAGTGGGGACCCCGATGTCGGGCTTGATCCCAGGACCCTGGGATCATGACCTGAGCCAAAGGCAGACACTTAACTGACTGAGCCACCCGGGTGCCCCTACCTCATTCATTTTAATGACATCATAGTGTCCCATGGTACAGATGCAACATGATTTATTGGTCCATTTCTCTATCAAATGACACTAGGTTGCTTCCAACTCTTTGCTGTGAAAACAATACTTCAATGAACTTCATGAATGTGTGTGTGTGTGTGTGTGTGTGTGTCTATTTCCAAAATTGTGAGAGCATTTCTGAAGAGTACATTTCTGGAAGTAGAATTTCTAGGACAAGAATTATGCACATGGAAATTTTTTTATAGGCACTGACATGTTGCCTAACAGAAGATGTATTAATTTATACTATGTACCCATTAAAATGTTTTTGGTGCCAGGTGATAGGAAAGTCAACCCAAAGTGAGTAAAGGAAATTTGATGGACCTTGTACCAGAAGGTCCGGAGAGGGGAGCTAGTTTCAGGCATTGTTGGATACAGGCTCAGAAATGATATCTGGCCCCACTTCCACTCTCCTGGCCTCACAGTTCTACTGTTCAGTGGCTGCATCTCAGACAGGTCTCCTGTCATGGGATTAAAACAGCTGTGGAGTTCTAGGTATCATCATTTCAGGCTCTAGTCCAGTGAGAAATATCACATGTGTATATCCCAGAAGTTTCAGTCAACATCTCGTTGGCTTCGATGGGTCATGTTCCTACCTCTGAATGACATGGGTCTTGTGTCCAGGGCTAGGAAGGCTTTTATGGGCCAAACCTGGAGCTGGGTGCAGAACCAGTTGCATCAGAAATTCATGGTCTGAGAAGGGGGGAGGGTGGCTCACCAATTAGAGTTGGCAGCTATTTCTGGAAGTAGGGTCAGTGGATAGAGTGTGAAATCAATAATGGTGTGTGGAATACTATTATGGAGACAAATTCTTTCCTGCAGATTTAGGAGCTTAGATTGTGTTCCATCTGGAGTTGGCCTTTAGAAGAGCAGGCATAGAGGATCAAGTAAGGGATAGGATTTAAATGACATTCTTTGTGCTGCTGGTTGGGACTATAATTATGTACTATGGAGATGTTTTTAAGAGATATCCTTACATAAGATTGGATTTGTAGCTGAAAAAGGAACACAGCCCCTTTAAAAGAAGTAGCAGGTATATTAAAGAACAAAAGCATCTTAGTAGTTTTGTTAAGGTTGCTATGGAAATGACTGAATGCAAATTTTATTTTAAGTCCCTTGAAGTTAGTAGTCTGTAGAGAGAGAAGTTTGGAGCCGGTTTTTTTGTTTTGTTTTGTTTTGTTCTTAAGAGAAAGAAAGAGGGAGGGAGCGAGATCTTAAAGTTGGGGTAAAAAGAGTTTAAGGGTTTCTAATCTGGAAGAGCACTGTGAAATCATTCCTGCCAGTGGTTCTTGAATTTGAGTGAGAATCACCTGAAAAGTTTTCTAAAACAGACTTCTGGGTTGCATCCCAGAGATTCTGACTTAGTAGGTAGGGCTCAGCAAGCCCATACATTTGCATTTCTAATAAATTCCGAATGCCACTGGTGGGTGGGGTGGTGGTTGTGGTGGGGGAGGAGGACCACAGCTTGGCAAGTGCTGATCTAGTCACCTTCCTTTCCCCTCAGTTTATAGATGGGGAAACTGAAACTTGGAGAGGTGAGGGGCTGGAGCGACTCTGGGAGTGAGCGGAGGAACTGGGGTTAGAGTCAACTCTTCTGCTTCCCTTCCCTCTGTAAGGAAACTGGGCTCCAGACTGGTTATTGCAAAGGTCATAGAACAGAGTGAGGAAAAGACCCAAACCTCTTAACTTCCAGGCTTGCACTTTCTCCATATGTCTCAAGGGTTTCTACTCCTAGAGAAAACCCAGGAGATGATGGGCTTTCCCCTTCAGTAGACAGATGATTCAGAAAGTGTTTTCCTTTGAAGTAGAGAAAAGGAGAGCCTGCATTGTTAGGTAGAATAAATCTTCAGCTCAGGCAGAGGGAAACTCAATAGTAACCAAAAGGGCTCTTTGGCTTGAATAAAAAGATTCCTGTAGCTGATGTTGGTGTGGGGTGGGGGGAAGAACTTTCCCCTACCCTCTTAAGTTCAGTAACTGAAGGTCTGTGAATTAAACTAACAAAAGAGAGGGGCACCTGGGTGGCTCAGTAAGTTAAGCATTTGACTCTTGATTTCAGCTCAGGTCATGATCTCAGGGTTGTGGGATCAAACCCCGTGTTGGGCTCTGCACTCAGCAGGCAGTCTGCTTGAGATTCTCTCTCTTCCTCTGCCCCTCCTCCCTCTCTCTCTCTCTCCAAATAAATAAATAAATCTTACAAAAATAAAGTAACAAAAGACAGATTGACAAGAGAAAAGAGCATAAATTTTTACCAAATTTTATTAGCACAGAAGTTCACAGAAAAGAAATGAAACTCAAAGAAGTGGTTAGACAACCCTCTGGGGAGCTTCCCTGATGTAATCTGAAACTGGCCCCCATAGAGATGGAAGAAAGAGGCAGGCCACTCCAGGTTGGTAGGTGGCAGGTTTTAATAAGCTTGTCTTTTTTTAAGATTTTATTTATTTATTTGACAGAGAGAGACACAGCGAGAGAGGGAACCCAAGCAGGGGGAGTGGGAGAGGGAGAAGCAGGCTTCCCGCCGAGCAGGGAGCCCGATGCGGGGCTCGATCCCAGGACCCCGGGACCATGACCTGAGCCGAAGGCAGACGCCTAACGACTGAGCCACCCAGGCGCCCCTTAATAAGCTTGTCTTGTGCAGCAACAAGAACGGATGGATCCCTGCACCCGCCCACCAAATCTTTAAAGTTATAAAGAGGCCTTAACTGGGTTTAGTCACGTATACTATGCAGGTGTTCTCAACATGACATCACTATCTAAAGGCTGTGTCCTTGGAGCAGCCTCTGGGAATGGGAAAGGCAATCAGAACCTACCTTCCAAGGACAGGGGAGGGGGCGCAGAGCCTCTAGAGGCTTGGGTCCAGTTCATGGGTCATCTGGTGGTCACATCTTTTCAATGACTTTCCCTAACAGGCTTCAAGGCATGACAAATTGTGGGGGAGGGACTAGGAAAGATATGGGAGAACGAATGGAGCATAAAGATTATTTAATAAGATACGTTTATGCAAACTCGTCTCTGTGATAATGCTTTTCTCAGCTCTTCTCAAAAATCATATGCCAACTATACTTCAATAAAAAAAATAGAGAATTCCCTTCCTGGTGGGGGTGGCGGTTGGCAGGGGGGGGTACACTCACAAAGGGAAATTTATGCCCTGCTTTTAGGCAGGTAAGGGGAGGGCAGAGAACTCTTCTTACATCTTTTGACTCTCAGTTTGCCTTTAGCTCAAAATAACCCTTTGCCAAAGTGACACATTTTGGACCTTTTCACTGGATAGAGGATTCTGAGACGTGCCAACAGCTGGGCTGGAGAAACTCAGCTGTGTGCTCGAGCAGTGTTGGAGGGTGAAAGAGTCAGAGTGATAGTCATCAAGCCTGAGGGAAGAAACTACACTTAGATTAAGCACTTACTGAAAGGACTAGTAAAATTGGGTTTCAAGTGATTGTATTTATTTGTATTAAAAGACTTCCCTTGGGGCGCCTGGGTGGCTCAGTCATTGAGCGTCTGCCTTCGGCTCAGGTCATGATCCCGGGGTCCTGGGATCGAGCCCCGCATCGGGCTCCCTGCTCGGCGGGAAGCCTGCTTCTCCCTCTCCCACTCCCCCTGCTTGTGTTCCCTCTCTCGCTGTGTCTCTCTCTATCAAATAAATAAAAAAAAATCTTAAAAAAAAAAAAAGACTTCCCTTAATTGTTGTATTTAGAGACTAGTGTTTGTTTCATGATGTTACTTAATGAAGAATTCTACTTTGGCTTTTAAAAAATATCTATGTTAACTGTGTCCGTGTAAAGAATAGCTATTTTTACCACTAGACAATTTCTAAAGGACCATTGTCTACCTTATCTCAATTATGGGCAACATAACCAGGAAGAGATAAACAGCTTTGGGAGTATTGGACTTCCAGACACAAATCTGCAAAGTGACAGCAAATGTCATGATCCTCCTGCCTTAAAATAGCTTTCCAATCTGGAACCCCAGTGCTCAGGTTAAACATTAGCCGCGTCCTGAATTATCTCGCAAAATGTACGCACATTGTCATTTGCGTGTCACTCTGAAGGAGGTAGTTTATCAGATCACTTCTCTCATGATAGCGGGGATCTGGGGCAACATGGGAGTGGGAGGCAAAGCAGAGGATGATGGGGAGCGGCAGAGAGTGAGGGTGCTGGGGGCTTGCTGCTTAACCATGTGAATATATTAAGTGGAAGCAATTCTCAGGATTTATATGTTAATTTTTCTCTCCGATTTTGGAAAGAAAGGGATTGTAGTCAGCAGTTGCCCAGGTAGGAGGAGTATTTTGTGTGCAGGGTACGTTCCAAAAGTCTCCAAAAGGTGACTGCAGTTTTTCTCCCATCTCTGCTCTTTCCCTGACTTTCTGGTACACTTTAGGTCATCAGCAATTCACTCAGAGGGTCTTCTGAAAGCCCACTTCTGCCACCGTGCGAGCCAAGGGCAAGTTACTAACATTCTCAGAGTGCTGGTTTCCTTAGTTGTAAAAGGGGACTGATAATATGTATCTATATATTATATATACATGCACTATACAATATTATACCATATACAATATTATATATACAGTATAGTACAGTATATTATGTATTACTATATACAATGTACTATATACACACACACACTCTATATACAACAGTGCACATTAAGAGGGGCAACATGTGTAAAATATCTAGTATGATCAAATCCAGGCCACTGCAGTTTGGGTTTTCAGAAGCAGAGGCTGAGGTACAGGCATATATTAGGGATCAGCTCCTGGGCGATACAAGAGGAAGAAGCAGCACCGGGCAGAAGGAGAGGCTGAGACCCAATGCAAGCCCCACAAAGCCTCAGGCAACCCAGGAGTCCTGCGGTGAGTGCCGCCCAGATGAGTTGTCCCACAAGGGGCCATGATGGCGGGCCCTTCAGATCCAGCCTCATTCAGCCCCACCGAGGTGGTTGCCCTGGGAAGGCCCCCCCCCGCCTTGTGTGAGGCAGTCCTGCAGCAGAGGCAGAGCCCGCACTGGTATCTGGAGGCGGTCTGCTGGCCGCATTCCTGCAGCGAAGCAGCGAGCACGTTCCCGAAGGCTGGGTGGCTCACCTACACGTCTCCCACGTAGGCATTCAACAAACACGTCTCCTCCCTGCCACCAGAACCATCCTCTTTTTTACCTTTTCTCCAACTTCTTTCCATCCTCCATCTGTCTGCTTGTCTTGTACCTGCTTCCTCTGATCCTGCCCTGCCCAGCAGTCCTGAGAGCCTGTGGCTGCCCTAGACGGGGCTTAGAAAGGGTACCTGGGGCGCCTGGGTGGCTCAGTTGTTAAGTGTCTGCCTTCGGCTCAGGTCATGATCCCAGAGGCCTGGGATCGAGCTCCGCATCGGGCTCCCTGCTCAGTGGGAGGCCTGCTTCTCCCTCTCCCACTCCCCCTGCTTGTGTTCCCTCTCTCGCTCCATCTCTCTCTGTCAAATAAATAAAATCTTAAAAAAAAAAAAAAGGGTACCTGCTTCAGCGGCCCTCCTGTAAGGGTCTATTTAAACAGGAAGTATCTTAAACATTTTTTTTTTTAAATCTCATTCAGATAATTTCCCAGTTACCCACGACTCCTCTTTTACTTTGGTAGGGAGCAGAAAGCCGCCAGGCTCGATTCTGCAGAGCAACGTAGATGCCGGCCAGCTGGTGCTAACAATAGGGGAGAAGGCATTGGATGCCTTGCTAACAGATTTCCAAGAACACTATGGGCAGCCAAAAAAAAACCCAAAAACCAAAAAACCAAAAACCACCATTTGGGCTTGTTTCTTTTCCCTCTGTTACCTTTCTAAGAGATAAAGAGGCTGACATCAATGAACGGGGATATGAATTTGGTAACATCTGGGAGGAGGTTAATGTCAAGGGCTCTAGGAAACCAATGTATAAATTAGAGAATAGGAGAATGTTTAGCTTTCTCCATGGCTAAGACATGCAGAAGCTGCTCTGATAGAAATTTGAAGGGGTGCAGGCGATGGGCAACCAGACGATGGGCAGAGGATGGGAAGCAGCTGTGAGGGCTCCCGCTGAGTTTGGGATTGTCTTCCTGCTATGACTGATCCTGGCATCATTCCCTGGAGATGCCGACACGTATAAGTGTCCCAGTCCACAGGTCTCTGAGCTTCTGGGATGGTGCGAATGGCAGAGAGAGTATGAGCATGTGTGTCGCTTGGCCGCCTTGGAGAGAGTGCCCCCAATTCTGTGTTCTGGCAGTTGATTGGCTCTTTGTGAAATCTCCTTTGTTTGGACTGAAAAGGACCACCAGCGCCCTCCATGGACTGCAACCCTGAAATCCACTGCATAGTGGCCTCTTGTGGGCCAGCCTCCTACAGGGGTCTCATGAAGTCCTGGGGAAGTGGGAGCTCCCTTTCAAGCCTCAGCCATTGAAAGAAAAATCTAATTTTGGCAAAAAGTCTAACTTATTCATTAACTGAAATTTTATGCCTGTTGATTACTAATGATCCATTTCTCCCTTCCTCTAGCTCCTGGCAACCACCATTCCAGTCTTGGGGTTTTAGGAATCTGACAATTTTAGATACTTCATATAAGTGGACTCATGTCGTACTTGGCTTTCTGTGTCTGGCTTATGTCGCTTAGCATAACGTCCTCAAGATCCATCCATATTGTCACATATTGTAGAATTTCCTTCCTTTTTTAAAGTTTTTATTTATTTTATTTTTAGAGAGAGAGAGAGAGAGAGCTCGCGCGATTAAGCAGGGAGAGGGGCAGAGGGAGAGGGAGACAGAGAGAATCTCCAGCAGACTCCCTACTGAGTGCAAAGCCCAACGCAGGGCTCGATCTCATGACCCTGAGATCATGACCTGAGCTGAAATCAAGAGTCAGTCACTTAACCGATTGAGCCACCCACTTGCCCCCAAATGACAAGTTAAAATTTAAGTCCAATTTATCTATTTTTACTTTTGTTGCTTATGCTGTTGATGTCATAGCTAAGAAGTCTTTGCCTAACTTGAGTTCACAAAGATTTACTCCTCTATTTTCTTCTAAGAGTTTTATAGTTTTGGCTGTGATGTTTAAGTCTATAATCCATATGGGGTTAATTTTTGCATATAGTGGGACTAAAGTGTCCAATTTCATTCTTTTACATGTGGATATCCAGTTTTCCCAGAATCACTTGTTGAAAAGACTATTTTGGGGCGCCTGGGTGGCTCAGTTGGTTGAGCGACTGCCTTCGGCTCAGGTCATGATCCTGGAGTCCCTGGATCGAGTCCCACGTCGGGCTCCCTGCTCAGCGGGGGGTCTGCTTCTCCCTCTGACCCTCTCCCCTCTCGTGCTCTCTGTCTCTCATTCTCTCTCTCAAATAAATAAATAAAAAATCTTTAAAAAAAAAAAAAAAGAAAAGACTATTTTCCCTCCCATTGAATTGTCTTGGCATCCTGGTCAAAAATCAATTGACCATAAATGTTAAGGTTTATTTCCGACGCTCAAGTTTATTCTATTTACCTCTATGTTAATGCTTGTGCTATACCACACTTATGCCATGATTACTGTAGTTTTCCAGTAAGTGCTGAAATGAGGGAACGTGAGTCCTCCAACTTTGTTGTTTTCAGTCTATGATGTTTTGGCACCAAAAACAGTTCCTATCGTCAAAGCCAAAATTCTAGGTAAAATAGTGAAATAGGCAATTTGGGGCAACCTGCCTCCCTTTTTGTGTTCCTTTGTATTCAGACTCTCCACATGCTTTTCATCTATCTCTTCATGAAAAGTTTCTCTCTGGGGAAGAATACAATAAACTTTTTCTTATGCAGGTACAAATCACTAAAAAAGCTTAAAGTTTATTAGCATTCTCAGGAGAATTTGCTTTGCAAAAGAGGGGAACAAAAATGTCTTAAACCTGAAGAATAATTCTCTAATGGTAACGTTTTCTTTATAAGTAGGCAGAGAAATTGCTTTTTATCAGCAGGGAAGTCCTCATATTGCATCTGAAATGACATTATGGATGGGCTGGTATATTGCCTATGCTCAAGGCTGGATTTATCCAAAGTTAATTGATTTTTCTCTCCCCCAGTTGTGAGTTTTATACCCATTGCTTACTTGCTTGGTGACCTTGGAAAATTAACCTCTATGAACCTTAGTATTCTCTTAAGTAATATGGGGAAAATCATGCTCACTGCAAAAATGTCTAGCATTTAACTGTCGAAAATAAGACTGACATACATTTTTTCTTTCTTTTTTTTTTTTTAAAGATTTTATTTATTTATTTGACAGAGAGAGACACAGCAAGAGAGGGAACACAAGCAGAGGGAGTGGGAGAGGGAGAAGCAGGCTTCCCGCTGAGCAGGAGCCCGATGCGGGGCTCAATGAGGGGCTCGATGCGGGACTCGATGAGGGGTTCGATGCAGGGCTCGATGAGGGGCTCGATGTGGGGCTCGATGCAGGGCTCGATCCCAGAACCCTGGGATCATGACCTGAGCTGGAGGCAGATGCTTAACGACTGAGCCACCCAGGCGCCCCAAGACTGACATACATTTTGACTCGACAGATACAACTCCAAAAAGCAAATGCCCTCATCATTCTCTCTTCAGGGAGAGGTACGTTTTTTATTAAAGTGATTTAATTTCTTCCTTACAACCTCCCTAGTGATGGCATGGGAAAACCATTTAGGAAAGACAGGTTTTATTAAAAACAGTATCTGCCAAAATGGAATGGAGATTCTTAAATTCTCCCTTCAACACCAACAACAACTCCTGATTGTGGGACATTTTGCTAAGTCACCTCTGATAGGGAACGAGAGTTCCCATTTTATCACATTTGTGATGACATGTAGCTTTATACTTGCCACACTCTTTCCAAGGATCAGTATATCTGATCCTCAAAACATTCCTTTGAGGCCAACATTATTGGCATGTTAGAGATGAAGAAACTGAGCTCAGAGAAACTAACAGACTCGAGACCCAAGCCTTCTTTCCACGCACTCCACCGATCTGTAAGGCTGAGAACGACCTTGGACCCTAAGACTGCCACCCACACCATTCCAGACCCCAGATACTGATCTACTCTTCGTTGTATACATTTTGTTGGAGATTTTATTTGGCCAGGGGAGTTTTTCTCTTTCTAGCGGCTTCTTTGTTGTTATTTTTTAGAATTTTAATTCCAGTTCGTTAACAAACATTGTTATGTTTGTTTCAGGTATTTGATTTTTCTTTGTTATTTTAGGATGGAAAATACAAAACACCTGCATATTTTCCCGAGTTGCTGTGTGAGCCAGGTGAGTCTCAGTGTCGCTAAGCCTGAAAACCTCCCCATCCTGATACTGCTGTAGAGCAGGACCGGGCTCCCTCTGCCTCAAAGTGCCCGGGGAACCTGGGCGAGAGCCGGGCGGGCCGCGCATTCCTGGACCTGTCCGGTAGATGGCAGCATTGTGCAGCCGATGCAGCCTCTCCCCGGACGAGCCCTTCTGTCTCCCTCCCCCCCTTCCCGGGGCTTGGCTTCGAGGTGCAGGTAGCAGCGCCTCCGCGACTCCCCTGATGCTGCTGTGCTGCACTAGCTACAGATGGTCTGCGCCTGGCAGGTCACAACAGGTCTGAATCCACAGCACGGGGCGAACTCAGCCTTCCGTGTTTTGGTGGCTCGGGGCGTAACCGTTGCTTTGGCTAATTGGCCCAGACCGTTTTCTATCCCCCCTCCTCTCTAGGAGAAACGTAGGGAAGGCTGATAAATGTCCCCCAATCTAAATGGTTTCATCCCCCCACTCCTTTTGTGCTGTGAACTTTATCCTTAGAGGCCACCGTGTCCCCCCCCCCTCCCCCGCCGCCCCTCTCCCGCCCGGGTCGCGCCTCTTGCTCAGGGTCTTCTGCCAACAGAGGCTCCGTGTGCCCTACGATGCCGACTATATGCCACTAGAGGGCACCATCGTCACGCGCTGCGCTGGAGCCGTGCTAGGAAGGCGGCGGGCTGGGTCCGGTGTGGTCCCTGTCCTAGACTTGACCTTGGGACCCGCAACTGCCTGTGGTGGAGGCGGTCCCTCTTCCTGACCATGTGGGGTCTTTCACAGGGTACTCCGGATCCCATACCCTCAGAAATCTCGTTCCAACTATCCTCCCCCTTCTCGCTTGTTTCTCAACCTCTCTGAATAGATTGACTCCCACCAGCTTTTAAACATCTTCAAGTAAACTTTATCTTGGAGAAAAAAAATCTCTAACACCAAGTTCCTCTCCGCTGTTCACCTCTGTCTCTCAGTGCTTCTCTTTCAAGGCTTGTCTGAGATTGAAAAATGTCCTTACCTTGTGCTTAACTAAAGATGCAGCGGCTGAATCTAAACATCCCATCTCCTTCCACCATCCTGTTGAGGGAACCTGGCCACATGATCTGAACCTCTATCTTAGTCCTGGCTGGTTGGCCTGGGACAGGACACCTGATCCAAAGCTACAAAACTGGGGTGGCAATGGGATGACCAGAGCCTTCTTTTGAGATTTTTAGGACTGGAACACTGAAAGAAATGTTCTAGTTAGGGCACCTGGGTGGCTCAGTTGGTTGAGTGACTGCCTTCGGCTCAGGTCATGATCCTGGAGTCCCAGGATCGAGTCCCGCATCGGGCTCCCTGCTCGGCAGGGAGTCTGCTTCTCCCTCTGACCCTCGCCCCTTTCATGATCTCTCTCTCTCTCATTCTCTCTCTCAAATAAATAAATAAAATCTTTAAAAAAAAAAAAAGAAATGTTCTAGTTAAATATGGAGAGCTCAGCTGAAAAGTCACATAAATTAGGGGAGGGGGCATGTGAAAGATAAGCAATCTGAGGCAGCGAGCTGAGTAGAAGGAGGAAGAAAGAGGCGAGAGTCAGAGCCCCAGAATGTCCCCATTTCAGTTTTTCAAGAAACCCAGCAGTCTTCTGTGCCCTTGATTTCTGAGCACAGGTTTTTCTATATTCTTTCAGTAGCTGCTTCACCTTGAGCCAGTCCAGAACTGTAGCTAACTGGTGAAGTAGAGGGCCAAAAAGCACAGAAAGAACAGACGGGCAGCAGAGAGGGCTGGCAGGGTTGAGCAGGCCTCCCTGCTGGACTGACAGAAGCTGGGGGGGTTAGTGGCTTGTGGTGATGGTGGCGGAAGCAGAGGCTGAGGTCCCCATGGGGAACTTACCACTTCTGTTGCTGAGAATCTCCTCATCCCACCTACCCCTGGATCTTAGGCAGGTTGGTCAGCAATGGCTCTAAAAGTCTGTTTTTCGAAAGTATCACAAGGCTTGTGGCATGGGGTAATACCCAAAGACACAGCAGCGTGAACATTTATTGACTGTCTGTTTTGTGTCAGGAACAGAGGTGGTTTCTGGGGAGATCAAGGTGAATGATATAGTCCCTGCCCTCAAGGATCACAGTCCCTCAGAGAACACAAACATCTACATGTAACACAGGGTGAAAATACTAAAGTAGAAGTATGTACAAAATGCTACAAGAATTTAAGAGAAGGAATCATTAGTTCTGCATTTGATGGGGGTGGGAAGGAGACAGGGAGACTTTCAAAGGGGAAGTGACTTTTTTTTTTTTTTAAGATTTTATTTATTTATTTGAGAGAGAGAGAATGAGAGAGAGCAAGCACATGAGAGGGGGGAGGGTCAGAGGGAGAAGCAGACTCCCTGCCGAGCAGGGAGCCCGATGTGGGACTCGATCCAGGGACTCCAGGATCATGACCTGAGCCGAAGGCAGTCGCTTAACCAACTGAGCCACCCAGGCGCCCAGGGGAAGTGACTTTTGACCTGTACCTTGAAGGATGAGTAGGAGTTTGTCAGAGTTGAGGGGTTTGCATTCTGGGGACAGAGAGCAAAGGCTCAGGGATATATAAGCACATGGTGTATAGGAAGACTTGTGGTATTGCACTATGTAGGGTGGGGGTGGCCGTGTTAGGGGCAGCAGACAATAGGGAAAAGGCAGGTGAGGGCCAAAATGTGAAGGGCCTTGAATATCATGATTAGGAGCTTGGACTTCATCCTGAGGACACTCTGGACCCAAAAAGGTTTTTAATCAGGGAGTTGTGTGATCAGAGCTGCCTTAGGAAGGAAAACTGGAGGCTGTATAGAGGTTGTCTGCAGGGAGGAAAGAGTAGAGAAGGTCAATCACAGGATGGCTTGGTCTCAGCTGTGTCTGACACTCTCTAGCCGTATCCTGGAGCTAGGATAGGAACGTGTGTAGGTCATAAATTATAACTGATTAGAATGCCATACTCAAAGAAAGCTGATGAATCCAGGCATGTTATTATCAACATGGAAGGTCAGTGGTTCTATTGCTATGCCATGGGATGCTGTATTCATTCATTCATTCATTCATTCATTCTTCATTCATTCATTCAGCAAATATGCATTGACTATCACTCCAGACTAAGTGCAGCACTGGGTACCATGATGAGAAAGCAGGTGTGGCCCTTGCTGTCATGGAATCTTTCAGTGAATAAGGGAGACAGCTATTAATCAGATAATTTCATGACCGAGTACATGAGTTTCCCACTTGGAAGGAAAAGAATATGTTCTGTGAGTACATAACAAGGAATTCACCCTGGCCTCAGCTTGAGCGAGATGTGAAGGACTGTTGGGAGTTTACCTGAGGAAGGCAGGAGGTTTCAGGAAAGGGAGCAGAATGTGGCAAGGCCCTGTGGCCCAAGAGAGCATGGTATGGCTGACAAAGTGGGAGCCTGAGTGTGAGAGGAACTGCTGGGAGAGACAGGGACCAAGCCATGGGAACTTGTTTTGTCGGGGTCAAGCTTAAGATAAAGTATTTGTCAGTGTCTGGCTGGCTGAGTCAGGAGAGCATGCAACTCTTGATTGCAGGGTTGTTTGAGCCCCATGTTGGGAGTGGAGCCTACTTAAAGAAATGATTTCTAAAAAAAAAAAGATAAAGTATTTGTTTGAGGAGAACAGGTCAGTTAACTAAGAATGACATAGAGGTTGGGGGGAAAGTGGAAAATCTGAATTGCAGAATCAAGATCCAAGAAAATCTCACAGGTCTAAATGAAAAGTGCTGGAATTCAAAGAAATAACCAGTGTTGGCGAGGATGTGGAGAAAAAGGAACCCTCCTGCACTGTTGGTGGGACTAAAAATTGA
This sequence comes from Neomonachus schauinslandi, assembly GCF_002201575.2. NCBI lineage: Eukaryota > Metazoa > Chordata > Mammalia > Carnivora > Phocidae > Neomonachus > Neomonachus schauinslandi. Next base: position 158,472,892 of record NC_058404.1, on the reverse strand, counting down.
TACAGCAACTGTTGAAAACAGTATGGAGATTCCTCAAAAAATTGAAAAACTATATGATCCAATAATTCCACTACTGGGTATTTACCCAAAGAAAACAAAAAGATTGAAAAGATCTATGCACCCTTGTGTTTATTGCAGCATTATTTACAATAGTCAAGATATGGAAGCAACCCAAGTGTCCATGAATAGATGAACAGATAAAGAAGATGTGGTGTGTACAACACACACACACAGACACACACACAGAGAGAGAGAGAGAGAGAGAGAGAGAGAGACAGAGGAATATTACAGAGCCATAAAGAAGGATGAGATTTTTGCCAGTTGTGATAACATTAATGAACCTAGAGGGTATTTTATGCCAAGTGAAATAAGTTAGACTGAGAAAGACAAACACTATATGATTTCACTCATATGTGGAATCTAAAAAACAAATGAATAAACAAACAAAAAGCAGAATCAGACCTATAAATACAGAGAACAAACTGTGGTTGCCAGGGGGATGAGGGGATGGGCAAAATGGGTGAGGGGCAATGGGAGACATAGGCTTCCAGTTATGGAATGAGTAAGTTAGGGGAATAAGAAGGAAAATGGAGGGAATATAGTCAATGATATTGTAATAGCGATGTTTGGTGGCAGGTGGTAGACAACTTGTGAGCAGAGCATGTAGAGAAGTTGAGACACTATGTCGCACATCTGAAATGAATGTAACATTGTGGGTCAACTGTACCCAAAAACATTTTTTTAAAAGTGATAGAGTTCAACACATGTGAAGTTCTACAGTTAGGTTAAAATTTTTTTTTTAAAGATTTTATTTATTTATTTGAGACAGAGAGAATGAGAGAGACAGAGAGCACATGAGAGGGGGGAGGGTCAGAGGGAGAAGCAGGCTCCCCGCCGAGCAGGGAGCCTGATGCGGGACTCGATCCCGGGACTCCAGGATCATGACCTGAGCCGAAGGCAGTCGCTTAACCAACTGAGCCACCCAGGCGCCCTAGGTTAAAATTTTTAATTGACTTTCAAAGATTTATGTTTAAGGATGTTTATCTCTGCATATCTATAATAGTGGAAAAATGTGGAAAACGAACTCTCACTATAGGAAAATGTTTATATATCCTATGTATACAAAATTGGGTTCAAATGCTAGCTTCTCCATTTACTAGCCATGTCATTAACAAGTTACACAACCTCTTTATGCCTCAGTTTCCTTATCTAGCTATCTTCCTTATCTAGCTACATAAGCACTACACAAGTCTTAGTTGTTATTATTATTACCTACTAATATTATGTTTTCAAATGTGTGTAATGTCAGAAAATGCTCAGTATATGGTTGGCTCTTGAATAACATGGTGTTATAACTTCCCCGTGCAGCTGAAAATCCACATATCACTTTTGACTCCCCAAAACTTACTTACTAGTAGAGCCTGTGGTTGACCAGAAGCCCTACTGATAACATACTCAGTTAACACATATTTTGTATTATATGCTCTATTCTTATAAAAAGTAAGCTAAAGAAAAGAAAATATTATTAATTATAAGAAAGATAAAATATATTTATAGTGCTGGACCATGTTTATTGAAAAAAATCCATATGTAAGTGGACCCACGCAGTTCAAACCTGTGTTATTCAAGGGTCAGCTGTATAATGTTTAGTGGGAACAAAATCTACATTATGAAGTTTAATCCCCTTTTGTTACACACCATGTGGGTTTATATTTTTGTATAGTGTGTAGCTTCTGCTTTGTCAGCTTGGGGTATAAAATATGGTCATGTCTCCAGTGAACCCAGCAGAGGCCCTATCTCACTCAGCATGAAAATGTTCTTTTCTTTCTCAGTGATCCCCTTCTTGTGATGTACTTAAGGCTCCTCTGCCCACTTTATTCAGACTAAAGAATACGTGCCTTGTGGAGAGTGCCCTGGAGAATCTTATTAGTCCATTGTGGGCTGGATTTGCTTCTTCCAACACTGGTGTCTAGTGACCACTCCCTGGGGCCATCCCTGGCTATGGATCACAGCTGGTCAGGGAAGAGTTCTCACTGTGCTGGGAAGAGGAGATTTCTTCTCATGGTTCTGTGCCAATAATGGCCTGGGCGCCCAGGGTTTCCGTTTCTTAGTGTGCCCTCATACACAGTATTCTCAAACCCATGGTGCCCGGGTGACTGCTGCAGTAGAGGGTTCCTGTCTAGGCCCCGTGTTATGTCTAAACTAAAACACCAACACTTTGGTAATCTGGGCTCCTATATAAGACTAACTGACTCATCAGAGATGTTGAAAACTAGTGAAGCCAAGAAGACGTAGTTGGGGTCTTGATTTCTTTTCTCCTAGGAAGCTTCTAGACTCCCTCTCAGATTGGCTCACCTACTTTCCAGTGACATTTGGCTTTACTAGCAGTGGGGTGAGATGGGCAGCCTTTGTCAAGAAACATGTTCCATGACAAAGAACATTGTTGCCTTATGATGGGTGCCTCTGCCTTACATCTGCAAAACTAAAAGAAACTGTCCATGTGATTGTTTCCAGAACAAAAATGTGTCCCAAGATGACTTGTTAGACATGGAAGTGGCTGGCAACTTTTAACTTGCAGATTTTCTTGCTAACAAAAAATTTTAAATTCTGTCTCATCAGGGACACTGCTGCATATTCATGAAAAAGAAATTGACTGGAAAGAGCTGTACCACAGTATTAACCGTGCTTACCTCTGGGTGGTGGGATTCCCATGGCCTGTTTTCTTTTTAATATATTTTGTTTTGTTTTCCAGATTTTTGACAATGAATATGTATTACTTTCACAATTAGAGTCATAGATTCTGCCAATACATTTATTTAAAAAAAAAACATAGTCATTTGAACGGATACCAAATGGGGACATCTGTGTGAATTTTTACCCCTAGATCCATCCCAGTTATTCCAAATGACAACCCCATTTTCTGCAGGCAGATGTGGCTCTCCCATACTACCACTGAGAGGTCAGTGGGTCTGTTATATAAGAGTTGCATATGGCAGCAAAGAGGGAGGTTTCGCATGAGCCTTTGTGTTGGGCTCTGCCTCTGAGCTCCGAGCCCTTCAACCACTCCTCTACATATTCTGCCATCGGGAGGTATGGATGAGATCCCCAAGACTACTGTTTGGAGATTTGCTTGAAGGACTCACAGAACTCAGAAAAGCTGTTATATTCATAGGTATGGTTACTTAGAGCGAAAGGACACCACAAAGGAAAGCTGCAAAGGAAAAAGGTGTATAGGGTGCAGTTCGGGAGCGACAGGTGTGAGCTTCTAGTTGTCCTCATCCGGTGGAGTTGCATGGATACCACTCAATCCTCCCAGCAGTGATTCATGACAACACACATGAAGTATTGCCAACTTGAGCCTTGGTGTGCACGGTTTGAGGGGTCAGTCATGTAGGCATAGAGTGCTTGTGTAACTGACCTTAGCTACTCAGTCTCCAGCCTCCCCAGAGTATAGCCCAGGATCCCAGGCAAACAAAAATAGGCATTTACCATATATCACATTGTTAACATAGACTGTCATGGCCCTGGGCCCCAGGTATGCAAAGATACTCTTCTTAGGTAGGATATTCCAAGGGCTTACAGGTTATCTCTCCATAACTGGTTAAGGACGAATCCTTTCTTTCTTCCTTTTTTTAAATTTTATTTATTTATTTGAGAGAGAAAGAGAGAGAGGACATGCGGCATGTGAGCACAAGCAGGGGAAGGGGCGGAGAGAGAGGGAGAAGCAGACTCCCCACTGAGCAGGAGCCCAAGGGATGGGGGCTCCATCCCAGTAAGAGTGAGTCCTTTCTTTGAAATGTGCAGGGTTTGAGCACCCCAAGCCTGCCTAGCTAACCTTTTACTGCACAGGAGATGAGGTTTTACGAGCTTGGGCCTAGTTCCCTTTTGTCTGAATCTCTTGGATACTTAGGGTTTTCCTATTTTTCACCCCTTTTCTAGATCATGGGGCAAAGCCTGGTTTTGTTCTCCTCATGACTTTATACACTCTCTGAGGGCCTGGTGGAGGCAGGATTCCACATAGGACCTTGGGTTAGCTTGACATTCTCATGGTAAATATTTTGTATCTCTGAAGCTGTGTCCCTGCTCTTGTCTTCCCACAGGTCTCTGTGAGACCCCTGGAGATGGGCTGCACTGGCTGTGTGTCTGCTTGGGTTAGGGTTTGGACAAGTGATGGCCTATACTGGGCCCTCCCACAGCTCTGCCCACACAGCCCCGTGTCCCTCCAAACCTGGGCCCAGTTCCTTTCTCCTAGCACGCCTTGTGATGAATGCCACTATCTTGTAAAGTAACTTACTCCCTGCTGGGTGCAAATCTTTAACATACATGAAAGTGCTGTGTGAGGTTGATGAGAAGTTTTTTTTTTTTTTAACAAGTATGCAGATGCCATTTATTTGGTTCATAAGTACAATATAGTCGTAATTGAGTTTTACAAAACATCAAATATAAATAACCCAAAACTGTAAGAATACACAAAAAATGGCTTCGTACACAGACACGCCAAGCAGTACAAGCTGAAAACTTGAGTAAAATTAACATTGTTTTACATGAATATACATAGTGCCAGCTAACATTTAAAAACAAGTTTCAGTGCATAGCACTTGATGCTTTTTTGAATCTGTTTCAGTCAGTTAAGATTATGAAAATGGTTAGATCTAGGCTAAAAAAAAAAAAAATTCTTCTAACCAAAAATAAAGGCATACTATTTATAACCGAGCATCAACTTTACTAAACTAAAATATTTTAAAACCGTTAAATGATACCTAAGGGTATTGACATTAAAAGGCAACATGCATCGTGTTGTTTCATCTCATGACTGGTCATGCACACACTTTGTTCAAAGGGTTTTAAAACCATATTCCTACTTTCAAAACAGCATACTGCAATGTCCCCAATTGTTCTAGCAAAATGAATGCTTTTTCAAAGGGAGCAGAATCATCTTTAAGTCACTGGTGTCAATTTTTTCCCTTTGGAACAGAGCACATGACGAATAATCTGGTTCTGCCCAGATGATCTACTACAGCAAGAGGGTTCTGTTTAGAGGCATTTCTGTTCAATCTAAACCTATAACATCATCAGGCTCTTCTGTCTGTTCTGTACGTGACCTCTCTGCACTGATATTCTTTTTCTCATCTAATTTCCTCTCTCGACTTCTCTCTTCTTCACTGATGTCAACAGCATCTGAAGGACCTTATTCATCTGAATCAACCATGAGCACATCATCTTGCTCTTGTGCAGTGGATGTGGGTGTGGAAGGCTGAGCTCCAACGTCACTGCCATTGGTTATGCTTTTGGCAGCATCTTCAGCTTGTTTGGGCCCCATGTTTTCTGGGGCATCACCAACAACTTCAAATTCAACACCCTTCCCTAGGTCCTCACTATGAGGGACGTTGCTCAATGAAGCATAGTCCTGAAGGAAGTCATCTGCTTGAAGCAGGCTCCCATTTCCAATTCCAAATTCTGACAGCTTTTTGTGATTATTAGCTTCTGTCTCTCCCTCTTCTGAAGATATTAGGATTGTTCCTCTCCCGTCTTCAATGTGGACATCTGGTGCTACCATAGCAAAATTTTCTTTTACTATCTTATCCTGTAATGTGAGAACAGTCACCTCTGGCTTGCTGGCACGTAATGTAACAATTAGGGTTGGGAGGATCTGGTGCACAAGGCACAAGAAACTTATTTCTAGGGTTTGGTTGATTATTCAAACAAATTGTTCTACACTGGTCTATTTTTCCTGCAAATATCTTGAATCCCTCTAATACTATTAACCCAGCAATCACTGCATTAGTTGTAGAGATGGCAGGAATAATGTCCCCTGCCATTGATTTTATATCAAAACTGCTCTTCATATTCACACTGAAAATATGCATCCTGAGGTTTGCAGCAGAGGTGACAAAAAGCATTGCAGATGGGTCATCCTTGTCCCATATGAGCTCAGCTCCATCCCCTTTTTCTGCTAAATTAACTCTCGAAGTCTCAGTGCTCTTTGAAAAAAGATGTGCATAGCTCTTTACATCTAGAACCTGCTGGTCTTTCAGACCTAACTGGGGTTCATTTTGTTGATCTGATGGATTGGTTTCTTCTCTTTGACTTTGTACTTCAGCCCTGTCCAATGGAGGCTTCCTTTTCCACCGTAGTTTGTCCATTGTCGACAGATACTGGGTATCATCTTTAAAAAGTGTGGTAAAAAGTTTAACCAGATCATAGCCCATTCCTTAGTGAATATATGTTTAATGTCACCATCTTCATTAGATACTCTGGCTCTGGCTTCAGCTTCCACTGGTTCCCAGGAAGCTTCAGGTCAGCTCTGTCAGGGGCTACTTCTTGATCAGCATCTTCTTCTCCAAACAGCTGGTTGAACAAATACTTAACCCAAACGATGCAAAAAATAGGTTCTGAAGGTGTATTGTGAATTTTACAGCCAGGAAAATTCCTCTGGGTAGATTTGGGCTGACATTTATAACACTCAGTTACACCCTTTTTGATGGTCATTACTTGCCCAAGGTAACCCACTTTCAAGAGGAACATCAGCTGCCAGACACATCCTATTAACATGGTTGTGGGCAGCTCTGTTGTCTAAAGCATTCATAGCCAATATTCAACAATATAAATTGTTGGAAAAATTCCACATTATAGTCAGGGTTCATGATGCTGTTGGGTGAAACTGTAGTACACTTTCTTTGGCAACCTGGGCCTTTGAACTTCCAACACGTTTCTTTTGAAACAAAAACTGTCTGTTGAGGTTGCTAACATTGATAGTATCCAGGTCGTAGTGGGAGAAGCTGGTGAGCACGTGGCTTTTGAGGAGCTCGCAGCCAACGCCACCCACATCCACCAACAGCACCTGGCCCCTGGCCACGGCCTTGACCAGCTCCTGGGGCCTGATCACAAGTTGTTTTTTTGAGAGGGATAGAGAGACAGAGTGAGTGCGAGTGTGTGTGAGCAGGGAGGGGAGGGGCAGGGGGAGAGGGAGAGAGAGAATCTTAAGCAGGTTCTATGCCCAGTGTGGAGCCTGACTCACAACCCTGAGATCATGACCTGAGCCAAAACCAAGAGTCGGACACTTAACTGACTGAACCCCTCAGGGGCCCCCTGATCATGTTTTAATGAAAGAACCGGGAGCTAGTCATTAAGAAAATATTAGGCAGTATAGCATTTTGGGAAGAATGACAGCTTTGAATTCAAACAGGGCTGAATTTGAATCCTTGCTTAGCTATTTCCTAGTTCTATGAACTTGAGCAAGTTGTTTGCTTTCTGAATTTTTTCATCTATAAAATGGGATTATTAAAATTGGCTGTGGTTATGATTAGAAATAACATATGCGAAGTGGCTAGCCCAGTATCTGGCATATGGTAGGCTGCAGTGAATAATAGTTACTACTACTATTATTTTGCTATGATAACAGAGTAGGCATTTCTAGATCAAAGAAGGTAGTTTCATCTGGGACACATGTTCAATTTGGAGCATTCCACTCTAAGATTCTAAGATGTGTGTGTGTGTTTGTGTGTATTCATGTGAGTGTGTATGATTGAACATTAGCAGTTTTTCCAAAGATGGTGGTCAGGAGGGCAAAGAGTCTGGAAAATATGTCATATGAAGGAAATGGGGATATTTAACTTGGAAAAAAGAAAGCTTAGCTTGTACTGCCTTTAAATATTTGCTAGTTATCATTTAGAAGCAGAAGTAGACACGTGTGGTGTAGAGATCCAAAGGAGCTGCCCAATAGGTAAACTCTAGGAAGGCCAGACCCTGCAAGAAACCATTCTGGCTATCTAACAATTAGAGCTGCCTAATAGCAGAGTGGGTTGTCTCATCATTGTCCTGGCCCTGGAATTATGCGTTGGCAGATGTGTGATTTGTGTGTACACAGAGATTTCCACTTTGGATGGGAGCCTGGCTGAGAATGAACTCCAAGGCTCCATGTCTTTAGTGGTTGTCTTGCTCATTTTTCTTGTTACGATCCTGCAGGAGGCACCACTCATAAAAGGCCCCTTGATATTAAATACCATTATAACTTTGAAGGAGCTGCAAATGCTCACAGAATGTGGAAAGTGAAGTCTTCTTCCCTTATACCTAGTTGTCTCCCTAGAATGAAATTTCAACTTGGTTTAGGAGAGAGTGTCCCAGCAAGTGTTTCTTTTCAGAATGATTAAAGTCTCTGGGCCTATCCGGACTCATTCATTTTAACTATTCCATTTCCCAAGAATATCATCTCATTACTTTTTCAATGACCCAATATTTTCTGTACAAGTGAATGAGTCCGGAAAGTCATTTGAGCCATTGATTATTTTTGGTGACCTTCTGATCTGTTCTGAATCCCTTTTCTTTTAATTTCCATTTATGTCCTCCTGTCTTGTCATCTGTTCTGAGCTGAAAATAGTAACTTGGCATGACCTTATTATCTACTATTTAAGATTTTATGGTCTTTGGTTAAATCTCATCTTAATAAGTGTTGCTATGGTAGACTGTAGTTGTTTTGTTTTGTTTTTTTTGTTTTTAAGGTGGCACTTTGCAGCTCAAATCTGTTATCACAGGACTGATTTTACCACCCTTCTGTAAATATGCCAAAATTTCACTTCATCTTTTTGATAAGAGCTGGCTTCAAAGTCAGCCTTAAGAAGATATACCTATTTGCTTAGAAACAAAGAACACTCCTATTTGAACCTGTCTCCAAATCTGTTTGTGAAAAAATTTGATTTACATGGGATTTAAAATGCCACTGGGCAGGGCAACATACTAAGTGGTATTAGTTAGATCTTAAGGTGGCTGAAGTGATCAGTTCCTTTGCTAGGAGTACATTTTAATGTGGGAGAAGAGAGAGGGCAATAAGATAACTCTGGGCACTTATTTGGCCAAACAGTATTCTTTTAGCAAATATTTATGGAATGCCTGGGTAAGATTTGGCAGTAGGATATGGAAATACACACCAAAAAGACACAATAGTTGACTTCAAGGACGCCCTGTGCAGGGGAATGGGTCTGTGCATTAAGACACATAGGAAAACATAGAAATGCAAGTTTCAGAGCCTAGAAGACAGACTTCAGATTTTGAGAAGAACAGGATCTGGGTGGCCCAAAGTTGCTTTTATACTCAGAAGTGGGGAGAATGAAGACAAAGTGGTAGAAAAGAATAATTTTCCTCCAGTTCTCTTGGATTTTTTCACTGAGGAGTAACAGTTTTAGACTTTTTAAAAAGATTTATTTATTTATTTATTTGACACACACAGAGAGAGAGAGAGAGAGAGAGGGTGGGGGGAGAGTGTACAAGCAGGGGGAGCAGCAGAGGGAGAGGAAGAAGCAGGCTTCCCGCTGACAGGGAGCCTGATGTGGGGCTCAATTCTAGGATCCTGGGATCATGACCTGAGCAGAAGGCAGACGTTTAACCAACTGAGCCACCCAGGCACCCCCTCTTTAGATTTTTTTTAAAGATTTACTTATTTGAGAGAGAGAGACACACACAAAGAGCAAGAGCAAGCACAGCGGGGATGGGGAGAGGGAGGGAGAATCGCAAGCAGACTCCCCACTGAGCATGGAGCTGTCATGGGGCTCAATCTTACAACCTTGAGATCATGACCTGAGCTAAAACCAAGAGTCAGAGTCTTAACCGACCGCGCCACCCAGGCTCCCCTAGATTTTTAATTATCTATTATGTTCTATCTGATTGGGCATTACTCAAAACCCATGCAGTCCTTTGAGGTTTGGGCAGGACTTCTGATGTCCTCAGGGCCTGTCTTTGTTGGCAAATCCAGTTTAAGAGAAGACAGCACATCGGCAGGAAAGGAAAAGACTCCCCTTTCTTCATGGCTAAAGCCCTTCTCCTTCTCTGTGTCACCAAGTTCTTTTAATGTTTCCAGGTCCAGGTCACATTCCACCTTCCCCGACACCATCTCTGAACACCCAGCTGGACTTGAGCTCTGCTTAGCTGCAGTGCATTTAAGCATCATTCTCCAAAGCTCTTCTGTTGTGCTTGGTACTCCCTGCCTGGCATTGGGAGCTGTCCATTCCTATTTAGGGTGGAGGTTGGCCATGATCATGTCACCCTCATCACTCTCAAATAGTGGGAGAAAAACTACAAGGTGACGGTGCTGAGGATATCAGAAAAGACAACATTCAGACCTGCCCTCCGTCAAGGGCTTGTAATCTAGTACAGTTTCTCTCCAAACGAGGTTGGCTGGTATTAACTGAGATCTATGAATTCTATAAGAATTGTGTTTTTCTTTCAATAATAATAAAGTATTTTTATCAACTCTAATGACTGAAATTATATTTTGCAATGATAATTTGCTACTGATAGATATTTCAAAGAATAAGAATGAAACTTAATACCCATGTATGTAACATAATAAAATAAAATAAAATAAAAAGAATGAAGCTTAAATTGAGGTTTTGTAGATAACCTCTGGGGTCAAGAGACTATCATTTGGGGTCAAGAGACTATCATTTCTCCAAAAGAAGTCCTTATATTACTCAAGTTTGAAGGACGTTGGTTTAGTTGATTTCATTCATTCATTCATTCAATAAACATTTATTGTATGCCTATGTGTTATGTGCCAGGCACTGTGTCAGGCACATGAACAAGTGGTTAAGACATGTTCTAGGCTCCAGAATCCTAAGTGCTGTTACTGACTTACTAAGTAACACCTTCCACATGGGCCAAACCATCAATTTCTCTGTGCTTTGCTTTCTCCATCAATAAAATAAAGGTAAGAGTATCTTACCTATTTCTGTCTCTGCAGAGGTGTAGAAAAGCACTCTGGGATTAAAAAAAAAGAACCCTACAAAGAATTGCTTGTATCCAAACTTGGTGTTTCCAAGTCAGCTGCAGGTGCTAAATCCACATTTCTTCCTACCTCCTGCTAGTCTCAGTGGGAGGGATCTGGGGCCCATGGAAGGTCTCAACCAACTCTAGCAGAAGTGGGTTCTACACTGCAGAGCAGATTTTTCACAAGAGCTATTTTCAGATTTGTTTATGCTGTCACCGACCTCCAGTTTCACATTTCACAAACTCGCATGGGGCTGAGGAGTTACTCCCTAGGAATCTTCTCTGCTTTAGCAGGAACTCAAGGGCAGCGTGCTCATGGGTCTGGTGTTTAAAGAACAATCTGTCACAAAGCTAAGGGGCTTTTTACTCATTCTAACACTGAACACTAAATAAACGCCAGACTAGACGGAGACAACCTGGGACCTTTTCACACAGAGTTAATATGAATAGCCATTAAAGTGGCACATTTGCAAACTCACACCCACTGAATCAGTTCTTGTTAAAAATGCCTAACTATCAGCATTCAGTGGCAATGCAGTCAGCAAGGACTACAGCATGACACTTGGACATGTCAGAGTCAATCTCTAACAGGGCCACTGCCCTGTGAGGCCTCTACTACTGGAGTAGCAGGTGGGATGAACTTTGCTTTAAAGGGATGAATTCCTTTTTAAATATTCTGACAGATGTGGATATAGGATCATTCACTCCAGTTGTGCAAGTTTTTCTGATCCCGAGCATCATAACCAGCAGTTTCCAAAGCCTCCATGCCTGGAGCCAGACCTCCGGGAGTAACTAAAATACATCATTTGTGGACACAGTGGTGGACACTGGGTGGTCCTATCAGTGGCTGCTCTGTGTGGAGCAAGAACTGCTAGGGACTTTGGGTGGGGGTGGGGGTCATCAGACCTTTATTTATTCAGCCAGTATTTATTGAGGGTCTACGTTGTGCCGGACACCACACTACATGCCAGAGTACAGGTGGATCAGAGACAGTCCCCGCCTTATAGAAGCTTATGTCCAGGTGGAGAGCTTGGACGAGCGAAAAGAGGCAATTCTGATAAAGGGCAGTCGGAGTGATACAGGCTGCCTGACCCAGTCTTGGACGGTCAGAAAAGGCTTATTGGAGTGTGGGTGTTCAAACTGAGAGCCTGAGGATGTATAGGAGTTAATAGGTCAGTTTGAGGGAATGGTAAAGTGTGCCATGTCCCAAGGTGTGGACAGGACGTCAGGTTGGAAACTTATTTTATCTTTATTGTTTTAAAGATTTATTTATATATATGAGAGAGAGAGAGGCAGAGAGAGAATGAGAATCCCAAGAAGACTCCCTGCTGAGTGAGGAGCCTCACGCAGGGCTTGATCCCTGAGATCATGACCTGAGGTGAACCCAAAAGTCAGACACATAAGCAACTGAGCCATCCAGGTGCCCCTGGAAACTTATTTTAGATTGGCTGCTCAGAGAGTACAAGATGGTAGGATAAGAAATGAGATAGGAGGAATGAAATCCTTGATTACATTGCCTCCTAGTTATTCTTCCCTGCACTCCTTCCCCCCAAAGGCATGGCAGGTACATCTGTGTGAGTGTGTGTGTGTGTGTGCGTGCACACGCACAATAAAAAAAAAAACCACAAAACCTCAAGTAACCTTTTCAACTGAAATGTTTAGTTTGCTTGGTTGGAGGCTATTTAGAAGTGAAGTGATGATCTCTTTGCTTGCTCCAAATCAGGTTGGGGAAAACATCACCTGTGAGGCTAGTTATCACAGGGGCTGTGACCTGGTATTTGCCAAGCTTCCAAATTCTCAACCAAAAACTCAGTTTTTAAAGAAAGAAAATTACCATTTCTATACCTCTGTATAGAAACAGAAGGGACTATGCTGGAGGGATGCTAGGAGCCAGTCTCATATGTGAATGCAAGAACAATGGGAGGGATGGTGATAATAATCCGGATGGGCCTGAATTCCAACCTGGACCTGAGGCCAAGGGTGGGTGTGAATGTGAGTTTGGGGCCTCTTGGCAAAGAAATGATTAGCAGGGAGGTTTTACTGTACAAATATTATAAATAAAAAATTACATTCTATTTTCTTTCTCTCTGATTAGAAAAGATACATGTTCAGTATAGATGATTTAGAAAAATATAAAGGGAATTTAAGGTTACCTGTAACGTTCATCCAGAGGCAACCATCGATAACAATAAGTGCATTTATGTTTGGTCATATTTAAGTGTAGGTATGTTTTAAAAACAAAATTGGGAACCATATACTTTATGTACTGTTTTCTGACTTGCTTTTTCACCTAGACTGTATTAGGAATATTCCACATATCTTTATGGATTCTTTGATGACCTGATATGTAGTGGATGTATGGCATTCTGTTATATACTATAATCCAGCCAATTAATGATTTTTTGGACTTTCAGGCTATTTCCAAATTTTGACTCTTATTTATTTTCTTGTGATGAATATCCTTTTTATTAATCTTTCTGCACATTCCTCAGCCTTCTCTCTTTTTTTTTTTTAAGATTTTATTTATTTATTTGACAGAGAGAGACACAGCGAGAGAGGGAACACAAGCAGGGCGAGTGGGAGAGGGAGAAGCAGGCTTCCCGCTGAGCAGGGAGCCCGATACGGGGCTCGATCCCAGAACCCTGGGATCATGACCTGAGCCGAAGGCAGATGCTTAACGACTGAGCCACCCAGGTGCCCCTCCTCTGCCTTTTCTTAAGACAGTACTAGAAGCAGAGTTACTGGATCAAAGAATGTGGTTTTTTAAAACTTTTAATACTAAATTATTGTTCAGAAAGTTCATGCCACATGGCATGTTCAGACAGGTGTAAGAGAATCCTCAACAACACTGCATGTTATTATTTTTTTTTAAATACTTTTTTTTTTTTATATGACAGAGAGAGACACAGCGAGAGAGGGAACACAAGCAGGGGGAGTGGAGGAGGGAGAAGCAGGCTTTCCGCCGAGCAGGGAGCCCGATGCGGGGCTCGATCCCAGGACCCTGGGATCATGACCTGAGCCGAAGGCAGACGCTTAACCATCTGAGCCACCCAGGCGCCCCAACACTGCATGTTATTAAAGTTTGTTTCACTGGTTTGTTTCTGTTAGAAATAACATGCAATGATGGGTCTGTGCACTGGGTATGAGGAGCTAGGATTTGAGGTCTAAAGATTCCAGACCCTACTTTTTTACAACACACTCTAAATTAACTGCTAGATGTGAAAGTGCTTCGTTAACTCTACGAGACACACAAATACAAGGATATGACTGTGGTTGTCATGTCCAGCTGAGTTGAGTCGAGCAAAGCTGCTGCTGAGATGCAGTCTGGTGTAGTAGAAAGAGTACTGACTTGTACCAAGTCTTTGCTCCAGTATTTACTACGTGTGTGATTATGTAAGTCAGCTTAAAATGCTATTAAAGATTAGGTGGCTTAAACAATAGACATTTATTTCTTACAATTCTAGAGGCTGGGAGATCCAAGGTGTTGGGCTGATCCAATTCCTGTTGAGAGCTCTCTTCTTGTTTTGTGGGGGGGGCTGCCTTCTTGCTGAGCCATGTGGCTGTCTCCTATCTCTTCTTGTGAGGGTACCAATCCCATTCGTGAGGGCTCCACCATCATGCCAAATTCCCTTCTAAAAGTCTCATTGGGGGTTAAGGGCTTCAACATATGAATTTTGGGGAGACACAAACATTTAATCCATACTGGTAAACTTGGACAATTTATTTAACACCCAGAGGCTCAGTTCCTTCATTTGTGAACTGGGAGAATAATGCCCACTCAGAGGGTTTTGGTAAAAATTACATTATATAATGTGTGTACATGTAACAGGTACTCAATCAGAGAGAGTTATCAGCCCTAATTACCAATAGGTAATCACTTTTTATGTTTCTGGATATTACTTAGAGGGATAATCTGTTTAGAAACAAAAGTGGAGTCCACCCCTGCACAAACAAAGCCTTTAAAAATTATTGAGAAATGTACACACACACACACACACACACACTTAGCTGATATAAGAACAATAAAGGGGAAAGGGATTTCAGCCTTTGTTGAAGGTGTACTGTTTTAGGTTCCTAGACCTAATTCCTGTGTGCGTGTGTGTGTGTGTGTGTGTGTGGTGGGGGGAGGGGGCGAGAGGCCTCCCACAGAACACCAAGAAATTGTTGGACACCAGGAGGGTGTCCAAGAATTCAGCTTAATTCTGACACTATCTACCTGGAGATAGCATCAGATTCCACAGGCTAAGGGGTCAGTCCTATAAGACTGGCTCCCCCCACCTGCACGCCCCCCGACCCCAGGAGTGGGTGGTCAGATGACAGACACACGTGCTGGTTGTCACCTGGACTTCTGACTGACTGGCTGTAAATCAGAGGCTCCCATGACCTCCTCTTTGCGTTTGATTAATTTGGTAGAGTGGCTCACAGAACTCAGAGAAATATTTTACTTCCTAGATGACCGTTTTATTATAAAAGGAACTGCCAGATGGAAGAGATGCCCAGGGCAAGGTGTGGGGAAGAGGTGTGGAGCTTCCACTCTTCCTGAATCTCCACGTGTTCACCAGCCTGTAGGCTCTCCAAACCCTATGCTTTTGGGGTTTTACGGAGCCTTCATTCCACAGGCATGACTGATGAACTCACTGGCCATTGGGGATTGAGCCAAGCTCCACTACTTCTCCTCTCCCCGGAGGTCAGGGGGATTGAACTAAAGATTCCAAACCTCTCCTCACCAAGTTGGTTCCTCTGCCAACCAGGCCCTATCCTTAGGTGGCCAAGGGGCATTCCGGAAGTCACCACATTAACGTAACAAAAAAAGCCTTGATCACTCTTTTAAGAAATTCCTAGGGTTGGGGCACCTGGGTGGCTCAGTCGGTTGGGCAGCTACCTTCGGCTCAGGTCATGATCCCAGGGTCCTGGGATCGAGCCCTGCATCGGGCTCCCTGCTCAGCAGGGAGCCTGCTTCTCCCTCTCCCTCTGCCTGCCACTCTGCCTACTTGTGCTCTAAGTAAATAAAAATCTTAAAAAAAAAAAAAAAGAAATTCCTAGGGTTTTAGAAGCTCTGTGCCAGAAACAGGAGCAAGACCAAATATGTATTTCTTATTATAAATCACAATATCACATGTACCCTGGGGTGTAGTGAGGGTCCAGTGGTTGATTATCATTGTCATTTCTCCAATGACTCCTGTGTTTTGCTTTAGTATTTTTTTAAAGACACTGAAGAAATCTAGAACTCTGAGGGTTCAGTCTAATCCTTGGCGAACACTGCTCATGGGCACACAAAGCAACATGATTTCAGTTTCTACATTCATTTTCATATTCATTTTCAATGACCCTGATCGAAAAATTCCTTCCTAGAACTTCATTTGGGCCTTACCTTTGACCTGATTCAGTGCTCAATGTCCAGACTCTCTCCTTTGCCCCTTTCCCTGTCCACTCACCCGCTGCCGCTTCTCCTTGCTTTCCTGATGCCTCAGCCGCAGCTAACTCCAGAAACATTTTTCCTCTTTCTCTGCTCCACAGGCCGCCCTCTTCCCCTCATCATTTCTCATTTCTCACCGCGAAAATCTCTCCTCTCTCTCTTTATGGCTTCCTGAGACCTGAAAATAGAAGTAATTTAAATTTGGCAATTATGACGACAATGAAACACCTTTTGTGAAAAGTAGAGTTTAAAATGCAGGGTCTGGAAACCTTACTCTCTTTCTTCCTTCATTTTGTGGACACCCCTGCAGGGTGCTTCTAAGAGTACTCCTGACCCATTTGCTGAAACCCGAACAGGCAAAGAAAGGGTGACTTCTCCACCTGCAGGGGTGAAGTGGGGTTAGCCAGAGGTACGAGGTTCAGGTTCAGCCTAGCCTCTTCTACCTAAAATGAGCTTCCTAGCCCCCCCTGTGGAATCTTTGCCCTCCCACACTCCACACCCTGCACCTGGACCGTTCCTTGCTCCAGTCATGTGGTGGCATTAGGTCGCTGGAATCACGGAGTGGGGGGGTTGGGGGTGTAATTTCTCCTGTGCCAGTGACGAGATGAGTCACCTCCTATGGGCTGCTCATGGCAACCTTCTTCTCCATCCTTGAAGCTGGCCCTCCTGAGGTCTTTACCCCCTCTGTTATGAAGTGCCTTGAGCTCTCCAAAAGTCAGCAGCAAATGTATTAGTGCATATTAACATCCTACTTTACTGACACACAACTAGGCTACCACTTAAACAACCGGCTCCAAATCTGCTAAAATCGGGTTTCAGGAGGAGGACATGGGAAACATGTAATGTGGAGCCCATCTCCCGACAGGTGCCATCTGTTCTCATTAGAGTGATCTAGCAGCTTCAGCTGGGGAGGGAGGGGCCTCCAGGTGCTCAGAAGGAAGCCTGCTAGTGCATTATCCTTTCAGAGACTTTACTTTTATGTTTGGTTTAGTTTTGTTTTTGTCTGGCAGGCTGAAAGAGAGCCTATCCTACTTTCCAAGAGAACAATTGCTCCAACATTGTAAGAAATTAAGTCCCTGGGGAGAAAAATCTCATTTGAGAGGGCTTGTAATGGCTCCTTGACCACATGCTGTGCTGCCCGATTTATAACAGAGAAATATTATGCAAGTTGAGAACCGAAGTTGGTGTGCGCAGCCATTGCTTGAAAAGGGATGGATGCTTCTTGGGGATAGCGGCGATCCTCCCCCCACGCCCCCCAGCATTTATTCAGTCTGTAGAAAATCTGTCTGCCAGGCTCCCACTCCTCCAGTCAAGGAAGAGCTAGGCCCATTCATTGTCCTCTGCATGCAGAAAGTGATAATAATTCCTCTGAGACTTAACGGGGCTCAGGAGAATGTGAACGAAGTCCCGCTGGTGACTGGAACTGCCTTTTATGCATCTGTGCAGGGTTATCCATTGCACAGGTGTTTTCTATTGCCAGCCTGTGGGGATGGCCACTGAGTCAAAAATACATGACCACGAAGGTAGGCCTTTTGGAGGTGTCTTATATCACATTTTGGGAAAAGCAGGGGAAATAACATGAGCATTTGGCCTCAAATTTGAAATGATCTTTTCCCAGATCTTTTATTAAAGACTTCGCCTGCAAGGTCGATCTGAGAACTAAAGCATGACCCCAGGTCTCCCGCATATCTTCCTCCTACCTTGGGGTCTCTTTCCTGCCTGTCCCCTCCACCTCTTCCCAGGCTGCTCTTCTGCCTCCCGTCAAGTGCTTGGTTTGTGTCTCATGTTCCGTCCGCTGATTCCTGTTAAAATGTTAGTCCATGTTAGGACAGCCTCAAGGGGGGATATTTGTATTTTAATAGGTAGCTTGAATATGGAAGAGCTTCAGACTAAAGCAATGAATCCTCACGGGGGAAGAGAAAGGCAATTTTGGATGGGGTGAGGGTGTGTGAGATCTGAAACAGGATCAAATCCTACTGTGTATGTTCTGAGATGCATTGATGTAGCCTCTGAGCAGAAGTCAAAGACTGAATGAAAGGTGTTTCTTTCTGTTCCTAACCCTGGGAACAAACAGGGGCTGCTGTGGGAGCACCATCAGCAGTGACCGTACTATTATGAGTTCAGATTTAGCAAATAAAAGTACAAGACGCCCAGCTACACGTGCATGTCCAATAAACAATGAATACCTTTTTTTTTTTTTTAGCATGAATATGTCCCATGTGATACTTGGGACATATTTATGCAAAAAAATTGTTGTTTATCTGAATTCAGGTTTAACTGGGTATCCTGTAGGTTATGTGGCAGCCCACTACCACACTAGCCTGTTGCTAAAAAATAATTTCTAAAAGAGATAAAATCATAACTCCTATACAAACATAAAATAAACATGTGCCAAAGCTTTTATTTTATTTTATTTTTTTGGAGGGGGATATGAGGGGTAGAAGGAGAGGGAGAGAGAAAGAGAATCTTAAGTAGGCTCCATATGCAGTGCAGAGCCTGACACGAGGCTTGATCTCACAATCCTGAGATCATGACCTGAGCTGAAATCAAGAGTTGGATGCTTGGGGCACCTGGGTGGCGCAGTTGGTTGTGTCCAGCTCTTGGTTTTGGCCCAGGTTGTGATCTCAGGGTCCTAAGGTGGAGCCCCTTGTCAGGCTCTGTGCATAGTGCTGTGCTCAGTGCTGCTCAGCATAGAGTCTGCTTAAGACTCTCTCTGTCCCTCCTCCCTACACTCTCTCTCTCTCTAAAATAAATAAATAAATCTTAAAAAAAAAAAGAGTTGGATGCTTAACAGACTGAGCCACCCAGATGCCCCGTCAAAGATTTTTTTTTTTTAACTCATTGATTAATGAGAGAACCAGTAAGATGTGACAATTGGTTCAAAAGAGAATTCAGCACCCACATAGACACACACATATATACAGACAATCAGAAAATGCTGAAATGAATTAGTTAATAGAGGCAAAGCTAGCCATATTCATAGGGCAAAAATCAATTGCACATTGGGCAAAATTAATTTGCATTTCTCTGGACAAGAGACTTGGGCATTACTCTCAGTTTTCTACAATTTGCGATAGCTATAAAATAGGTCAAAGATAATGAAGGCACAGAAAACTAGGAAAGGTGTGTTAGAATATCCAGTACTCACTTTTGCCTATTTTAAAGTCTTTTACAATTTCTTCTGACAGTATCATGATCTTTCCTATCTCAGGGCCTTTGCACATGACGGTTCCTTAGTAATCTTGTATTTGTTGTTGATTATCTCAAAGATCATTACCTCTGGGAATTCCTTTCTGACCCTCAATCTGGGTTAGATTCATGCTTTACAACGTAGGAGCACGTGTCTTTCATTAGAGTATTTATGTCAGTTTTGAATTTGTGCTTTTTACTGAGGTCTATAATTCCTTGCAGGAGCTAGCCTCTGTTCTCATCAGCTTCCTCTTTAATAATTATGCTCTGGTTGTACTTTTCTTCTTTCTGTTACTTGACCATAACAAGTTCTTCCCTGCCACAGGGACTTTGCACCTGCTGTTCTCTGTGCCTGGGATTTTTTTTTCCTCTTGGCTTTTGCATGGCATGTTTCTTTTTCATCGCTCAGGCCTCAGTCTGAATACCACAGAGGCCTATCCTGATCATCTTATCTAAAGATGCTTCCCTCCCCACTCTTACTTTCTAACCCAATGGAACCTTAGCACAAATCAGAATCCCCTCACAGGCTTGTTAAAACACAGATTGCTGGGGTCTACGCCCAGGGTTGTGATTCAGGAGGTCTGGGGAGAGGCATGAGGACCTGTGTTTTAATAAGTTCTTGGGTGATGCTGCTGCTGGTTTGTGCACCACTCCTGGAGAAACAATGCTCTGATTATTTTCTTTCAAAACATAACATTATTTCCTCCCTTTTACTGATTTTCTTTCTGTCTCCCACACAACTGAAAGCTCCACATGGGGAGGGCACATTGATGACACTATTCTCTGCTTTATCTCCGGTACCAAGGGCAGTGCCTGGTTTATAAAAGATGTTCGATAAATCCTTGTTGAATGAATGAACCATTTTCTCTCTTCTTGTTCTGTCTCATTACAAAGGGTTTGTTCACCAAAGAACTGCCGAATTCAGGTGCTGACACTAAGCCTAAGGGATTGGCTTTCATCACTAAGATAAGTTTGTGGAGGAGTGGTCTTGATAAACCACACCAATATCTGATCAGTAACTTGTATAAAGACCAGTGTGTGTTGGGACCTGTGTTGTCACATGCACTTCCCCACCTCTCTAGGGTCAATGTCATTAACCCACAGTTGGTTGGATGACATCAGGGCTTTGGGTCTTGTTGGCAGGGTCTAGACTGACGTGGGTTTTGCTAAGACCAGTGCTATGGTGAGCAATCAGAAGATGTGGGCAGGTAAGTGTGGGGAGGGCCTTGTGCATTGGCCTCAGGTGTGTCTCCCCATTGAGGCAGCTTGGGAAAAATAACAGGGAGTAGGGAGCAGGGTCATCCCTCCTCTAAGCTAGGCTATAAGGAGGTGCTCTTACATCTTTTGTCTTGGCATCTTCTTAAATGTATTAAGGTCCTTTGCCCTTCTGGTCTTAACTCCTGGGCCTCCTGATGCCAATATTTTGTTCCAAAGCCCCCAGTCCAGGCCTTAGAGCCCAGCCTCAGGCTCTTCCTCCCCAGCAGCCCTCCAGGTTCTGGCTCATTCTCTTCTACTCTCTTCTTTATCATTCCTCTAGGCTTTCATCTTACCAGGTTAGTGGTAAACTCATGCATACTTGAGAGTGAGAGAGAGACAATATGGCATAGTGCTTAGTCCTTGAAAGTATGTGCTTTGAAGTGAGCCCTAGATTCTAATCTTATTCCTGCTAAATACTGTGTGTCCTTGAGAAAGTCACTTAACCATTCTGTACTTCAGATGATGGGGATGAAAATAGCACTAAATCAGAGGGTCGTTGCAGGTATAAAAGAGATGATACTTGTAAAAAGTTTAGTACTTGTGCCTTGTAGCTGCCAGGATAATGGCCTAATACTCCTTTAGGAAAATAGCTTTCCATTTTAATGATGGACTTTGGTTGATGCATGCTTTGACTGCAAGAGTCTTTGCAGGTCAGATGTCTGGGGGCCTTCAGACGATAGCATGCTAGCAGATGCTCATTCTCTGTGTGGGGGTTAAAAGAACCCTCTGCAGACCTCACTGGGGGACAGAGTACTAGGGGACTTGGCCATTGGCTCTGGTCCTAAGAAAGAAGCCCTCGCAACTGAGGATAAGATAATAATAGCAATGTTGTATTCAGGAGCATTGCTTTAAATAATCCTTCTCCTTAATAGCTTTGCCCCTGGCGTGTGACAGGTGTTTACATTATTAAGTAAAACGTATAAACAGCCACCTCCTTGGTATAAGGGTGAAGGAGATTAAAATCCAAGCAGTGTTCCAGCCATTTAAATCAATGAGACTTGTCAGATCTGTAACACATGAGCTACTTAGAGGGCGCAGGCACCTATTGTTTTTGAGGTTCAACTAATATCTCAATATGCTAGTTCCTTCAAATCCTGGCCAGGCCCTGGGTTGCTCATTAAAGGCTGGTCTAGCCCCAGCTTCTCTGCCTTTGGAACCAGCATTATTTTATAGTTGCCTAAATGTGCACCAAGTAGTTATGCTATTAGGGAAGATCAGAACTTGGGTTGATTTCTGCTTAGAGAAATGACCTTTCAAGGAATCCCAATGCTCAAGTCCCTTAGCTCATCAGAAGCAAAGACCATGAATGCTATCTCCTCCTCTGCTTGACTTCACCCAGTCTCCCTCTCTTGAGCTGGGTTCTTGTCTTTAGCCAGAGCACTGGCAACCTCACGTCCGCCAGCAGGATTGGGGAACCAAGTCTCTGAGACCTAAATCTTGTTTGTTTTTGTTTTTAAACTTCATGCTACCACCTTGCATTGGAAATTTTTTTTCTAAAATTAGACTTTGTTTCAGTTTCTTTCTTTCTTTTTTTTTTTTTAAAGATTTTATTTATTTATTTGAGAGAGAGAGAATGAGAGACAGAGAGCAGGAGAGGGAGAAGCAGACCCTCCGCCGAGCAGGGAGCCCGATGTGGGACTCGATCCCGGGACTCCAGGATCATGACCTGAGCCGAAGGCAGTCGCTTAACCAACTGAGCCACCCAGGCGCCCTGTTTCAGTTTCTAAGGAACATTTACACATGCATGTGTGTGATAGGAAGAACATGGTCCAGCGCAGTTCATAGCCATGGGTTTCACCTGATTTTGGCAGACACTGAGTCAACACAAACATAATCGAGCATGGCCCTGGGGCCCGGAAGGGCTGCACAGATGCTAGGTTATAAACATGTGACCAGGAGTGACTGACTATGCACACAGGGGATGCCTGGGGCTCAAGCCCCTTGTGGGGTCACCCCAACCTGGGGCCCGTGTCTGTGTCCCCCCCAGTGGGTGGCAAGCACCTGCTGGCACATATGCAAACTGGTGGGTACTGGCAGACATGTGTCATCTGTCCACTGAGAGTTGCGGCAAACCCACCATATGACTCAACACTGAGTCAGGCTGGCCATGAAAGGAACTACATGAAGGTTGGGCTACATGGCAGAGTTTACTTACTCCTTCCAGTTGCGGCCTCATGTGTGGGCCTATCCCTGATCCCTGAGGGACTGACTGCTCAAGCCTTGGCTTTGGATGTGCAGGTCCCGCAGAGTGTGAGGAATTTCCTTTCCGGATGGTCTGAAGGGCTTTTTCCCAGGTGACCTGACTTGAGGAGTGTTCTCTGCTTCAGAGGAAAGCCCTCCTTCTACTCATAGCAATGACATAAGGCCACGGCCTCTAGTCTTTACAGAACCTCTTTGTCAAAATGCGACATCAAAGACTTCACCACGAAAACGTGATATGTGCAAAGGAAACGTGGCCACTCTCAGTGTCGGGACCAGCAGTGTGGGCACTGCCTCGGAGCATACTAGAATTGTAGCATCTCAGGACCCCAGAACAGCTGAAACAGAATCTGCATCTTAACAAGCTCCCCAGTGATTCATGTGTATGCCAAAGCCCGAGAAGCACTGATACACACAAAAAGGCTCTCTTTGTCCATATCATCCTCTTGTCCACACAGCTCTCTCCACCATAGGAGACAACTCTGTCGAAGCCTAGCTCAGGGAAGAAAGTCTTGTAACATCCCTGTTCCCTGGAGCTGAGGAGGCAACATGACCTCTGTGGGGTTTTTCTGGATTGTGGGCAGAATGACGGGGACCTTCTGCTCAGATAGAGCAAGGGGATAATGAGACCATGTCATGACTTGGAGACCACCGCACAAATTAATTTGCTTCTTTCCATAATCAGGGTCAGTACCTCTGACATCATCCTACCAAGAGTGTGTAGGCCTCCAGGGGGCCTGGAGCAAGACCATCGCTGAGGCAGCAGCCTCCTTTAGGAAAAAGCCCTAGTGAAGCAGTCCAGGGAAAAGTACAGGGAAGCCTCCCAGACAAGGCAACACTTACTCAGGTTATTTCTGTCAAAAGTCCATTCACTGAAAACAATACCTCGTGGATGTTCGATTGCTTAGTCAGTTTAGTCTCCACAGCTGCTTGGAGGCCACTGGTGAATGCAGTCTTGGGTGCTAAAGGAATTCAGGTATTTATCCAGAGAGGCAGTCGAGACCCTCATATCCTCCACTTGCTAGCTCTGACTAGAGGCAAGGGATTTCACTTCCCCAACCGTAGTTTCTGGATTTTAAAATTGATTATCAGAATGGTACTATCTTATGGGTGTGTTGTAAATACAAAGCTTATATTCACTCTTCACAGGAGGTGAGAATTATATTTCATGACCTGGGTGGCTCAGTCGTTAAGCTTCTGCCTTCGGCTCAGGTCACGATCCCAGGGTCCTGGGATCGAGCCCCGCATCGGGGTCCCTGCTCGGCGGGGAGCCTGCTTCTCCCTCAGCCTGCTGCTCCCCCTGCTTGTGCTCTCTCTCTCTCTCCCAATCTCCGACAAATAAATAAATAAAATCTTTAAAAAAAATAATTATATTTCAGGAGTGGAAGGAATCTCGAAGTCGCCGTATGGAAAGGGGATGAGAACAGAAGAACCACAAAGAGAAAAGCCTCCTTTCATTTTGCCAGAGCCCCAGATTCCAGCTCTAGGTCTGTCACGGCGGTCCTGAACAAGTGTAACTTCCCAGGGCCTGTGAGGAACTCTAGACAAAATGTGAGCGAGGAGCAGGCGTGTGATGGTGCAGGTCAGAGTGAATGGAGGGGAGAGATGTATATACTTATTGTGGCAAAGTATCAGAAGATCTGAGGTATCGTATCAATAGAGTGGGAAAATAATATGATGGTTGATTCTTGATGATCACTATTGTTGGGAAGGAGAGCCACACAGCCAAATACCATGGCGTGTATTATACATACCATGTTGTGGCTTGGAAAGGTGGCTCACTCAGATGGGCTCATGTGCCCCCATGTGCTGCCCCTCTGTTGCTTGACCCTGCCTTTACCTCCCATGGCTGGCAGGGTGCCAGGGGCAGAAGAGGTCCCATCACAGAGAGGATTTTCAAGAGCCACCAATACACTTGCCAAGTACACGTACTTTCTAAGAAATATTCATTCTTGCTGCTCAATTCCTGGTGCTTAAGTAGAGCAGTGTTTTCTACCAACAAATCATTTCAGAGGGGGAGATCTTATGACCTTGTAAATATGGCATCATGCATTTGAATATTTTATTCTGGAAGCTAACTGCTGAAAGCAAAAGTTAAAAATTTTTTTTTTTTATCTCCCCTCTGTTTTATCTCTGGGAGAAGCTAAAAATATGGAGAGGGTTTTCATTTGGCAGCGTTGAGCTTCCCTTTTCTCATCACTGTCCCTTTGATCTTCTATTCTCTGTGTTCAGGTTCCCCTTTGTGCCCACCTGAACCATGTGAAACAAATCATCTTAATTGCTTCGGGCCTGGCTTCTTCCTCCAGTTCTCATTTTTTGAAATTCCTGCGATGGTTACCAAATAAATCTGCGAAGGGCTCTAGCCCTTGGAAAAAGCACGGAAGGCACCTGCAGCAGCAAGAGGAATTTCAAAGTTAGTTAAAAGGCACAGGAGGAGTGAGGGAATTGAATGAACCTCTCTGGTTTTCAGCCTGTAGATGTAGTGCTGACTATACTCCAAGTCCATGTTCATTGCAGGGCACAACCTCACACCTTTGCTTGTAGAAGAGAGAATAATTAATGCTGTGTCTCCTTGGCTTGGTACCCAGAGCTCTGCTTCCGTCAGCTGTGTCCCCAATACTGGAGGAACACGTACCCTGTGAGAAAGCCCAGGTGGGCAGAGAAAGGGGAAGGAGATGGTAGTGTGCTCTCACCGGCTGGGGCTCCCTGGCTTAGCCAGTAGGAGGCCCCAAGCAAGGCCTGGGTAGCAGGAAGGCGGGCAACTCCAGGGACCTGTCACTGAGTCGGAGCCGGGTTTCGTGGGGCTGCATTTTAAGTGGGCCATTCTGAATGAAGACCCTCTGGCAGAGAGGTGCTGAGGCAGGCCAAGCTGTTGATCCTGTGCGCTGGGGGGTGCAAGGGGAGGTAATTAGGAGCAACGAGCTGAAACTGCTGAAAAGAAAATGTAAGCTGTGCAGCATAAAAACCTTCCTGACAGTGATGTCTATTAGCCCATGGCATCCTCTCCTAAGGGAAGTTGCGAAAGGCCCATTACTGGAGGCATTCGAGGGGGCCTGGTAACACCCGGGAAGAGGGGAGGGGGTGTGCTGGGAATGGCATTGCTCCTTCTCAGGGCTGGGGCCCTACCAGAGGGGCCTGAGGCGAATTGCTTGGACCCCCACCCCTTCAGTCTGTTGGAAGGGCCACTTAACACAAGCTCTTTCAGCAGGATCATTTCACCTTGAAGTGATTTTTGCCTCTGCAAAAGGAAGGTGCTGTGCATGCATGTCTGCAAATACACGCAGCACACCCCACAGCTCCTCAGGTGTGTGTGGGGGGGCACTGCTGGGTCCAATCAGAGAAATTTTGAAAACAAAATTTTCACTGGTTGGGTGATGGTTTGCAAAATATTTTTGAGGGAGTCCTGTTTGAGCAGATAGATTTACTCATCTAGCACACTTAATTTTTAAATCACAGTGATGGGGCGCCTGGGTGGCTCAGTCGTTAGGCGTCTGCCTTCGGCTCAGGTCATGATCCTGGGGTCCTGGGATCGAGCCCCGCATCGGGCTCTGTGCTCAGTGGGGAGCCTGCTTCTCCCTCTCCCTCTGCCTGCCTGTCTGCCTACTTGTGATCGCTTTCTCTCTCTAAAATAAGATCTTAAAAAAAAAAAGTCACAGTGATGAAACAGCTTTGTGTCTACCAAATAGAAGGTGTCACTCCTCTACCCCCTCTCCCTGATGGCCCCGGGGTCCTGGTGGACTTTGGAGGTCACCCAAGTGACCAGGAAGTCGCTTTTCCTGACACAACCATCACTGCTCTCTTTCTTTACATGGTTCTAGTCACAAAACACAGCAGTGCGTTAAGCACCCTAGCGCCTAATTTCATCATTGATGAAATGATTAGACTTGCCCCCACCCCCAGGTCAATGCTTTATACTCTCTTCCTTTATACCCCTCCTTCCCCTCCTTTAGAAGGGCTTCTGGCAGCTCCAGGCCAGGCAACTGCTTAGAATGCAAAGCTGGACTAAGTAAATAGCTGGAACTTGTCGTTGCTTTGGGCGCCAGCTCACAGTTGATTCTCCAAGGCCAACAGTCCTGAAGCCTTGTTGATAGCTTTATGCAATACTGCTCATGTTCACCATCTCCATCTTATGTTGGATGATCAAGGGCTCATTTCAGGATAATAGCCATTGCGTGACCTCCCTGTCTTTCTACGTGTTCATTCAAATCAATCCTTCCACCATAGCCGGGCCCATCTCTGCAAATTACCTTTTCATCACGATACTTGTGCAAAACTTTTCAATGGCTCCCCATGGCTTTCAAGGCAGAGTACTGGGCTGAATACACATCCTTTTCTGCCTATAAAAACAGTTGGTTCTGGTAATATTTTGAGAGATTCACACCTGTTCATTTCAGGAATTGACTAGGATTGACATTAAGAACTGGCTATTTGTTTTTTCATGATTTTTAAAATTTTAAAATATATCTAAACATTCACATTGATAATCAAGTTACATTCTGAATCCTTTATCTTTTTAAGCACAGCCTCTTCTAAAGGATGAGTGGTTGGAGTAGAACAGTGGTTCTCAGCCCAGGCTGCATGTCAGAATCATTTGGGAACTATTGCAAATTATGGATTCCTGGGTCTGAATCTTTGGAAGTGGGGTCTGGGTATCTCATTTTCTAAAGAGATCCCCAAGTGTTTTAGACATGCAGCCATTGTTGGGAATTATATTAAGTTACCTGTAAGACTATCATTTCAGATATTCTTGGTTCTCTAATTCTTACACTCTTCCAGGTCAGCTGAATACTTCCTAGCTGGCATAAAATTGGATCCTTTTAGTTAGGGTCGAGATACAATATTAGATCCAAATTGACACTACTTTTTTGTGGCCACTATAACTCTAAACAAGATTTTAATTTCCTCTGATTCCTCCCCTGCCTCTCCACCCAATTTAGCCAATCTACAAACATTCATTGAGCACCTACTATATGCCAGAGGCCACATTCTAGACACTGGGGAAAGATACAAGGGTGAGCAGGGAAGACAAGGAACCGGCTCTCATAAAACATATTCTAGAATCAGGTCCAGATCAATATGAATCTCCTCTTTGTCTTGTTTGACTCTTTTCCCTAAGCTTTCAACCATATTCTTCTGGCTACTCATTCTCATTTCATACCAGGGCATCAATATAAAGTCCACTTTTATACTTGGTTACCTTTCATCTATAGAAAAACACTAAATTAGATAAGAAACAATAATTGTGGAGTACAGTATCTAAAAGGATTCATGGTGTTTTCATAACAGGAGGGATCAATATCCTTTTATAACTAAAAAGGTTAAGGAATCTAACCATTTGGATGCATATATTTTGTTCTATGTATCCATATATTTAACACTAAGTCTTACTTTCTACTGGTCGTCTGTTGTTGCTATCAGCATTCACGTAGTCTCTTGCTAAATGTTAGGAGACATTTATTCTCTATTCCTATATTATGTGTGTGAAATTTTTCAGTGTAATAATCCTAGCTCTTCTACCTCCTAGTTCCTCTCCCTTTACCCCAAGTGGGGGAAGAGTGACTTACCCGATAGGTGAGTTTTGGTGCAGTGGCTGAGCTCTTTTTCCTCTTCTGATGTCACCTATCAGTATGCAGAGAAGATTCCGTGCTTCTCCTTCTCATAAATCTGATAGGGACAGGCCCCTGTGGGAGACTGCATGTCTGTGATGGGGCAGATTCATCTAGTTCAGGAATGAGCAAGCCCACTTGGTTAACAGACCTAAACTCATGTAATAAAGGTAATCTTTTGGTGCTTATCTGGCTCCTGGGTCCTTCAACTGGTTCCAAGGGTGGGGCATTGAGCCTCCTCAAACCCCAAAAGTAACCATACATTTCCCCTCTAAAGAACTACCTTCTCCCACTTAGTTTGGATTAAATGAAACTGATTCCACACATGACACCAAAATTAGTTCCCCCTGGCTACAATGATTAGTTTAAGGATGAGCATATGACCCCCTAATCAATTCCAATGAGCCACAGTGATGTTTTCCTCTTAGAGGTACTCTTGCTCTGCTGGGACCTAAAAAGGGTACAGGGGTTCGAACTGTCATTGCCATTCTGTCCACCATGAAGCTGAGAGATGGAGAAAAACAGTCCTGATGACATTGGTTGAATTCAGAATTCAGCCGTGACTGAAGCTAAGTATGCCTTTAGACTTTATTCTAAGTGAAACAATAAATTCTCTTTTTGCTTAAGCTAGTTTGGGTAGTTTTATGCTACTTGCAATGGTAAATGAGCCACACTTCATTTTATTATCACATTGTTAGTTTTGATTGATTTTAGAAGCCCACAGATCACCTCTATAACTCACTTTAGATCCCAGGAGCTAGAGATGACTTTAGAAGGTATTAATTTACTACAGGGAGAATAGTTAGTTTATAATGTCACAATATTAATTATTTTAGGCACTTTTCATTACTTATTTCCTTTGCCTCTTTTTTTGAAACATAATTTGATGGGGTATTGGACTCTGGTAAGTCTTAATCTAAAACTTTCAAAATGAAAACACCTTATATGTTCCTTCTGATTAACTGGAGAAGAATGAATCTTGTTTTCAAGTTATAATTATCAAAATAAATATCCTCAAAGAAACAACAAACTCTTTGCGGGAAGTTACTTTAGCTACTTATCAAGATAAAAGACTAGAATGTTTTTTTTTTTTTTTTTTTTTTTTACTGGGAATTCTGGTGAAGGTTAAATATAATCAAAAGGGTGTTGAGATTTGGATGAGCAAGAAGGGAGAAGAGCCCTCTGGTAATGGGGAAGGAAGTTAGCAGAGGAAGAGCGAGCCACATTCATAGCTGCTGAGATGCAGATGTACACAAAAATAGGTGTTCTCCCTTCCATTTTGTAGAATTTTTAGTGGGAAGTGGATGTCCTGCCAGGGACTATGTTTCCCAGCATTCTCTTCATGTAGATACTATCACGTGGCTAGTTTTCACCAATAAAACGTTGAATGGAAGTGATATGTGACACTTCTATGACAAGGCTTTTATTTTATTTTTTTATTTTTTTAAGATTTTATTTATTTATTTGACAGAGAGAGATAGAGAAGGAACACAAGCAGGGGGAGTGGGAGAGGGAGAAGCAGGCTTCCTGCGGAGCAGGGAGCCCTATGCAGGGCTCAATCCTAGGACCCCGGGATCATGACCTGAGCCGAAGGCAGATGCTTAATGACTGAGCCACCCAGGTGCCCCAAGGCTTTTAAAAAGTAGACTGATCAGCTGTACAAACATTTTTCTAGATACGTCTCCTTTGGCAAGCAAAAATGAACTATTGGGACTACACCAAAATAAAAAGCTTTTGCACAGTAAAGGAAACCATCAACAAAACAAAAAGACAACACACTGAATGGGAGAAGATATCTGCAAATGATATATCCAATAAGGAGTTAATACCCAAAATATATAAAGAAATTGTACAGCTTAACATCAAAACACAAATAATCCGATTAAAATGGGTAGAAGACATGAACAGACATTTTTCCAAAGAAGACATACAGATGGCCAACAGACACATGAAAAGATGCTCAACATCGCTAATCATCAGGGAAATGCAAATCAAAACCACAAAATAATTTCAGAATGGCTAAAATCAGAACAGAAGAAACAACAAGTGTTGGAGAGGCTGTGGATAAAAAGGGACCCTTGTGCACTGTTAGTGGGAATACCAATTGGTGGAAAACAATATAGAGATTCCTCAAAATGTTAAAATAGAATTACCATATGACTCAGTAATAACACTACTGGGTATTTACCCAAAGAAAATGAAAACGTGAATTTGAAAAGATATAAGCACTCCTATGTTTCCTGCAGCATTATTTACAATAACCAAGATACAGAAGCAACCTAGATGTCCACGCACAGAGGAATGGACAAAGAAGAATATATATATAATGGAATATTACTGAGTCATAAAAAAGAACGAACTTTTGCCATTTACAGCAATATGGATGGGTCTAGACAGTATAATGCTAAGTCAGTAAGAGATAAATACCATATGATTTCACTCATATGTAGAATTTAAGAAAAAAAAATGAACAAGGAAAAAAAGAGACAAACCAAAAAAACAGACTCTTAAATATAGAGAACAAACTGGTTGTTGCCAGAGGGGAAGTGGGTAGGGAGATGGGTGAAATAGGTAAAGGGGATTAAGAGTACATCTATTATGATGAGCACTGAGTAATTTGTAGAATTATTGAATCATTATATTATATACCTGAAACTAATATAACACTGTATGTTAATTATGCTTGAATTAAGAAAAAAAAGTGGTCTGATTTCTGGATACCTTTCCTCTCTTCCAACTGTATATAACAACTTCTAGTTGTTAGTAGAGATGTAAGCTCAAAGGAGCCTGGGTCCCTCACTCAATGAATGAAAGAAAACTTGCTATGGATTATTTTGTGAAAGAGAAATAAACTTCTTTTGTGTTTGGCCACTATTCATTTACAGATGTATTTGATACAGCAAGAAATTGGTGATGCTCAAAGTATGATTGTCAGACCAGGCACATCAGCATCACTAGAGCTTGTTAGAAATACAAATTCCCGAGACCTCCTGAATCAGAAACTCAGATCCAGAAATCTGTTTTTTTTTTTTTAAGGTTTTATTTATTTATTTAGAGGGCATAAGTAGGGAGAGGGGCAGAAGGAGAGGGGAGAATCTCAAGCAGACTCTGTGCTGAGCACAGAGCCTAAAGTGGGCTCTATCTCAGGACCTTGAGATCATGACCTGAGCCGAAATCAAGAATCGGACACAACAGACTGAGCCACCCAGGTGCCCCGAGAAATCTGTTTTAACAAGCTCTCCAGGTGATTCTAATGCATGTTTCAGTTTGAAGACCACTGCCTACTTTACCAACTTCACTGCCACTCTAAATGATCAGTGGACATGAGTTATTTCAACTTTGCCTTTTCTTGTTTAAACCCTCAAAGTATGTTATATTGCTGGCTATTATTAGGAATAGTGGTAAAAAGTTAAGGATAATGTTAGAAAACCTGGTGCACTTGGGAAGACATTTGGTGAGTTTGAAGTTCCTTTGAATTTTGAGAAAGAGAAACATTTTTTTAATTAACATATAATGTATTATTTGTATCAGGGATACAGTTCTGTGATTCATCAGTCTTACACAATTCACAGTGGTCACCATTGCCCATACCTTCCCCAATGTCCCTCACTCAGCCACCCCATCCCTGCACCCCCCTCCACTCCAGCAACCCTCAGTTTGTTTCCCGAGATTAAGAGTCTCTTATGGTTTGTCTCTCTCTCTGGTTTCATCTTGTTTCACTTTTCCCTCCCTTCCCCTATGATCATCTGTCTTGCTTCTCAAATTCCTCATCTCAGTGAGATCATATGATAATTGTCTGAGGAAGAGGATTATCTTTGCTTAGAAACAACTTTTGTTCTGTTCTGAATATTTTCATTTTTAAAAGGGCATATATCTTCAAATAGGGGTCACAACCTAAATGCCCACCAGGTAATCTAATCAAAGGAAGGGGCCTGAGTGCAGGGAAGCAACCAGTACTAAGCCACAACTGATTGTTGAGAATGTGGTTGCAGTGTTTTCAGGTCTAAATATTTTTAAAGCCAACTGGAATATTGGATAATACATGTTATCTTAGATTAAAAAAAATAAGAAAAAACACAAAAACCAAAAAACTTTGTGTGGTCAAACACACCATTTGGACCCTAGGCTACCAGTTTTCTAACTTTGTCTGGAAGAACCAGGGAACCAGTCAGGCTGGCTGATGTCTTATCTTAGTCATTAGGAGGCAAAGTAAATTTTACATAAATGATGAGCTTCAGGGGAGGGAGGAATAAGAGCTCTACCAAGTAGTTGCCAAGGTAACATCTTGCTGATCAGAAAGGGACGGCAATTGGGTTTTATGTAGACGCAGTGGGAGAATGAAACATAATCTTTCTCTGTATTCTTTCTGTTTAAGATCAGTGAGCAAATGGATGTGGATGCAATGCAGCTGCCTGAGATTAGCAGGAAGCAATTCTTTTCCCATTTGGAGAGACCCCAGTGAGACCTGATCACCAACCAGCAACATATGGAAGTCACACCATTAAATCTTCCAATTTGCAAGGAGCAAATCAATGGAATCTGATAGCTGCTGCTCTAAGCTAGCATTCCGGGAACTGTGGACAAGCTATTTGATACCTGAACTTCAATGAAGTAAAGTTGAAGCTTTTTCTTAAAGCAGGGGGAAGAAAGAGATTATATTAAGCAATGAGAGAAGAGAATTGAAGTTTTATGAAAGAGGGTTGGTTGTCTTAAATTTTTATTTACTGAAATGTATTGGCAAACTATTGGCAACTAGTGTTTTGTTGTATATTTTAACAAATTAATAAGAAAAGCTTTTCTATTCTATTTCATTGAATTGAAGCTTAACTGTTTATTTATTTTTTAATAATGAAAAGAAAACCTTATTTCAGGGCTTGCCAAACTTAGGCATTCTTTTCTTTCTGGGCAAGATCATTCTTTGGTATATTTTCAGCACAGTGAGATGGAAATTTTAAGACACCCAAAGACAGACACTTGCCCAAGAGCTTTATTTTACCTTTAATCCTTATCATATTACCTGTACTGCCTTGGCATGCTGCCCGAAGGTGGGCTTCTTTGATTGTATGAAGAGTTCAGGGCCATGGGGGTGACCTTGTTTACTTTGTGATGTGTTGTGTGGCAGTCGAACCTCTTTGTCACGTAGGCAGTTTTGGACCCTTTTGGTAGAGATCCACCTCATTCATTTTAATAACTGCATAGACTCTTGGACATTTGGAGGTCTCCAAATACCAGTTTTCATCTTTGGTATATTGTTTTTGTTATGCTAATATTGCCATGAATCTCCTCACAACTCATTTTAGTTTATGCGCAATATAGTATTTTTGAAGGATAAATTCTTGCATAGGAAAATGCTCGAAGTATATATGTATTTAAAATTTCAAGTTATTACTTAATTGCCCTATAATGAGATTATAATAATTTATACTTCCATCAGTAGTTTACTAACCTGGTTTTCCTGATATTTTTACTATATATTTTAAAATTTCTGATCTTTTCCAGTCTGATATGGAAAAAAGTGTTTCACTCTTCTAATTTTTCTTTCATTATAAAAAAGTTTGAAAGACTTAATAAGAGGCAGGTTTTCTTTTGACTACCCTGTGTGGTCCCCCTCATGAGACTTTCCCTCATTTTGGGCCCCAGGCCGGCCTAAGGTCTTTGTTAAAGCTAAATAGTAAAACCACAATCAGGGTTACCCAATTTTTCTCCTTTGGTATTTATAAAAAGCAACACTTAAAAACCTTGGAAATTTACTTAACCCACAACAAAAGCCATTGCTCTGTTAATTCCTTCCTGGAGATGGTTCTTTCTTCTCAAATAGGCCAATTTCCAGACTGGAAATCACCCCAAATCCTCAAATAGCCTGATGTTTTTCACGTGTGATTCCAGAAAATTGCTGTTTGCATGATGCCTTGGTGGGGACTCACTTAGGAGCTAGATTTGTTACTGTATTTACTGACATTTTAGCATGACGTTTTCAGCTGCTTAAATAATTGTAATATTTACCAGAAAAAAGAAATCAAAGTAATGAAAGGTACCTAAAATTATTCCTATCTCAACATTACAAGTCTTAATTTCCTGCCTGGAGCATGGTGAATGACTCGTTTTTAAAGTTATCTCTAGCTACTGGGAGTCTCTGGTGATGTTTATAGATGGTTTGTAGATTGGAAAAATCAATGAATACCATGGATTGTCAAGATAGGCAGTGTGATTATAGAATAATGAGATCAGGTAAACAAGATCAGATTTCAGACATCCAAATCGTAAGAAGAAACTGAGGACTGGCAAGGGGGAAGTATCTTGGTCAGTTCTTGTGGGTACCAAACAATAGAGCAGCATCTCCCCTTATATGTAAGATCTGCTCATACTCACACATTGCTCTTTTTCCCCTTACTGCAGGCTTAGCCAGGCCAGGAGATGGATTTGCAGGAGTAGAGGACCATGGACTGGGCTTTGGGGGATGAGTACTCTGGTTTTGCCCTGGCCATACCTACTCTGGCAGAGGCCTGTGACACTATTGTTGTTCTTGGTGGCCTAGCATCTAGCTTAGCCAACCCGCAGACAGAGTGGGAAGGCCTTGTAAATGGAATAAACAGAAAAATGCTTACTTGATAAAACCCTACTTATTTCTCCTGATAGAAACTGCTATTATTAGAGTCACTCCTTTAGGGCTCATCAGTGTAAAGTTGCATTTTAATAGGTTAACTATTCTTTTAACTGGGAGGGATAGTGTAGGAATAGGAAAACAAATCTATCAGTGTTAGACCCTCCCTTCCTCTGGATCTGGTCTCATAAGCACACGTGGATTTTTATGCTTCTAAGTCTCTGTTTATGTTATTCTTCTGGTTTGGGAAGATCTCAGACTGGGTAAGTGTCATAATTTTCCAAGGTTAAGATCAAATATCATTTCCTTCTATGATTTTCTCAATTCTTCCTCCCAAGTAGAACACCATACATACACACCTGCATGATTCATTTGTAATCAACATAAACCTTCTCATTCTATAGAGTTTGAGCTATCTTACCAACATACCTACAAAAGGATAAAGGAGGATTTGGGGTCAAGGGGAAATAAGTGCCACAAAACAAATGCCTACCACCCACTCTTGTACAGTTGTTAGAGGAGAACTACAGTTTGATCTTAGCTTCCAGCCGCTACACCAAAAATGGAGACCCAATGACTTATAAGATTTTACTGTATCCATAAGACAAAAACAAACGAGGTGTTCTGAGGACTCTTCCTGAATCTGAGATCTGGGAAAAACTTCTCTATGGGGTCCTTAAAAAAATGGAAATAGGGGGGCACCTGTGTGGTTCAGTTGGTTAAGTGTCTGTCTTTGGCTCAGGTCATGATTCCAGAGTCCTGGGATCGAGTCCCGCATCAGGCTCCGGAGTCTGCTTCTCTCTCTGCCACCCCACCCCGCTTGTGCTCTGTCTCTTGCTTTCTCTCTCTCTCAAATTAAAAAAAAAACTTAAAAAAAAATGGACACAGGGATGTAGAGGAAGATCCTCTTAACATTCCTACATTGGGTACGTATTTAATTCCGTTCAGCAGTGTTTAAAATGTTGCTTCATCTAGGCAGATGAGGAGAAACCAACATACAGCTGAGTAAAAGCAGTTCCCTGAAGTAGGAAAATAAGGCCATGGATCATGTTTTTTTAGTTTTTTATAGATTTCTTTAAAAAAACTGAATTATGCTTCTGTGTACACGAACAGTAAAATTTAGGATATCTAAAGTAATAGATGGTCTGTTTATCTTCTAGGCAACCTCCATAAGTTATTTATTATAAGTTTATTTGATAAGGATATATGACTGAGAATTCAAGGTTGCATTTTTTTCCCAGCAAGAACCAAGGATGCAGATAACCTGAAGCCAGTTGAGGACAGATCTGTATGGTTTGTCAATCAATCTGCCAGAAAATACCTATATTGTAGCACTTATCACTTTGTTTTATAGACATCTGTGTCCCTGGCATAACTGCATACTCTTCAAGGGCAGGAACTACTTCTTTTTTGTCTTTGCATCCCTAGCTCCTAGCATAATGCCTGAAACATAGCATCTGCATAATAGATTTTTTTGAACTGAATAAATCTCAAAGCTTCCCATTATCATCCAGTGCTGATTGGCAATAAAAGAGCCCTGAGGAGCCAAGGTCAGGGAACATAGGATAGCTAAGCTTTGAAGAAAGGGAAGAGGCAGGACAGATGGGAAGTTGGAGTATAGTCTGAGAAAGGAAGTCTAGAGGAGAGGTTCCAGTGAAGAGTGGTGAGTGGGATCTTATATGTAGAGCAGACAACATTGGGGCATCAGCTGATTCAATGAGGAGGACCAAGAGGGGTTCTAAAAGAGCAGTTGGGGTGGGAGGTAGTAAATGTTTGTTGTTTCATTACATTTTGAGGTTATTTGTTACATAATAGCAATAGATAACTAATACGAGGGCAGATACATCATCTTCAACAGGGGCAGCAAGTGTATACTGATGGACTCCAGGTAACACCATGTTCACCCCTTTGCTCCTCCAGTTATCGGGGCAATGGCGACTTCCTGTAGTTGCTAACCTCCTTTCCCTTAGCCAGCATTTTCAACACCTCTGTCACTCTTTTCCTATATTAAATCCCTCTCTCTCAAATATTGGAATGGGGCCTGACACATCCACATAACTATTTTTTCCTGAGAAGGAGATACACAGGAGCATCACATTATTCTAAATGCAGTCATGTCTTTTTAGATGTTAAAAAAATATGATGCAAGTTTTGATTTCTTTCTTTCTTTCTTTTTTTTTTAAAGCTAATAGAGGTTTGCTTCTCTGCAGGTCCTGGTTTCTGGGGAAGGTCAACTTCAAAAAGTAGAGTCATCTGTACCTCCTTCCTGGGTGTAGTTGGTATACATCCCTGCCCTACAGGAAGCAAAAGCAATGCATAAGGGATTGTGAAGGACACAGTGGCTTCTTCTTCATTTTCATGTGAGAGTCCATGGAAGTGCAATCACTGCATGCTCCCTGGAACTAGAATAAAATAACATGGCATGTGTATGAGGGCAAACTCTTAACTCAGCAGGTGAACAACCATATTGACTCCATTTCCCTTGGAGACAGTAAAACTAGAAAGAAACCTACATATCAGGCCAGAGCAGCTCTTGATGAGGCTCAAAAGAGAGGTGGCAAACTCATAACTACACAGCAAAAGCCAAGTTAGAGGCAGCAAAAGCTGTAGCTTGAGAACAAAGGGAGACAAAAAGCCTAGTTAAAGAGGCCATATCTACCCACCCACAGAACACCCAGTGAAGAAAATGAGCTACACTTCTGCCTCTGCAAGGCTTGAGGGGAGGAGACATTCAGGAAAACCACAGGCAAAGAAGATTTGTTTATGTGAAACAAGAAAAATAAATGAAAGTAAGCTTTTGATAATATGGCTGACAGTGAGGACAAAGGCAAAACACCAACATATACTTGGCATCGGAAGAATGCCTTTTACCAAAGATCTCAAAGCAGTTTGAGTGTATTAATCGACTTGTGAGACAGTTAAATTATTACTTCTTTATTTTTATGTGGCATTTTATTCTATTTGCTAAGCATTTTGTAACCCAAGTACATTGGTTATTCCCCAAACACTTTGATCCATGCAGTGCAGCCATTTCTGTTTGACACATGTGGAAACTGACCCTCAAAGAAGTTGGGTAGTGTATTAAAGATCAGGGGAAGACAGAAGATCAGAAATGAATGTTTAAACACCGAATAAGGAATGGGGAACTCAGCAGAGACAACTCAGTGTTTTCTATAGCTAGTTCTTCAGGGCATCTGTGTTGGGCAGAATAATGGTCCCCCAAAGATATCCACGTTCTAACCTCTGGAAACTGTAAGTTACCTTATGTGGCAAAAGAGACTTTGCAAATAATTAAGGATCTTGAGATGGCAAGATTACCCTTATTATCTGAATGGGCCCAACATAATCACAAAGGTCTTCGTAAGGGAAAGAGGAAGGTGGAAGAGTCATAGGAGATGTGGTGATGGAAGGAGAGACTGGAGTGAGGGGAGGTCATGAACCAAGGACTGTGGGCGACCTCTGGAAGCTAGAAAGAACAAGAAGCATTTTCTCCCCTACAGCCACCTGCTAACCCACTTTAGACTTCTGACTTTCAGAACCGTAAGATAATAATAACTTTGTGTTGTTTTAAAGCCATTAAGTTTGTGATCATTTGTTACAGCAGCAATGGGAGGCTAATACAGTGTCTTTGAGGAATGCAGGTCTGGATGATTCTCTGACACTATAGACCTGAAATTTTATTTTCTGAGTTATTTTGGGTAACACAGTTAAAGATCTTTGGGGGGGCAGGAATTACTTGGATATTTACTCACAACAATAATGGATTTTATGGTTTGAAGAAGACTAATGGCAGTAATTTCAGTAATAGTAGTGGGTAATAGTCATTGAGGCTTAACATGTGCCAAGTGCTGGATCAGGCTTTTGATGTGTCTTCTCTTCTGTTTTTTATAACAGCCCTAAGAGGTAATAATTATCCTCATTTTAGAGAGAAGGAAACTGAGTCTAAGAAAGCCACGCAGTTAGCGAGAGAGCTGACATTTGCACACTAGCTTACCTGACTCCTAATCACTACTTGAAATGGCCATTTTAGAGACACCTTAATTCATCAAAGGGAAAGAATGAGTCATGTGTGAAGGTAGGTTGTGACAGAAAGTCAAGGACAGGCCTCTTTCTGGCATTGAAGGGGTGTGATGACTCTGTCTCAACCAAGGGGGAGGTGAGGGACAACTTCTCCTTTCCCTCTTTTCCTTCTACTGCTCTAGCCAACCACTTTATAACATACCCACCATCGGAAGGCAACACTTTTCTCCCACTTTTTTTTTAGCCAAGAGTGACATCTTTATTGAAAGCAAGTAAGCGATTTCACATTGCATCACGAATGTCTTTCCCACTAGAAGCAACAAGCACACAGAGGGTCTGGGGCTTCAGCTTCTGTGAGTGGAAGCAGGGGGAGGGGGAGGCTTCAGTGAGTGGGATCTGGGGATTGGAGACGGGAGGACCACAGTCTTAGTGAGATGTCGCTGGAACTAGCATAACCAAGTTTGGTATCAGTTAGAACTGAAATAATTCAAAATGTTATAGGCACTATTGTAAAACAGACATTTGTAATGAGCCCTAACTTCACAGGGTAGTTGTGTGAATTGAGTTAATAAGTGTAAAGTGTTCTGAATAGTGCTATAAAAACAGAGTAGCTGTGACTTTGCTGCACCCACAACTGCAACTACTCCTGCTGCTACAAGTGCTGTGGTATGATCCCCACTGCTTCCATGCCTGCTAAACCATCGCTCCTACTACTGCTCTGCTCCTACTCCCGCCACTGCGACCATTACATCCCTGCTCTCACCACTGCTCTATCACTGTCATTACCACTGCCATGATTACTACTATACCATTGCTATAGCCACCGTTATGATTTCTACTCTGCTGGTGCTATGATTATTACTAGTACCACAGTTACTATTACTGCTATTACTATTGACTACCTCTGCTACCATCACTCTTATTTCAAATACTACCATTATTGTTATGACTACCATAGTTACTACAACAATTATAATCACTATCACTATCACTACTATTAATGTCCAGGCATGGCAAATGCTTCCTTTATAATAAATATGCAACACAGACTTACGTATCTTCAAAAAGGGGTGGCTACAGCAAATCTTCAGGTCATCCTGGGTTTGCCTGGCAATACTTCCTCATCTGGATCTTTTCTTTGGGTTATTTCCATCCTTTTGCTACTGCTCAGGCTTGGACAAAGTGGCTGTCATTGCCCTGAGCTCTCTGAGGTAGCAACTCTGCTTGCTTCACTAATCCTTGTCAGTGACAAATCCTCCTCAAATTCATTCCCAATGGCCCTTTGAAGTGGACCAACAACTCCACAGGCATGAAATATCATGTTTTATATAGAAGGCACTGTGTCAAATGTCATCAGTGGCTCAGCCATGGGGCTGCTGATTTCAGACTAATTCAGATAGTTTGGGGATAATAGTAAGAACTAACATTTATCTAGTGCCTATCAGGTCTTATCATGTGCTTTTAGAGGCACTAACCACAGACTGACTTATTTAACCCTTCACTAAACTTTATAAAGTGGTTCTTATTATTAACCACACTTTACAAGTGAGAACACTGAGGCGCAGAGAAGTTAAGACACTTTTTCATGATTACACAGAAAATGGGAGAGCTGAGATTTGAACTCAGGCAGTCTAACTCCATGGAAGATGCTACTACCTACCACAAACCAACAGACCGGCTTCACTATACAAGGAGATCAAGGCCTAGTGAAAACAGCTGCCCATAGCAGTTGCTCAGTAAAAGCTAGACAAGCAAATAAATGAATAAACAAAGACTGGAAGAATGAGAATAACCTAGCATGTCGTTTGCATGAGTGAAGAAAGGAGGAAGCATTTGAATGTTCTAAACCAAAGGGGCAACTCAGTTATTGGGTAAACAGATTGATAAGGGAGTTACGGAGGTCAAGAAGAAACTGATGAGAAGGGACGGGTAGATACCTACTTTGCTAGAGATCTAGCTAATTTGTCACCAGGTTTTCACACTCTTAAGGATTTTCCTGGGCTCCCTGGGTCCCCTAGTGGCTGGGTAAGAGGAAGGCACTTGAGTTGTGGGAGGCAGGAGGATTTCTGGATACTTGACCTGTCCTTGGACCTGTGTGGAATGACGCATGATGTGGTTCCATCCTCTACAACAAATCAGCACCTTTCTCTGATGTGGAGAGTGATTTGTTTGCTTCTCTTATGTATAAAAATTGTGTGCCATAGATTTTTAGTGCTGAAAAACTCCTTAAAGGTCAACCCCATTCATTTTACTGATTAGAAAAGTGAGTCCCAAGGGGTCAAGTAACTTGACAAGGCCACGAAACCAGAGAGGGGCAAATTGCCCTGATTCTCCACGCACTAAACCACACCTTTAATTATGGTTTGTTTGCCCTGATCTGGTGACAGTCCCTTGTGTTGACTTAAAATGCCTTGGTGTTTTAGATAAAAAGGTTGGCTTGAACCGGGGCCACAGGCACATTTTTGCCTTTCATAACACTGGATACAACAAAGATCTAATTAGCTAATTAATCTACACTGCATTCCCTTGATACAAGGTCATACAACTTTCATTTTTAAGATGGACAAACTAAGGTAGTTTGCATTTTCCTTCATTTAATATTTAAAACCTCTTTATAAGAGGAAAGAACCCCAAAGAATTCTATTTGCACTTACATTAATATCACTTAATTAAAAACATTTTTCAGCATTATAACAAATAGAACTACCTTAACTCTAATACATGTTCTTCTAGCAGCAAAATTTTGCCTCTTCACATAGTTAACAAATGTGCGCATCATAAGATTGTAATAAATTATTTAGAGGGTATTTACTTTTAATTATTATTTTCTCAATAAATTCTAAAATTCAATTCCAAAGAAAGGAAGATGACTTAGTTACATACAAATGTTTCACACTGGACTCATTTTGGCTTTCTGGAACTGACTATATTACTTTATTAAAATTTTCTTTTGCTTTTAATAAGGGAGAAAGGGAGAGACCACTGTGTCATTTAATTGCTCACTCTGTCCTGCCTGCCATGTTAACTTCTTCATAATTGTACTTCACCATAGTTCCTCCTCCTGAATAGAAAATATCAAATCTTCTCTCCAAATCTTCACTTTAATTATTACTCCTATATGATATGAAACAGTGATTAAAGTAACTCATGTCTGGAGTCAATTTGATATATGACAATAAAAATTTCTTG
This sequence comes from Neomonachus schauinslandi, assembly GCF_002201575.2. Taxonomy (NCBI): domain Eukaryota; kingdom Metazoa; phylum Chordata; class Mammalia; order Carnivora; family Phocidae; genus Neomonachus; species Neomonachus schauinslandi. The sequence goes on along the minus strand of NC_058404.1, from coordinate 158,430,657 downwards.
TCAAATTCCAATGTGATTTAGGTATATACAGAGTCTGTTACTGATTTTTCCTACTTCGATAATTCAGCATTATTCATCTTTGGGTTTTCTCTGGCTTGAAAGGAAAAAAATGCTGTTTCTATTCTTACTGTCACCAAACATTTTTATTTATAAGCGACCATTTTGTAGAGCCATATAGATTCTGTCGTACTATAATCCAGGTGAGTAATCTAATTCTAATACCTTTGAATTGTGGATGGGCACACACATTTTTGTTGGTTCAGTGGCTTACAATTTAATGTGATCCCAAGATTTTGTCTGTTCCCTTTCTCTCTAATATTTCTCACTTCCATTATTCCACTATTTGATTCTTGTAGGATTGATAGGAATTAGCACAGAAAATGGAACTCAAGTGTCTGGTTTGAAGTCCTTTCTTCCTTTGTAGAGCTCACAGCAGAGAAAAATGTAGCTCCAGGAATCTCTTCCTTTTATTTGTGACCTCAATAAGGAGCCACTATTATTCTTCCATTTTATAGATGGAGATATTAAGACAGAATCAGCTTGGGGACATGCTTCAGGTTGCACAGTGAATCAAGGTTGCAGTCAAGGGGAGCAAAACATAGGAATGAGAATTGGTTAAATAGATAAACTCATCGCCACATACACAGTATTAGTTGGAAATGCTAATAACTCAAGGAGAGGTTAAGTAAAGTTGTGGATGATAGAGCATTAGTAGGAATTTAAGGACATTTGGTTGTTTCTAAGCTTGCGAAGCCATGATTGTTGGAGGAAGTTGCAACTCTTTCCTACAGAATGTCTCCTGGTACTATTGTCAGACAGTTGGTCTAAGCCAGTGTGGCAATTCTTATTTTGTTATGTTTCCCCAAACCCCTTTTGGTATTTTATCTACTGGAGCGTTCATTTGAGACAAACAACTTATGTATTCTTTCCAGCCAAGCAGAAACCAGAATGAATGAGAACATTGCCTAAGAAAATCTGTCCTCCTGATTTCCCACATGAAGCCGGCTGGAGAGTCACTGTTCCCCTGACAGAGCCTTCTGCAGGTTCCACCAATACTCGTCAACTGCCTGGCCTGTCATGGGGATGGTGGCAGCTGTTCCTTCCACTTCTTCACAATAAAAACTGCAAATAAGTATTATTTAAAAAGTGTGTCCATCCTCCTTCATCTTCCCAGCTATTTTCCTGGTGGAATGAGGTTAGTGGTGTAAGTGAGATCTTTTCTGAGCTTCATTGAAATCCAGACTTGCCTAGTCAGTGGCTTCACCTTTTTATTTTCAATTTATCTATATTCTTATTTGCATATTTTTCCTATTTTTCAGAACATTTACTGTGTACTAAGGAGGATGCAAAAAGCTTTATATTCTGTCTTAGTCAATTCAGGCTGCTATAACAAGATACCATAGACTGGGTGGCTGAAAACAGAAGTTTATTTTTCACAGTACTGGAAGCCGGGAGGTTCAAGATCAGTGTGTCAGCAGATTCAGTGTCCGGTGAAGCTCTTCTTCCTGGTTTGCAGACAGCTATCTTCTCACTCTGTCCTCACATGGTAGGGAGAGTGAGCCCTGGTCTCTTTCTCTTCTCATAAGGCATCCTCATAAGGTGACCATCTCATCACTGGGGCTCCACTGTCATGACCCCATGTAAACCTAATTACCTCCTAAAGGCCCCACGTCCTAATGTCATCAAACTGGGAACTAGGATTTCAACATATGGATTTTTTTTTGAGACACAAACATGCAGTCCACAACACATGTAACATTTAATCTTAAACAGCCCTTACAAAGTGGATGTTATTACCCGCAGATGACAATACTAAGTTTAAGTGACTTGTGGAGGTCACCCAGCTGGGTGGCATCCTCAGGTCTGGCTGACTCTAGATCCTATGTTTCTAGTCAGGATACCCCACGACCTCAGCAGGGCATTTTACTTAATAGTCTATAGGCTTGCAGAGGTGAACCTCTTTAGTGGTCTTTGCAGATGCATCAACTGGAAGATGAGTTCTTAAAAGATCATTAGCACTTACAGTTTTTGTACACTTCTACGGACTGGTGGTAATGACTTAGGCTTTCTGTGGGCTCAATTTTCACGTGCATAATTTGGCGTCAGTGAGTATTGATTTAGCCAGACTTCCTGGTTTACATATGTTCATGTGTGTGTGTGTGTGTATGTATGTGTGTGTACATGTGTGTGTTCTCTGGCTTGGAGAGTCAGCAATTATTGATGATCAGGGTTTCCCTCATCTTCTTTTTAGAAAGACTTCTTAGTATTCTTTTAGTTGCAGGTCCAATTGAGTATGGTTAGTTCTTCCAGGGATCTTTTATTCTTAATTCAGCGAACACGAGTGAAATATTTTAGAAAACAATGGGAAAAACTATCAATACTAATCTCCAAACACCTACACACATGCACCCAAAGAATATATACAACATAGATGGAGATGGATTTTCAGAGCACAGATTATCTGAAGCAAGGTAGACTGATAGTTTCTTGTTGGCATTGCTTAGACTTACTTCTGAGCCTTTAATTGTGCATATGAGCCTCAAGGTCATTCCCTTTGGCTCTGGCTAGGCTCTCCTTCATCTGTACAGTCTCTCTGCTTCCTAGGCAAGTCTTGCCTGAATGTGGAAGGCTTTCTCTCTGTAGTTCCACAATTCCTGCCCAGAATATAGGCTATCTGGTGCTCTGATCTCACTTTTCCTGGTTTACATACTCTCCATTTGCAGCGACACTTAACTTCTTTACTCACTGAGCTAGAGCAGTGGCTGGACTTGCTTTCCCTTAAGGCTCTGGAGCTTCCATGGTTGAAGGATCCATCCTAAGAAGCTCTCCACCACAGTTCAGCTTCCTGCCAGTGTAAGCAAAGCCTACTTTTCTTCTGGCTTCAAAACTTTGCATCCCCTGCTGTATTTCTTACTATGTTCCTACTTCAGTCCTAAGGTATATCTCTTATGCTCATTTACAGAGCTGGGATTATTGAAAGAACTCTGCCATGTTACCGATCATTCCATTTCCGTAGTTACTTTTGGGGATTCACCCAACCAGAGGAATAGGTGACAACAGAAAAATGTCTCACACATACAGTGGCATTAATAAAAATGTAAGAGAAAGAGTATTCATTTTCTGTATGTCTTTCTCATATTAGAGATATGAGACATAAGATATAAAATAGGTACCTTAAGTAATAATGAGTTTTTTGGAAAGCATATATTTTTTCCCCCTTAAGATGTCCCCCATTCTGGGCCTCAATCTCACATTTATGGAAATCTCATAATGATGTGTATCAGTTATGATGCTTTGGGTTGCAAGTAACTGAGAACAGCTCTGACTTTAAGGCAAATAAGGGGCACAGTGGCGGTTGGGTGATCATGTTTGGAAAATGAACAAGAATCAGAGAGTCAAGAAACAAGAGAATTTGGTCATGCCTCTGTGTGATCATGCTACTGCTGTGAGTACATTTAACTAACCTTTTATCTTTGCTTCACTTGCTCAAAATTCAGGTGAGTGAGAGTATCTGACAGACTGCGCCTTGATTGTGTGCTAGCATTGCCTACTAGGGAATGGGGAAAGGAAGGATTCAGTCTCTGGAGCTTCCTCTGTGGGAGCTTGTGGGAACCCTCTAAGACTATGCTCAAGGAGGTAGGTATTCCTTAAAACCAGGAAAGGGGCAGGTTGGATGCTAGACTGGCATTAAAAAAAAAAACCCCCACAAGGGGCACCTGGTGGCTCAGTCAGTTTAGCGACTGACTCTTGATTTTAGCTCAGGTCATGATCTCTGGGTCGTTGGATCAAGCTCCATACCCAGTGGAGAGTCTGCTTGAGATTCTCTCTCCTTCTGCCCCTCCCCTCACTCTCATGCATGTGCTCTTTCTTTCTCTCTCTCTTTCTAAAATAAATTAATCTTAAAAAAAAAAACCCACAAAAAAAAATAAAAAAGACAAAGAAGACAAAGGACTACAATGGAAAAAAAAAATCCAATGGCCAGTCCAGTGTACTTCCTCAGTACTCTTTTTAAAAAATATCAATTAGTATTCTTAACAGTGTTCTGAATCTCTAGAGCCCTCCCTTTTGTTCTCTTTCTTAAACACACACTTTTTAGGTTAGCAATTGCCTTAATATCATCAACATTTTATAGTGAGACTATACAGTCACTGCTAAAATGTATAGTCAGAATTGGATTCAGAAGATTGATGTCCTCTTCAGGCTGCAGACCATCTGATTACTGGATCTCCTCTGGGCAATGAAGCTGCCTCCTTTTTCTCCTCTCTCGACCATCAAGCTTGCACCATAGTAATAATATTTAATAAGAACAGCAGTAAAACTATGTCATTGCTTCTCTGATGGTCAGAGTGGAACGCAGCTCCAAATAAAACAGGAGTGATTGTCATACAGATAATACAGTTGTTTTAGTTCTTTCACCTTGAGAAAGGATGAAGTAGCCTGAATGGTGATTGATGTTTGTCTCTCACAGCCAACTGGAATAACACATTGGGTGTTTGGGTGAAATTGTGAGGTGCACTTGATCATGTATTAAACATTCGTGAGCTATTTGTTGCTGCACATACTGACTGGATCTTGAAAAACAGCCTTGCTAGTTCAGGGTAAAGGAAATAAAGCCTTTGTATTTTTGCCTGCTCTACGTGAATCAGGTGACTCTTTCTGAGGCTATCCAAGCACTATGCCACATTTATCTGCCTTTTTCACATATCATACCAGAATAAATAATGTAGAATATGTAATACAGGGGAACCTCATTTAAAGGAAACGTCTATATACAGAAATCTGAATTTACGAAACAGAAAAATTGTAAGCTTACTTACATTAGAAAACATTTTCTTTTTGGTTTTACAGAAGGATTCACGTTAGGATTTCTTTAAATACCACAGTCCCTTATTGGATTAAGATTGTGAATGAGACTCTCTCTCAGAAATACATCTATTTTGAAAACAAGCCATGTTTTATGTCATCCAATTATATAACTGAAGAATTGGGAATAATCCAGAAAAAAAAAAAAACAATAGAAACTTTGTGTAGCTCTAGAGAGGATCTAGGATACCTGATTTTCATTTCCTTACTCTCCTAGAAAGAGAATAGCTTCCATGGAAATAAAAACTGGGACCTTTCTTTCCCAAAACCTGGAACATTCCTGCATTAAGTTATGACATAAAGGTAAGGTCATTCTACTAGTAATGGTGACACTTTCAAACTATGTTGTGAATAAGATACCACATTGATGGTTCAGATTTTCTGCTTTGGAAAAAAGAATTTTTAACAAGTATGATTTCTAAAAATAAAATACATTCCAAGGAAATACTGTCTTCAGATATCATAGTTGTAACTTAGGGAAAGACATTTCACTGTAACCTTTCTGGGCCTTAGTTTCCTCACCCATAAAATAAAATTTTTAAAAATTGAGATATACGTGACATATAATATTAGTGCTGGATGTACTACATAATGATTTGATATTTGTATATATTGTGAAGTGATCACCACAATAAGTCTAGTTAACATCCAAAATGAAGGTTTTGCATTAGATTATCTCAGCGGTTTTTATAGCTCCCAAATTTGGCTACTTAGTTCTTTATAACAGTAACATAAATCCTATGATTCTAAGATTCTAGTCCCTTTCCTTTGCTTAACTCAAATCCACATTAAATCACTGAATCAATCTATATTATGCTTTATCTTCTAATCTTATAAATATACTTAGCTTTTTTTTTTTTTTAAAGAGTTTATTTCTTTGAGAGAGACAAAGAAAGAGAGATCACAGAAGGAGAGGGAAAAGCAGACTCGCCGCTGACTGAGAGGAGAGCCTGATGTGGGGCTCCATCCCAGGACCCTGAGATCATGATCTGAGCCAAAGGCAGCCGCCTAACTGACTGAGCCACCCAGGTGCCCCACTTATTTAGTGTTTTTAAAGTCTGTATCCAGACTTATAGCTAGTTAGAGGTCTGAAGAACAGTGCAAAAGAATGTTAGGTGCACCCAAGTACTGTTTTTTTTTATTTTAACGAGGAACAAAATCTTAGATTCTTTTTTTGTGAGAGACAGAGATTTGAGTGCGCGTGCATGAGGTGGGGAGGGGCAGGCGGAGGGAGAGAATCTTCCAGTCGGCTCCATGCCTACCATGGAGCCCCATGTGGGGCTCGATCTTGACCCTGAGATCATGAGCTGAGCAGAAATCGAGTCAGAGGCTGAACCGATTGAGCAACCCAAGATATAGCTTGGGAAACTCACCCAAGATATAGTCTGTGTCGTTTTTAACAGGGGCTTCATTAACTAGGCATGAAAGACACTTCTATTACTGGAAATTCCAAGGATTTAGAGGCTCCCTTCCAGGAACTCAGGACAAAGGCCACCCCAATTTTTTGTTATAGAACACCCTGCTTTTGTTTTGTAGTCTTCGTACGGAGTACAAGTTGCTAGTTCTTTCTCTGTCAGGAGCTTCAGGAATGGGTGAGGTCATTAACTGGGTTAGAGACTGAGTAACAGACTGGTACACAGCACGGGCTGTTTGGGGTTGCTGCGTCCTTGGACCGTAGCAGAGGCCGGTATGGTGCCGCGGGAGCCCGCACCCATAGGCCCTGCTTCCCTGCCTCCCGCAGGCTAGACACCTTTGGCCGCATACGCGCAGTTCACTGACCCGCCGCACCTCTGGCGGTCCCACCCCTGCACCTCCGTGGGCCGGGGCACAACCTCCACACCCAGAGGAGCCCCTGGGGTGAGCCCCGGCAGCACTGTGGCTCTGACGGGGGTGGAGGCTGCGCTGAGCGGGGAGGTGTCCGTGAGGACTGGGGTTTACCTGAAAAGGGGCAGGAACCAGAATGCATACCGACTGTCTAAAGGAAGGGACACGCCTCTCGCACTTGGTGTGTTTCTCATCCCGGGATCCTCCCGGCAGCCCCGGGAAAACTTCCGAGATCTCGCGACATCAGCCTGCCGCTAGGAGGTGGCCGCGAATTGGGTCTGCTTTCTTCCGCCCTCCTAGACGCTCCTCATGTTCACGGTATCCGAGCCCGTCCTCTTCCTGCTCCAGTATTTGGACTTGGCCTTACTTCTCCACTCTGCACCTCGGCTAAGCCACAAGGTGAATGTCCCAAAGGCTTCAGCCATGTCCTGCTTCCCTTCCTGGGAAACCTCTCATTTTACCTCCCAGACCAGGCCGGGGGGTATCCTCAGTGGTGTTCCCAAGAGAACATTTCCTGGTTGAGGGGCTTGGATGAAGAGGCCAGCTGCCCCGCTGCAGAGTGCTGGCACTTGGACTGAGTCAGAGAGGGAGAGAATGAGAGAGAGCGCGTGCGCGCCCGCGCGCACAATGCCCTGGGGCTGTACTTTGTGGAAAGGCTCCAGGGACAACTTTTGGGCCTTTGGCTGCTGCCAGGCCCTGCCGGGAGGGTAGCGGACCCCCAGGGCGTTGGAATGGAGTGTTTTGGTTGCTGCAGCCTGGTACGTTGGCAGACATCAGATTGACACCACAGGAGCCCGCGCTCGGAGCCCCTGATGTAAAGGAGCTTAAACTGCTTGGCTTCATCCTGGTTCCACCACTTGCTAGCCTGATGATCATAGGCAAGTTACTTTTCTAAGCTTCAGTTTCTTCATCAGTAAAATGATAGTTTACCATGATGAAATGTTAATACCTGTAATGTGTTGAGCGTAGCTCGTAGAGGCAGTTTGTCATTAGCGATTGCTTTTGGACTTGTAGAATAGCCATTGACTATTACTAAATGTTTATTTGTTAAACGTGGTATACCCTATCTCCAGGTCAGCGGTTTTATCAGATTTTTAGATGTCAATACCTTTGTTAAAAGGAAATCTTTCACAAAATCCTAATCAGTAAAGCAGATAAAATCTATGCAAAGCCCGGCTCTTCTAGTTGAAGAGGGTCCTGCCCAAGTGCCACCCTTTTATCTCCAGGGTATTGAGCCATGTTTGATGAAGTCGTTTGAAAACTGGTCTAGACCACTGCCAGTCTCCCTCTCCCCCAACCTCCTCCCAGCCAGCTCCTGTAACAGGGTCAACAGAAGCATCTCTGTCCAGTGCCAAAGTCATATAATTTCCTTATTTCAGTTTCTCCATAAGCAAAATGGAGAGGATAATGCTAGCTTTGTTGTGACAGTGACTTTGATAATGTCTGTAAACTGTTTTGAGTCTTTGTAGATCAGCTTTAGGGACAAAGGTCCTTGCTATCTCTAATTTTTAGCTTGCTTTTAAAAATATGGTATTCTGAATATAGTACTTAAAAATGGGTCAGACCCTTATTCTGTGTAATCTTAAGATAGGGTGGAAGCAATGACTTAGTCATCAGGAAAAAAAATGTGCTCTGTTTAATTGAAAGAGAGTTTTGAATTAGAGTTATTCAGAAAGTGCCCAGAAACCAGCAGAGAGAAGGATATGTGGCAGCCTCTGTAGAAAGCTGTTGATGAAGCTGGGTTATAACTGGGCCATTCTAGTCCTTCTTGTAACTTCATGTCCTTTACTGAGACCTGAGACAGATCCTTACTAGGGTTCCGGTCCCAGTATGACTAGTTTCATAGCCAGGCCTAATGTAGTCATTCTGCACTGCAGTAATGGGAGGTGAGAAGGCATGGCTGTTAACAGCATGGGCTCTGCTGTTAGTCTTGAGTTTGGTCCTTTTCCCATCATATTGCCAGAGGAAAGTCTGTAATTTATTTGAGCATTGGAAATAATAACACCTATTTCAAAGGTTTGCTGTAAAGATTACATAAGATAATACATGGAACGCACAATTCCTGATGCATAGTAAATGATAATTAGATAGCTATTTTAAATGTCATCTGAATTTTTTAGATTATTTTTAAGCCATTTTTTTGTTGAGGAAGAACTGGAATAACACTATATTAGTTTTATGTGTACAGTGTAAGAACTCGATATTTGTGTATATAACAAATGATCCATTTTACATCCAAAATGTAAGTCAACATTGATTGCCATGCATAGTTACAAGTTTTTTTTCTCGTAATGAGAGTTTTCAGGATCCACTATCCATATTTCATTTCAGATCCATATTGCAAGTATGCAATTTAGTATTATTAACTGTAGTCACCATGCTATACATTACATCCCCATGGCTACTCATTTTATAACTGGAAATTTGTACCTTTCAACCCTCTTTCCCCCCCTTTCTCCCCCTCACCCCATTCCAGACAACCATAATCTCTTCTCTGTATCCATGAACTTGGTTCCACATGTGAGGTCATAGGGTATACTTATCTTTCTCTGTTTAACTTATTTCACTTAGCATAATGCCCTCCAAGTCTATCCATGTTGTCTCAAATGACAAGATTTCATTCTTTTTAAAGAATAGTACCCCGCCCCCACACACACAGCCTACATCTTCTTTATTCATTCTTCCATAGATGGACGTGTAGGTTGTTTCCATGTCCTGGCTATTGTGAATATTGCTGCAGTGAATGTGGGGGATCTTTTAAATTCGTGTTTTCATTTTCTTTGGGTAAATACCCAGAGGTGGAATTGCTGGATAACGTGGTAGTTCTATCTTTATTTTTTGAGGAAACTCCATACTGCTTTCCATAGTGGCTGCATCAATTTACATTCCTACCAACAGTGCACAAATGTTCCCCTTTCTCCACATCCTTACCAAGACTTATTTCTTGTCTTTTTGATAATAGCCATTCTGACTGGTAGGAAGTGATACCTTATTGTGGTTTTGATTTGCATTTCCCTCATGATTAGTGATGTTTACCATATTTTCATATGCCTGCTTTCTATCTGTATGTCTTTGGAAAAATGTCTATTCAGATCCTTTGCCCATTTTTTAATTGGAATGTTGGTTCTTTTTTTTTTTTGCTATTGAGTTGTATGAGTTCTTTATATATTTTGGATACTAACCCTTTATTAGATATATGATTTGTGAATATTTTCTCTAATTTGGTAAGTTGCCTTTTCATTTTATTAATGGTTTCCTTTTTTAGTTTGATGTAGTCCAACCAGTTTATTTTTGTGTTTGTTGCTATTACTTTTCGTATCAGATCCAAAAAATCATCACAAAGACCAGTGTCAAAGAGTTTACTACCTATGTTTTCTTCTAGGAGTTTTATGATTTCAAGTCTTACATTCCAATCTTTAATCATTTTGAGTTGATTTTTGTGTATGGTGTACAATAGTGGTCCAGTTGCATCCTATTGCATGTATCTGTCCAGTTTCCCCAATACCATTTAATGAAGAGAATGTCCTTTCCCATTGTATATTCTTGGCTTTTTTATTGTAAACTAATTGACCATATATGTTTGGGTTTATTTCTCGGCTCTGTTTTCTGTTCCATTGAGCTATATGTCTGTTTTTATGCTAACACCATTGTGTTATGATTACTGTAGCATTGAAATATAGTTTGAAATCAGAGAACTTGATGATGACTAGTGTTAATTATAACTTTGTTATTATAGATAATAAATATCTGTCCATCTATATCTTTGACCCTGGCCTAAACTTCTAAGTTCTAAAATCATCAAAAAGCTAAAACTTGGGAGGTATTGCCCTTCTGCAACTGGAAAGCCTGAAGTGACGAGAGATTCTGACTTGCTGAAAGGTATTCTGAGAGTCCTTGTTATTTAAGTCTTCATTATTTGGGCTCTTGCAATTATGAGCTTTCATGTGGGGAACAGAGCTCCTTATGTTCCCCTGCAAAATGAAGTGACCACTTAAAATATTAATCCCCATTTCAGTATCTTTGGGTAGTATTAGTTTTTATCTCTGCTAATCAACATTTTTTGAAACTAGTCTCTTGCTGATTGCCTCAAGTTGTTAACTTCAGATAATACAGTACAATGACAAGGAAAACTAGTTGTAAAGTAAAATTGCAAGTCATATAAAGGATGCAGGATTTCATGAGGTGACTAAATCAATACTGGATAACTGTTGAGTCAGTCATTAATTCAACAAATATTTATTGGGCACCTTACATGTAGCAGGTATCGGAGACTGGCCCTGAATAAAAGAGATTGAAATCCCAGCTGTTATGGACCTGATGCCAAATTTACACAGAACCAATGACATATGGATCTGGCAGAACTGAATCAGTCAAAAATCAGAAGAGAAAGTCAACAAAGAAGATGACATGATAGACACTTTTGGTAATTTTAAAACATGTCCACAAATTCTTTGACACCCCTCTCATAAAAGGTAGACCTTAATTCATCTCTTCTTGAAAATAGGCTGGCTTTAGAGGTTTGCTTCTAAGGAATAGAAGAATATGATAGAACGGTAATTCTGTGTGACTTCCCAGCTTAGGTCATAAAGAGTGATATGGCTTCGGCCTTCTCTCTCAGGGGCTCTGAGGTGCCATGTGTAAAATCCAGCCTCCTGAAGCCATTTTGTTGGATAGACCATGTGGTGAGACCAGTGAGAGAGAGGAAGAAGCCTGAGGAGTCCTTGCTGTTTTGGCTTTCAGCTGAGTCTTCCCAGCCCAGGTGCCAGACATATGAATGGCAGGCTGGCAGATGATCCTAGCCCCCAGTCTTTGACTGCTCCAGGTGATGACAAGTGGAGCAGTGACAAGCTGTCCCCACTGTGCCCTGCTCAGATTGCTTATTAAGGAGTCAACCATTTAAGTTTTGGTACTGAGCTGCTTCTAGGTAGAAGAGAGAATTTTTGCAGAATGTGGAATTTAGCGGAGGGAGAATGTATTAACAAGGTAGGCGTTGTTATTTTAAGCCATTAAGTTTTGGGGGTAATCTGTTACATAGCCATAATAACTAGAAAAATGACTCAAAAGAATGATCAAAGAATATCAAAGGAAAATAGAGACCCCTGAGAAAACTGAAGAAACCTTTGAATATTTTTGCAAAAATAACCCTCTTTATGATCATTCTGTAAAAGTCAAACGGGAAGTGATGGATCTTAAATTGGGTTGTCATTCAGTTCTTTTTGGGGGAACATAAATGAAAAAATTCCTCCACATTAAGACTTAGTGTTTAAAGGTGTTTAGAACCTATATTCTGTTAAATATAAATATATACATATTCTCTCAATACATACTTCCATTTTTCTAAATAAAGTCCTACTCAAACCCTCCCTGCCCACCATGACTTATTCCTCAAATTTGGTGTCTACAGTAAGTGTTTAGCAGTCCTTTCTCACTTACCTATTTTCTCATGACATCTGATAGTAGTGGCAGGAAGGGCAGTGGGACTAATGAGGCTTTCGATTTATTAGGATTGTTATATAGTGGCTTTCCTTCAGTGTGCTCTCAGAAAGTGTGGAGCGCTTTCTTATAATCAACCTGAAACATAAACAGTGGATTAGTTAATAGGAGAAGAGTACATCTAGAGTCACTGTTATATGTAGTTGTTGTAGAGAGGTGATGGTCTTATTAGAGGGTGCTGTAGACCTAAACCAGTCCTTCTTGAAGCTTTCTGATTGGATGGTCCTCCAATTGGTGACAAAGGCTTTCTGATTGGATGGTCCTCCAATTGGTGACAAAGGCCTTGCCTCACATCAGACTGTAACACATAATCCATGGTTCATTAGGAGAAGCTTTCACTTTGAAAACCAAGAGTGCACGAGTATTTCTAAGAGGGTGCCACACAGAGAATAAGGGGTTAGCCATTTAAGTTTTGGTATTGAACTGCTTAGAGTTTTTGTTCTGCAGTCAGGATCCCTTAGGATGAACCTGGCATTTTCGAATTGATTGCCTTCTGCACTAATGTAGTTATGTAGGAGAGAGAATTTTTGCAGAATGTGGAATTTAGCAGAGGGAGAATGTATTAGACTGGCTGTGTTTCCTTGCCTCTGGGCATGGTTTGCTCTTTGAAGGTTAGAGCCAAGGGGATTCTTTATCTTCCAACATTTTCATTTAGGGCAATCAAACACCACAATTTTCAGTCTTCAGCTTTAGGGAATCTCAGACTTCAATAAAGAGGATGGTATTTTATTATCTCCTCTGGTTGTTTTCAGAACTTTGAAAAAAATCGCACAAACACTTCTACTGACTGGGACGACTATAACAGGGCAGAACAAACCACTCGAGTCTAGTTTCACTTAGGAAAGCAATTTTCATTGTTCAAGACACTTGTAGTAAGGGTACTACTACAAGTAAGGTTTTGGATTTCCTAGAAGCCTCTTTAAGTAGCAAGCACTTCCATTTTATTGAGTGCACAGAGAGGGGAAGTGGCAGGTCAAAGGAATTATTGATGGTACACAAATGGAGGGTTCCAGAACTTTGTTTTTCAAGTTGTTATTGGCCAGGACAAACCTGATCTACCCACTGAGATTTTGGGGTGAATGTAGGGAATCTGCTGGTATGGCTAAATGTGGAGTCAAAGGTGTCCGTCCCAGCCACAGCTCTCTGAATGCTACATGACTGTACATGAGCCACTCAGCCTCTTGAATCTGAGTTTCCACATCTCTGAATCAGGGGCAAGTAATAACTTCCTTGCTGCTAGGATCAGAGGTTTACATGAGGTAGCTTGTATAATGGCCTCAGACAGTACCTGGCATAGCAGATGCTCCATGAGTATTAATTAGCAAACTACATACTCTGAGTCTTACCTTTCCTATCTTTATCATCACTTCAGGAGGCTGAGGGGATCAGATGTGTTTGAAAGGGAAATTGTGATGCAAGAGACAAATATAAGGCATGTAGCTATTCACTTCCATCTAGGAAGGAAGAAGGGTGTCAGTAAAGGACATGGAGAGAGTGCCTTAAATGAGCAGTCTTTGAGGTGATCTATACTATAGCCAGGAGCTAGATCTCTGGAAGAGTCAGTCATCAGGCTTTTAGGACTTGAACTCAAGGACTAATGTTCCCACCACAAATGTGGGTCCTACCTTTCACCTTTAAAGCAGAAGGGAACATTACTGTCATTCTTCAGAAGTAGGCTTATCATTCTTGAGACTGTGACAGGTTGTTAGTCTGCATGATCTTAATGTAAACACTGGCCAGAGAGTTTGGGCTCTCATCACCAAGTTATCTGGTGCAGTCCAGCCTCATTTAGTGAGCCCCAAGCTGGCCAACACATTTTTGCCCAGGGGCTGGTAACAACAGTGAGGGTAAGATGCTGAGCAGGGAATGCTCCAGGAGACCCAAGTGGGAAAATGCTGAGTCACAAGCCAGGTGCAACTGAAATGCTTCTTTACTTGGCAATATGGCTTTTCTAAACAGGACCCTACTCCTGCTTGGTATATACTTAAGTGATTAGTTGATGTGGGTTGAGTACTGTTGTGCAGTAGAGGGACAACTAAAGAGGAGGAAATTCAACATCAACCAGTTGGGGAAAGAAAGAATTCAAGTTATTAAAATTAGGTTTGTGCCCAGTCTTGGAGGCAATTTGCTTATTGCGTCTAAAGGAATAGACATGAAACTTTGTCTTAGCTTTGGGTCCTCTGTCTCCTCTCTCTGTCTCTATCTTTAGCCCTCTGCCTCTGTCTCTTTGGCTCTGATTCTGTCTCAGTCCTCCCTCCCTATCTCATTGCCTGTGTCCCATCTCTGTTGCCTTTCTCCTCTCTGTCTCATTCTCTTTTTATGTCTCTGTGTCTCTTTCTTAGAAAGGAGGTTTGCTTCCTTGCCCCTTTTTATTAGATACAGAAGATAAGTGAATAAAAGCAATTCACCTCCATTGCCTAAATAAGAGTCATTGGATCCCAACACTGTCTAATCATTGGCAGAGAGTACAACAGGATATTCAAAGTGCTCTCATTTATAGTGGCCGTTAGGCAGTCTTCATGGAAACTAGTCCAGGAAAAATGCAGGGCAGGAATGATTATCTTCATGTTTTTTTTTTTTTTAAAGATTTTGTTTATTTATCTGACAGAGAGAGAGAGAGAGAACAAGTAGGCAGAGAGACAGGCAGAGGGAGAGGGAGAAGCAGGCTCCCTGCTAAGCAGGGAGCCCGATGCGGGGCTCGATCCCAGGACCCTGGGATCATGACCTGAGCCGAAAGCAGCTGCTTAACTGGCTGAGCCACCCAGGTGCCCCTATCTTCATGTTTTAAATAGGTCTCAGAGAAGCTGGAAACTTGTCCAAGGTCAGCTGGGCTGTGGGCCTGAGGCAGAATTGGGGCTGGAGTATATGCTTCCACCAGAGGGGCCTCTCCCTCCACCACAGAGATGGATTCTGATCAGGACCAAGATGTTCCAACCTAGGTCCATCTGGTCTGATCTGAAATATAAGAGTTGAGTGTGGGTTTAGGTTCAGTACTGAGGGTCCTGTGTATTCTACCTCCCAGCCATTTTTATTTAGGTGTAAAGTTAATGATAAAGAGCACCAAGGGGAAAAGAGGGCTGGGGAAGAGGTAGAATCACAAAATGGAAAAATGGAACTTGCATCTTGAGTGGAGGTGTGTTTAATTTAATGCAAGCTGGAATCAAATTTCCTGGTTTCAAATCCCACCTCAGATCACTAATTGCATGATCTTGGACAAGTTACTTAACCCTTCTGAGCTTCCATTTCCTCATCTGTAAAATAAGAATAATTATGTTATTTATATAATTACGTTGCTTGTAAGTATAAAATGAGACAACCATTGAACATAATAATAAAAATAATTAAAAAAATAAAATCATTAACAACAACAACAAAATGAGACAACCCATCAAAGTATCTGCTATAGTGACATAAGTGCTCAATGAGGATGATGAAAATGAGCCCCCATTTTTTTGGTCTTGTTTTATTTATTTATTTATTTTTGAGTTTATAGGAATAGATTTCTCCCTCCCTCCCTCCCTTCCTCCCTCCCTCCTTTCCTTCCTTCTTTCCTTCCTTTTTTCTTTCAATTCAAGTTAGTTAACATACAGTGCAGCTCTGGTTTCAGGAGCAGAATCCAGTGATTCATCACCCATGTACAATACCCAGTGCTCATCCAAACAAGTGCCCTCCTTAATGCCCATCACCCATTTAGCCCATCCCCCACCCACCTCCCTTCCAGCAAACCTCAGTTTGTTCTCTATATTTAAGAGTCTCCTATGGTTTGCCTCCCTCTCTGTTTTTATTTTATTTTTCCTTCCCTTCCCTTCATCTGTTTTATTTCTTAAATTCCACATATGAATGAAATCATATGATATTTGTCTTTCTCTGACTGACATATTTTGCTTAGCATAATACACTGTAGTTCCATCCAGGTTGTTGCAGATGACAAGATTTCATTCTTTTTGATCACTGAGTAATATTCCAGTTTGTGTGTCTATGTGTGTATACACTGCATCTTCTTTATCCATTAATCTGTTGATGGACATTTGGGCTTTTTCCATAATTGGGCTGTTGTTGATGGTGCTGCTGTAAACATTGGGATGCATATGTTCCTTCAATCAGCATTTTTGTATCCTTTGGATGAATACCTAGTAGTGCAATTGCTAGGCCATACAATAGTTCTTTTAGCTTTTTGAGGTACCGCCATACTGTTTTTCAGAGTACCTACACCAGTTTGCGTTCCTACCAACAGTGTAGGAGGGTTCCCCTTTCTCCACATCCTCACCAACACCTGTTGTTTCCTGAGTTGTTAATTTTAGCCATTCTGACAGGTGTGAGGTGGTATCTTGTTGTGGTTTTGATTTGTATTTCCCTGATGATGAGTGATGTTGAGCATCTTTTCATGTGTCTGTTAGCCATCTGGATGTCTTCGTTGGAGAAGTGTCTATTCATGTCTTCTGCCCATTTCTTAACTAGATTATTTATTTTTGGGTGTTGAGTTTAATAAGTTCTTTTTTTTTTAAATAAGTTCTGTATAGATTTTGAATACTAACCCTTTATCTGATATGTTATTGCAAATATCTTCTCCCATTCCATCGGTTGCCTTTTAGTTTTGTTGATTGTTTCCTTTGCTGTGCAGAAGCTTTTTAACTTGATGAGATCCCAATCGTTTATTTTTGCTTTTGTTTCCCTTGCCCCAGGCAGTGTGTCTAGTAAGAAATTGCTACACCTGAGGTCAAAGAGGTTGCTGCTTGTTTTCTCCTCTAGGATTTTGATGGTTTCCTGTCTTACATTTAAGTCTTTCATCCATTTTGAATTTATTTTTGTGTATGGTGTAAGAAAGTGTCCAGTTTCATTCTTTTGCATGTTGCTGTCCAGTTTTCTGAACACCATTTGTTGAGGAGACGGTCTTTTTTCCATTGGGTATTCTTCCCTGCCTTGTTGAAGATTAGTTGACCATACAGTTGTGGGTCCATTTCTGGGTTCTCTATTCTATTCCATTGATCTATGTGTCTGTTTTTGTACCAGTACCATACTGTCTTGATGATTACAGCTTTGTAATACAGCTTGAAGTCCAGAACTGTGACGCCTCCTGCTTTGCTTTTCGTTTTCCACATTAATTTGGCTATTCGGTGTCTTTTCTGGTCTTTTACAAATTTTAAGATTGTTGTTCTAGCTCTGTGAAAAATGCTGGTGGTATTTTGATAGCAATTGCTTTGAATGTGTAGATTGCTTTGGGGAGTATAGATATTTTAACAATATTTGTTCTTCCAATCCATGAGCATGGAATGTCTTTCCATTTCTTTGTGTTCTCCAATTTCTTTCATAAGTGTTCTGTAGTTTTCAGAGTACAGATATTTTAACCTCTTTGATTGGGTTTATTCCTAGGTATCTTATGGTTTTAGGTGCAATTGTAAATGGGATCGATTCTTTGATATCTTTTTCTGCTGCTTCATTATTGGTGTATAGAAATGCAACAGATTTTTGTTCATTGATTTTATATCTTGCAGCTTCGCTGAATTCATATATCAATTCTGGTAAATCTGGTGGACTCTTTTGGGTTTTCTACATAGAGTATCATGTCGTCTGCTAATAGGAAAGTTTGACTTCTTTTTTGCCAATTTGGATGCCTTTTATTTCTTTTTGTTGTCTGATTGCTGAGACTAGGACCTCCAGTACAGTGTTGAACAACAGTGGTGAGAGTGGACCTCCCTGTTGTGTTCCTGACCCTGGGGGGAAAAGCTCTCAGTTTTTCCCCATTGAGGATGAGATTAGCTGTGGGCCTTTCATATATAGCCTTTATGATGTTGAGGCATGTTCCTTCCATCCCTACTTTCTTGAGGGTTTTTATCAAGAAATGATGCTGTATTTTGTCAAATGCTTTTTTGCATCTATTGAGAGGATCATATGGTTCTTACCCTTTCTTTTATTAATGTGGTGTATCACATTGATTTGCAGATATTGAACCACCCCTGCAGCCTAGGGATAAATCCTACTTGATGATGGTGAATGATCCTTTTAATGCACTGTTGGATTCAATTAGCTAGTATCTTGTTGAACGTTTTTGCATCCGTGTTCATCAGAGATATTGGTCTGTAATTCTCCTTTTTAGTGGGGTCTTTGGTTTTGAAATCAAGGTAATGCTGACATCAAAGAATGAGTTTGGAAGTTTGTCTTCCATTTCTGTTTTGTGGAACAGCTTCAGCAGAATAGGTATTAATTCTTCTTTAAATGTTTGGCAGAATTTCTCTGGGAAGCCATCTGGCCCTGGGCTCTTGTTTGTTGGGATATTTTTGATTACTGATTCAATTTCTTTGCTGGTTATGGGTCTGTTCAAATTTTCTATTTCTTCCTGCTTCAGTTTTGGTAGTTTATATGTTTCTAGGAATTTATCTGTTTCTTCCAGATTGCCCAATTTGTTGTCATATAATTGCTCATAATATTTTCTCATAATTGTTTGTATTTCTGAGGTATTCATTATGATCTCTTTCATTTGTGATTTTATTTACTTGGATCCTTTCTCTTTTCTTTTTGATAAGTCTGGCTAGGGGTTTATCAGTTTTATTAAGTCTTTCATGAACCAGCTCCTAGTTTTGTTGATCTGTTTTTTTAAATTTCTATATCATTTATTTCTGCTGTAACCTTATTTCCCTTCTTCTACTGGTTTTAGAGTTTATTTGCTGTTCTTTTTCCAGCTCTTTTAGGTGTAAGCTTAGGTTGTATATTTGAGACTTTTCTTGCTTCTTTTTTTTTTTTTTAAAGAATTTATTTATTTCACAGAGAGAGCCACAGCGAGAGAGGGAACACAAGCAGGGGGAGTGGGAGAGGGAGAAGCAGGCTTCCCGCTGAGCAGGGAGCCTGATGTGGGGCTCGATCCCAGGACCCTGGGACCACAACCTGAGCCGAAGGCAGATGCTTAACGACTGAGCCACCCAGGCGCCCCCTTTCCTTGCTTCTTGAGGAAGGCCTGTATTGCTATATATTTTCCTCTTATGACAGCTGTGTCCCAAAGGTTTTGGACTGTCCTGTTTTAATTTTCATTTGCTTCCATGTATTTTTTAAAATTTCCTCTTAAATTTCTTGGTTAACTTATTCATTCTTTAGTAGGATGTTCTTTAACCTCCATGTATTTGTGGTCTTTTGAAATTTTTTCTTGTGGTTGACTTCCAGTTTCATAGTGTTGTGGTCTGAAAATATGTATGGTATGATCTCAGTCTTTTTGTATTGGTTGAGGTCTGATTTGTGACCCAGTATATGATCTATTCTGGAGGCTGTTCCATGTGTACTTGAAAAGAATGTGATTCTGTTGCTTCAGGATGAAATACTCTGATTATGTCTGCTAAGTCCATCTGGTCTATCGTGTCATTCAAAGCCATTGTTCCCTTGTTGATCTTCTGCTTAGGTGATCTGTCCATTGCTGTGAGTGGGGTGTTAAAGTCCCCTGCTATTATTGTATTATTATCAATGAGTTTCTTTATGTTTGTTATTAATTGATTTATATATTTGGCTGCTCCCAAGTTGGGAGGCATAAATATTCACAATTGTTAGATCTTCTTTTTGGATACACCCCTTTATTATGATATAGTGCCCTTCTTCATCTCTTATAACAGTCTTTAGTTTAAACTCTAGTTTGTCTGATATGAGTATGGCTACTCCAGCTTTCTTTTGATGTCCATTAGCATGGTAGATGGTTCTCCATCCCTTCACTTTTAGTCTGGAGGTGTCTTTGGGTCTAAAATGAGTCTCTTGTAAACAGTATATCAATGGATTTTGTTTTTTTTTTTTTTTTTTTAATCCATTCTGATACCCTGTGTCTTTTGTTTGGAGCACTGAGCCATTTACATTCAGAGTAATTGTTGGTAGATATGAATTTGGTGCCACTGTATTACCTGTAAAGTCACTGTTCCTCTAGATTGTCTCCATTCCTTTCTAGTCTTTGTTGCTTTTGGTCTCTCTTGCCTGCTCAAAGTGTCCCCTTTAGTATTTCTTACAGAGATGGTTTAGTGTTCACAAACTCCTTTAGTTTTTGCTTGACTTGGAAACTATTTCTCCTTCTTTCTGAAGGACAGCCTTGCTAGATAAAGTATTCTTAGCTGCCTATTTTTCCCATTTAGCACGTTGAATATATCATGTCACTCCTTTCTGGACTACCAAATTTCTGTGGATAGGTCTGCTGCTAACCTTATGTGGCCACCTTTGTAGGTTGGACCTTTTGTCTCTAGCTGCTTTCAGAATTCTCTCTTTATCTTTTTATTTTGCATATTTCACTATGATATGTCTTGGTATTGACCTGTTTTTGTTGATTTTTTTTTTTAAGATTTTATTTATTTGACAGAGAGAGACACAGTGAGAGAGGGAACGCAAGCAGGGGGAGGGGGAGAGGGAGAAGCAGGCTCCCCGCTGAGCAAGGAGCCTGATGTGGGACTCGATCCCAGGACCCTGGGAACATGACCTGAGCTGAAGGCAGACGCTTAACGACTGAGCCACCCAGGCACCCGTGTTTTTGTTGATTTTAAGGGGAGTTCTCTGTGCCTCTTGGACTTGAATGCCTATTTCCTTCCCCAGATTAGGGAAGTTCTAAGCTATAATTTGTTCAAGTAAACCTTCTGCCCCTTTTCCCCACTCTTCTTTTTCTGGGACTCCTATGATACTGGTATTACTGTGCTTTGTGGAAACACTGAGTTCCCTAAGTCTGTATTCATGATCTAATAGTTTTCTTTCCTCCTTCTTTTCAGCTTTATTATTTTCCATAATTTTATCTTCTGTATCACTTGTTCGATCCTCTGCTTTTTCCATCCTCATTGTGATTACATCTAGTTGGTTTTACATCTCAGTTATAGCATTTTTTATTTCAGCCTGACTAGCTTTTAGGTCTTTTATTTCTGCAGCCAGGGTTTCTCTGGTGTCTTCTATGCTTCTTTCAAGCCCAGCTAGGATTCTTATGACTGTTGTTCTAAATTCTTGTTCAGATATATTGTTTATATCTGTTTTGAGCAAATCCCTGGCTGTGATTTCTTCTTGATCTTTCTTTTGGGGAGAATTCCTTTGTCTTGTCATTGTGTCTGAGTTTCTGTCTTTTGCGTATTATGAAAGCTTGTTATGTTCCCTGCTCCTGAGAGTAATACTGTATTAAGAAGGGGTCATACATTGTCCTGTGCCTCGTGCTTCAGAAGTGTTTCTGGTGTATGCTGTGTGCACTCTGCTGCTGTGTTTTGGCTGCTCTTTCCCACAGGTCAGTCCTCTACAGAGTTCCTCCTTGCTTACGGTGGGGAGTGTTTGGACCTTTAACTGGGTGTGCTTTTATTTGCTTGTTAAGGTAAGCCTGATTAGGGGCACCTGGGTGGCTCAGTCGGTTGAGCATTTGCCTTCGGCTCAGGTCATGATCCCAGGGTCCTGGGATCGGGCCCCACATTAGGCTCTCTGCTTGGTGGGAAGTCTGCTTCTCTCTTTCACTCTCCCTCTGTGCTCTTTCTCTCTCAAATGAATAAATAAATCTTTTTTTTTTTTAAAAGATAAGCCTGATTGAAAAAAAAAACCTGATCCGAGAAAAGGAAAAGGAACAAAACAGCAAAAAAACAAACAAAAAACTATAAGCCTGATCCCAAAGAATAAAAAAGAAAGAAGGAAAAAAGAAAAGGAAGGAAAAAAAAAAGAAGCCTGATCCAAAAAACAAGGAAAGAAGCCAACAAATGGACAAAAAACTATAAACCTGATACCAAAGAAAAAAGAAAGAAAGAAAAAAAAAATGCTTGGTCCTATTTCCATCAGAACAGAAGCTGACACTTTGGAGCACTCTATGATCAGCAGATCTGGTACATACGGGGTGACCTGTGTTGGTCTTCAGAGGGAATGGCCCACTGCCCTGGCTCACAGTCAGACCTGCCCTTACAAAGATGCCAGTGGCGGTGGGGGTAGGGTTTGGTGTAAGTGACTCCAGCCTCCACTGGGGGCGCCGTGTTTCTCTATGAAATTCTACCATACTGGTGGTGGGGGTGGAAGATGACCTCTTTGTCCCAGGGGGAGGGGAACTCACAGCCGCTGCTGTTCAGGAGGCCCTCACAGAAAAGCGAACAATCTCTCCTGTGTCCCAGGCTTTCGTCAGATCGCTGTCCTCAACCTGTGCCCAGCTGTCAGCATGCCTGGTACCACAGTCCTCCTGTGTTTAATCTCTGGCTGGTGGCTGGGATTCAAAACTCTAAATCTTAAAGGGCCTGGGAAAATGTGGACCTGCTCCCCTCCCCTGGAAGAGAGCCTTGTGGTGTGCCCAGCACCAGCCTGTCCCAGAAAAGTAGTTGCATGGCGCGTGCATGGTGACTGGAGTCTATTGTGACGCAGAGCAAAAAGCTGTGACCAGGTTATCTGCCCTCTGCATGTGCCTCTGTCCTCTGCTGCTGAACAGCTACTCGCTGGCTCTGGCATGCCCTTTGTCCTTGGAGAAGCAAAAATACCCTCTTACAGATGTTCACCGGGGAGGGGAACTATCTCTCCCAGTGCTCCTGGGGGGATCCCCTCGCTGCGGCATATTGTGCGAACCCTATATGCTGCTCTCTCTCTCTTGCTGTCTCCCTCTCTCCCTGACTTTGTTCCATGAAAAGGGCTCCCTTCCCTTCATGGCATCATGGCTTTTCTCTCCCCCAGTTCATGGCTCCTAACCTCCCATCTGCCATGTTCTCTCCCTCCAATTGTGGGGATTGTTTCCTTATACCTCAGATCAATTTCCTCGTTGTTCAAAATGATTTGATGTTGATCTAGCTGTGTTTGAGGGACCAGGCAAACTCAGGGTCTCCCTACTATGCCACCATTTTAACTCCTTCCTTTTTGGTTTTGTTTTAACGTAGCTCAGACTGGCACTACCCTATAGGCTGCTTTCTGTGTCACTATATTTATTGAGTGCTTTTATCAGCTAGGTATAATTTTAAGTTCTGCAGAAACAAAAGTAAACTAAACCTATTTTCTGGTCACAGAGAAATTACTGCCTATTGGGTGAGACACGCTGTCATGTTCCTGGGCAGTTTCAAAACTGTGTGATTGATGTATGTTGAGATGAGGTAAACATAGGGTTGTGTGGGAATCCAGAAAGAGGCATCTAATTGAGGTTCCTTAAATATGGGCCCGGTGCTACTCCTTTGATTTACAGACCCCAGGCATACTCTGGAGAAGACTTCCATCTTAGCAGGTTTAGCAGATAGGAATCACTGATGAGAATGGGAAGTATGAGTCACCCGCTGGGTCAAAAGCTTTGCCTTGTGGGACAGACACTGCCACTGGAGGATATGGGCTTTTCTGGAGTTGAGAACATTAATAAAAATGGAGACTAGTCCTTTGCAGCCGTTTTGTTTGATCTTTGGCGACTGCCTCTCCACAGTACACTGTGCAGATGGAGATATTTTAGCAGAGGGGAGAGCAGGCGGCGCTCATCCCTCTGGAGGGCCTCCCATTGGCACAGTTAGTACGGGCAGGCATATCCACATTCTGTGAGTAGCTACAAAACGTATTTTCAACAGGCCAGCATCTCTCAACTTTATCTCCTTATGGGTCTCTTTACACAATAGCATTTATAGAAAAGACCAGCAGGGTATAGAAAAAATAAAATGAAGTCATGGCCTGCTCTCCAAAGGCAGAGAGAATGCAGAAGTGGAACCGCTGTTGTAGTTACTCGTGGGCGGCATCAACAGTTGTGATGGCTTTGCTCCCCAAAGAGAGGGGTTTGCTCTTTGGGGTGGAAATGGCAGGTGCTTGGGCTGCAGCATGTCCTGTCTTTGCATCTTGCCATAGTTTGCGGTATAGCACCGTGCTTCTGCATATGTTCATATGTTTTCTCTTTCATGGGAACAAGATTTTCTCCCAGTTTTAAAAGGAATTGTTGGCGGGCGCCTGGGTGGCTCGGTTGGGCGACTGCCTTCGGCTCAGGTCATGATCCTGGAGTCCCTGGATCGAGTCCCGCATCGGGCTCCCTGCTCGGCAGGGAGCCTGCTTCTCCCTCTGACCCTCCCCCCTCTCATGTGCTCTCTGTCTCTCATTCTCTCTCTCTCAAATAAATAAATAAAATCTTTAAAAAAAAAAAAAAAGGAATTGTTGGCACTGAGACATAATGATGATGTGAATACCCTTCTGTGATAAGATGAGGCTTCAGAAGGAAATTTCCTGCTGTTGCTGATTTCTTTTTCACCATTATCGATCGTCATGTTGTTCAACACAGCCTCAAAACATCATTCTTAGACAGGAGAGCAGGGTGGTTAAAAACAGATTCTAAATGGTCTCGCTCAACTACTTACTAGTGACTCTGTGTCAGGCATGTTGCGTGTTTGAGTTAGCGCATCTGTAAAATGGGCATACTATACTCTTTTCCCCAGAGGGATATTGTAAGGATAAGTTAATTATTAAAAACAGTCCCTGGCCCACAGTGAGTTCTATGTAAGGATTTCCTATTATTATTACTATGAAAACCAAACTTTTCATGCTAGATAGTCCTTGTGGTGAATTTAAACATATTTCATGCAGCAACCAGCATGTTAGTACCAGCTCTGGGGTCGGGTGGATGGCTCTGAGCCCTAGTTGAGTAGCTATTAAATGTGTGACCTTGGCCAAATTACTAAACTCTCTGTGCTTTACTTTTCTTAACTATGAAATGGTTACTCCCTCAAAGCATTGTAGTGAGGATTAAATGAGGTAATATATGAAAAATAAGTCCCTTAACCTCCCTGAGGTTAAGTCACTAACCTCAGTTCCCTCAAATGCAAAATAGGGATTATTGTGGAAGCTGCCTTGTGGGGCTGTTGTGAGGCTTAAATGAGGATTAGACATGGGTAAAGTGCTTAGGACAGTGCCGTGAATGTAGTAAGCACATGATACACTTTAGCCGTTATTTTTATTAAATGACCACTTCCCTCCATCACTTCATGATAATATCACTACTACCATTTATTTAATGTGCATTGTATTTTTTTTTTAAAGATTTTATTTATTTATTTGACAGAGAGAGACACAGCAAGAGAGGGAACACAAGCACGGGGGGTGGGAGAGGGAGAAGCAGGCTCCCTGCCGAGCAGGGAGCCCGATGCGGGGCTCGATCCCAGGACCCTGGGATTGACCTGAGCCGAAGGCAGACGCCCAGTGACTGAGCCACCCAGGTGCCCCTTTATGTGCATTGTATTTAAGATACTGATATAGTGACCCATATATTCCAACTTGTCTCACTCTGTATTTCCTCGGCAACTGGCAGTTTCACCCCCACCCTCCTCCCATTTTGGCCTGTTTATCCACTCTGATTTTTTATTGACTCAATTACTGCTTCCCTGAGTACCATTCACACACACCAAGTTAATGGCATGTTATTTGCTGAGTGAGGCTTTTTCCCCGTCTTGCTTCAGTCTGTGAACGGTCTCTTGAGCTCCCTCCTGACATAAAGAGCTCAGGTGTAATGTTATTAAAGCTCCCAGTGGACTCCTGGTGTACCTTGGTTTTGTGACTATAACTGCTTTTAAGCAATTTCAGAATGTTACTAGCCTGAGGCCTTCACACAGGCAGGAAGAGTTAGCATTAATTAATTAATGCTCCCATTCTTGGGCTACTTGGAATCTTTGAGTGTTTTACCTTCTGTGGTAGTTGTCAGAACATATAAACTCTGACTCATATAATTAATTTCTCAACCACCTCAAATCCTTTCTGGAAGCAGCAGAATATAAAAAGTGAATAATAATAGCTTAAATCTTCCTTGCATCATTCATTTATTCATTCACTATTTGAAGCATTTATTGAGCTTCTACAGAACTGTACTTGTTCCCTGCCCCTGTCTGGCACTCTCCACCCCACCATCAATACTGTAAGGAATTTGGTTCTACTGCTTTGTCAATTTTTTCAGCCAGAAAAATGTTCTGCCATGTGTCTTTTGTTCTTTTTCTGAGGCAGCTACAAAGTTATAATTTACTGGCATGTAGAGAAAAGGGGATTTTTTTTTCACTGCAACTCCATTTCCCCCTCCTTTGGGATTCTTGGGAAAACCTGATTAAAATGTCAGCCAGAAGAATGGCTGGTGATTCTTTAAATGGACTGATTAAACCAAGATGACCCATAGCACTAACAGGAGAAGAAAGCCCTGTGGGGATCTGAGCATGTAACTCTTTAGTTATTTGGGTATAGCAAAAAAAGTCAAAGAAACAAGAAGCTTTGATAGAGCGGAAGAGTGGTATTAAAATTATTATTATTAACCATGCTAATAATAAATGCCCCTTGAGTAATTTCTGTCCTAGGCCCTGTCTTAAACCTTTGTCTGTATTATCTCCAATATCTATATCCTTGGGGATGGGTAGGATTGCCCCCATTCTCTATATAAGTGTAAGTAATGTGTCCACGGTCATACAGCCAGGACCTGTATGGTCGTACTCACATGAGTATAAAGGGCTTTAATGGGAGGAGACTGTCACTTCCAGGGTGGCACCATACCAGACTTGAAGACTTGATTCCTTCAGGCTGGTATTTGAACCCTAACTCTTGCCCTGCTCTTCTGGAACCTGGTCCCTTTGCCCTGATCTTGTACCTGCTTTCAAAATATTTTTGTTGTTTCCTATTTTAAATTCTCACATTGGAGAAAAGCTGATCAAAAATAAGTGCATAGAATGGTTCTCTGTAGAAAGGGAAGAATTTTCTGAGTTAGTCATAGTATTTTAATTTTGTGTTTTATGAGAATTGGGTTCTATGTGTTGAACAATCCTAAAGGGGGACATAAAGTGAGACCAAAATCTATGGCCTATTTATGGGTTAAATAGGTGATGGAAATTAAGGAGTGCATTTGTGATGATGAGCACAGGGTGATGTATGGAACTATTGAATTACTATATTGTCCACCTGAAACTAAAATAACACTGTATATTAGCAAACTGGAATTAAAAACGTAACCCCCCCCCCCAAACTATGGCCTGTTTGATTTCCCCTGAGGTTATTTGTGGCCCTCACTGCCCCATATGGCTACATTGTGGAAGGGAGGCCCATAGGAGGGACAGGGTGGGTTGTCTGATTGACTTTGGCCAGGCTTATCTAGAGACTGACCTCCACTATCTTCTCTGTTTCTTTCTCCTACCATTCAAGACCTAGTCCAGGTTAAACCACAAGGAATTTGGTCTCCTCCAGTGCTAAATATGCTATTGTTTCTATGGCATGAAACACCATATTATATTACTTGTTAACTTATAGTAATAGTCTTGTCGGTCCAATGGATTGTGAGCTCCATGTGGTTACAAACAGATCTCTCTTTACTGTGCTTGCCTTTCCTCATTCCCCTTGCCACCTAATCTTCACCTCTTACTGATCACAATGCTAGGCATGCAGAAGTCGCTCAGAATCTACCCTTGAATAACTATTTAAAACATTTTTCTTTTAAGGTATCAATTTCTATAATAAAACATATGTTCTGCAGAATGAACAATGCTATTATCAGGAAGGGAGAGGATTTGGGGAGGGTAAAAGAGAAAATCTCAGGAAGAGGCCCAGTGACCCTGTAGACCACTATTCAGCCCAGTGTTGGGGAATTCCCTTTAAAAATCCCGTGAGAATAAAAAATCAGAGTACAGAAGTCTGTTACATTTCTATACACCAATAATGAAGCAGCAGAAAGAGAAATCAAGGAATCAATCCCATTTATAATTGTACCTAAAACCATAAGATACCTAGGAATAAACCTAACCAAAGAGGTAAAAGATCAGTACTCTGAAAACTATAGAACACTTATGAAAGAAATTGAAGAAGACACAAAGAAATGGAAAAGCATTCCATGCTCATGGATTGGAAAAGCAAATATTGTTAAAATGTCTGTATTCCCAAAGCAATCTGCACATTTGATGTAATCCCTATCAAAATACCACCAGCATCTTTCACAAAGCTAGAACAAACAATCCTAAAGTTTGTATGGAACCACAAAAGTCCCTGAATAGCCAAAGCAATCTTGAAAAAGAAAAGCAAAGCTGGAGGCATCACAATTCCAGACTTCAAGCTATATTACAAAGTTTTAGTGATGAAGACAGTATGATACTGGCACAAAAACAGACACATAGATCAATAGAACAGAATGGAAAATCCAGAAATGAACCCACAACTGTATGGTCAGTGAATCTTTGACAAAGCAGGAAAGGATATCCAATGGGAAAAAATCTCTTCAACAAACAATGTTGGGAAAACTGGACCGCTTTCTTACACTATATACAAAAATAAATTCAAAATGGGTGAAAGACCTAAATGTGAGACAGGAAACCAACCATTAAAATCCTAGAGCAGAGCACAGGCAGTAACCTCTTTGACACTGGCTGTAGCAACTTCTTAATAGATATGTGTCCCGAAGCAAGGGAAACAAAAGCAAAAATAAACTCTTGGTAAAAGGCAAAAGATTTATACGATCTGAAGTGAAACCAGAGTATATTAAAAATAAACTCTTGGGACTGCATCAAAACAAAATGCTTCTGCACAGTGAAGGAAACAATCAAACTAAAAGGCAACTGATGGAATGGGAGAAGATATTGGCAAATGACATATCTGATAAAAGGTTAGTATCCAAAAACTATAAAGAACTTATCAAATTCAACACCCAAAAAACAAATAATCCAGTTAAGAAATGGGCAGAAGACGTGAACAGACATTTTTCCAAAGAAAACATACCGATGGCTAGCAGACGCATAAAAAGATGTTCAACATCACTCATCATCAGGGAAATACAAATCACAACTGTAGTGCATATCACCTCACCCCTGTCAGAATGGCCAGAATTAGCAACACAGGAAACAACAGGTATTGGAGAGGATGCAGAGAAAGGCGAACCCTCCTACACTGTTGATGGGAATACAAACTGGTGCAGCTACTCTGGAAAACAGTATGGACGTTCCTCAAAAAGTTAAGGATAGAACTACCCTATTACCCAGCAATTGTACTACTAGGTATTTACCCAAGGGACACAAAAATACTGATTTGAAGGGATACATGCACCACAATGTTTATAGCAGCATTATCCACAATTTCCAGATTATGGAAAGAGCCTAAATGTCCATCAAGTGATGAATGGATAAAGAAAAGGTGGTGTGTACACACACACACACACACACAGTGAAATATTACTCAGCCATCAAAAAGAATGAAATCTTGCCATTTGCAATGATGTGGATGGAGCTAGAGAATATTATGCTAAGTGAAATTAGAGAAAGATGAGTATCATGATTTCATTCATATGTGGAATTTAAGAAACAAAACAGATGGACTTAGGGGGGAACAAGAAAAGAAAAACAAAGAAACAGACTCTTAGCTATAGAGAACAAACTGATGGTTAGCAGAAGGGAGGTGGAGGGGAATGGGTAAAATAGGTGATGGGGATTAAGGAGTGCACTTGTGATGAGCACTGGGTATTGTATGGAAGTGTTGAATCACTATATTGCACACCCGAAACTAATATTACACTGTCTGTTAACTAGCTGGAGTTTAAATAAAAACTTGAAAAAAAAAATCCCCTGAGATATCCTTGCCCTGACAAAGAATGTGATGAACAAATGGTAATCACTGGTTCCTATTCTTACTTGTGGTACACTTGTGGACTCCTTTCCAGAAATAGACTACATAATAGCAACAGGTGGGAAAGTGTGTATTACCTGAAAAAATCCCAAACTCAAAACTCCTTTGTTTAGGAAGGACAGATTTCTGTAAAAGTGGTGGGATAAACCTGCCCCTCTCTGCTGTAAATGGATATCCTTATGGGTCCCCAATCTCTGTGCTGGGGAAAGCTGTAAGCAGGGATGGAACACACCTATTCTGCTCTAAAGAGTTTCCAGGTTGGTTTCAGAATTTTTACTTCCAGGAGCAGAGGGCCACTCTTATTGCTGTCATTTAGTTACTCGTAGGATCCCTGGACTGTTTATACAACTGAAGAATCCCATCTACTAGCAGAGGGCAGAGGAAATGCAGGAAATACTTGGACCTTACTTTAGCCTGCATTTAATTGATTCTAAAGCAGGGTCTCTATCTCTTGGGTACTGCAATTTTCTCATCACTGTAAAAGATAACACACACACACACACACACAAAGTATTTTCTTCCCTGGAGGGCAGCGATGTCACTAATTTGTGTGGTCCCTAGAACATTCATTTTCTTCTTTTTTGGTCTTTTCACATAGGCTTTCAACCTTCTTATCATGCATACATCAAGAGACTCTATAGAAGAAATCTCAACTATCAGTCATTCTGTTCCTCTTTTTAATCCTTCCATGTTTTTGTTTTAAAATCTATCCCAAAGGGAAGAACTGAACTAATTTTAGGCAGACTTTTTAATGCAAAAATATACATAAGGGAGCAAAGGGCAAGAATTTAAATTACGTGAGATGATGAATTTTTTCAGATAATACAGTTATTTGATAATACTAGCTTGTCCTGAAATTTCTCATTTGCAATTAGATGTATGCTGCTTTTTTGTATTCAGGAGAAAATGTTACCAAATAGACTCATGGGGTTTAAAAGATTAAAAATGAAACAAAACAAAACAGACCCAAACTGCTGGTGCTCAGTCCACTAGGTATAGGAGGCTGGAAATATGATCCTGGTTTCTTAAGCATTTGCTGACCTCCTAAGGTCCAGTTTTAGGAGTCTAAGCATTTTATTTTAGCATTTTTGTGGTGGTTCACAGAACCATGGTATTTCAGGGTTGGCAGGAGCTTGGATTAATATCTGGTCCAATCAAATGCCCAGTGCTTGATTCTTCAGTGTCTTTACAAAAAGGTCACTTATCCTTTGCTTGAATACCTCCAGGGATGGGGAGCTCATTTTCTTATGAGATATCTCATTTCATTAATGGACAATTCTATAGGAAGTTTTTTATGTTGAACAAAAATCAATTAAAATATATTTATGGAGTGCATACCATATATGGAGTGCATATATTTATGGAGTGCATCCAGATACTGTTTAAATTCTGAGGATACAGCAGTGAACAAAATAGACAGAAATCCCTATGCTCCTGAGCTTATTTTCTACAGGAAGGGGTTAGTGAATAAGGCAAGTAAAATTCAGAGCATGACAGGAGATAATTAGGAAAGGAAGAAAGACAGTGTCGGGGTGGGCACTTGCAATTTTATTTTATTTATTTATTTTTTTCATTTTTTAAAAATTCTTATGTTAATCCCCATACATTACATCATTAGTTTTAGATGTAGTGTTCCATGATTCATTGTTTGTGCATAACAACCAGTGCTCCATGCAGAATGTGCCCTCCTCAATACCCATCACCAGGCTAACCCATCCTCCCACCCCCCTCCCCTCTAGAACCCTCAGTTTGTTTTTCAGAGTCCATCGTCTCTCATGGTTCGTCTACCCCTCCGATTTCCCCCCCTTCATTCTTCCCCTCCTGCTACCTTCTTCTTCTTCTTTTTTTTTTTTTCTTAACATATATTGCATTATTTGTTTCAGAGGTACAGATCTGAGATTTAACAGTCTTGCACAATTCACAGCGCTTACCAGAGCACATACCCTCCCCAGTGTCTATCACCCAGTCACCCCATCCCTCCCACCCCACCCCCCACTCCAGCAACCCTCAGTTTGTTTCCTGCGATTAAGAATTCCTCATATCAGTGAGGTCATATGATACATGTCTTTCTCTGTTTGACTTATTTCGCTCAACATAATACCCTCCAGTTCCATCCATGTTGTTGCAAGTGGCAAGATCTCATTCCTTTTGATGGCTGCATAATATTCCATTGTATATATATACCACATCTTCTTTATCCATTCATCTGTCGATGGACATCTTGGCTCTTTCCACAGTTTGGCTATTGTGGACATTGCTGCTATAAACATCGGGGTGCACGTACCCTTTCGGATCCCTACTTTTGTATCTTGGGGGTAAATACCCAGTAGTGCAATATGATCCAGGAATTGCACTACTGGGTATTTACCCCAAAGGGCACTTGCAATTTTAAACTAGAGTTGTAGGGAAAGACCTTACTGACAAGTGACTTTCAAGTGGAGTCCTGAATGAGCCATATGAATGTCTGGAGTTTGAGCATTCCAGGCAGTGGAAATAGTAAGTGTATAGGCCCTGGGACAGGTGTGTGCTTAGTGTGTTCATGGAGCACCAAGGAGGCCAGTGTAGTTGGACAGGGGAATACCAAGGAGAGAGTAGTGGGATAGGAGATTAAAAAGGGAATGGGAGCCAAGTCACGTGGACCATTGTAAGGCTACTGGATTTTACTCTGAAGAAGGTGGGGAGTCACTG
This sequence comes from Neomonachus schauinslandi, assembly GCF_002201575.2. NCBI lineage: Eukaryota > Metazoa > Chordata > Mammalia > Carnivora > Phocidae > Neomonachus > Neomonachus schauinslandi. Next base: position 158,398,263 of record NC_058404.1, on the reverse strand, counting down.
GAGTGTGTTGAAGTAGGGACTAATATAATCTGATCTGTGCTTTAAAAGATTTGCTCTGCAAATAGACTGTACAGAGAAAAGTGTGGACTTAGAGCAGTTAGAGGCCGTGGCCATAGTTCAGACCAGAGATGATGGTGTATTGGACGAGGAGAGGTGTGAAAAGTGGTTGGGTGCTGTATATGTTTTGCACAGTGCTTTTCAAGTTTTACCTGCTGATCCTAGCATTATCATCTGGGGCTCATTTAGCACATGGATTTCTCCGTATATTTGGACTAAAATAAATACAGGAGAAATCTTCCCTTTGATTCCCCCTCCTCACTCCTCACAGGCAGCAGTCCTAATATGTGTGATGTGTGTCTTTCTATTTGTACGAGTTCTTGTAAAACAGGCATTATTCTTTTGCCATAGATTTTTAATTTAAGTAGATGGCATTGTGCTACAGCTCACATTTTGTTTCTTCCTATATTTTAAAGATTTATTTGTGTTGCTGAATGTACCAAGAGTCTGCTGCTTCTGGCTGAAGCAACTTCTTCAAATGAGAGCACTGAACTATGAAAAGACTATGCTAGCATCTGTTTCCCCTGAGTTTTTTCCTCTCCAGTCCAAACCTACCCACTTCTTCCAAGTGTCCCCAGATAACATGGCTTTGAGCCTTCTCTTGGCCTGGCTACTGAACTTCCCAAGGTCTATCTCTGCTCACAGACCTGGACTTCTGAGAGCAATATCTAAACTTGGAAATTCCTTGCCATTTGTCAGACCTGGAAACAAGGTTTAGTAGCTGAGAAATGGCTGGAGGGACTCTGGGGTCCAAGAAAATAGAAGCCAAAGGACAAAGTGAGGCTCCATTGTTCAGATGTGCCCAGAGTAGACCTTTGCCTTAGTATTTGTGGGTAGTGGTTGAGAACTTGGGCTCTCAGATCACATAAATGTAGGTTTGCTTTCTTGTTCGTCTCCCTACTGGTTGGGTGACTTGGGATTATCCCTTAGCCTTTCTGAGCTGCATTTCCCCCATCTATAAGATGGTGATAACCATACTACTGATTTCATGGGGTTATTGTTAGTATTAGATACAATACTGTGTGTAAACCTTTTGGCATAGAGCCTGAGTCAGAGTGGTCCCGTGGTAAATACTGGCTGTAATTTTAAAAAATAAATTCATATAAACCCACATTATCACAAAAATGAAATATGGGGTGTTTACTTATATCACAAAAGGTATTAAAGGATTCTCTTTAATAGCAATTTCTGTAGTGCACTTATAATGTGCTTTAAATGACCAAAATTTGGTTTACGTGCTACTTTTTAACAGTATATACTATATAAAGTGTATGGTGACAAGGAGGGAGATGAAGCCGTGACAGTAAGAACCGTGTTAAAAGCCGTATGCAGACATGATGACATTATTGTGGGTTCTCTCTCTCTCTGTCTCCTCTGTTTCTTTCTCTTGCTTTCCTTTCTGTCTTAGACTCTGTATGATGGTAGTCTCAGTAGTGGGCTATACTTTTGAAAAAATCTTGAGGATAACCCTGTACTTTCAGAAGTATTTCTGGTGAAAACCTATAATAATGAAAATATAGAAGTGCAGGACTTGAAGAGACCAGAAGAGTTTAGTGTCACTGAAATCATAGGACTGGAAGGGAACCCAGAGGTCACCAAACACTCTTTTCTTTCTACAGATGAGGACACTGAGACTTATAGGGGTGGGGTGACTTCCCCAAGGTCACCAGCTTATAAATGGTACAGCAGGGACTCTGATTCCCTATCCAGTGGTTTTTTTTTTTTTTCCTTATGGTTCCTAGTAAGAGTTGGGTTTTAATAATTTTATATAATTATTCATTTTAATAATTTTTTGGATGATTTATTTTGTTTTAAAAACTCAAGAGAATGGAGTTTGTGCCTTCCCATGGTAATCTATCTCAGTGAGAAAGTTTTTCCTTAAACACAGTCTAACTGCCTTTTGGAGCAATTTATTAATTTTTATATATTTTTAAAAGATTTTATTCATTTGAGAGAGAGAGAGAGATGCAGAGAGAGCACAAGTAGGGGGAGAGGCAGAGGGAGAGGGAGAAGCAGGCTCCCCACTGAGCAGGGAGTCTGACATGGGGCTTAATCCCAGGACCCTGAGATCATGACCTGAGCCAAAGGCAGACACTTAACCATTTGAGCCACCCAGGCACCCCTTTTGGAGCAATTTAAATACCCAAAGTTAAGCTGCCATAGAACTATGATGGTTCCATAACATTCTCGATATGGTTAAGAGAAAGAATACTCAATGTAGGCTGCACACATTTAGTTTGCTTTTTCCTCATTTTGTCTCCAGCTTGAACTTTTTAAAGGCTCCACCTTCTTTCATCTCCCCTTCTATTTAATGTCTCTTCCACTGGAATGTGAGCATCATGAGTGACATGGTCTTTATGCATTTCATTCCCTGTTGTATGAAGAGGCCTGGCACAACTTAAGTGCTAAGTGGATGTTTGCTGAGGAACTAATGAATTTATTGAGTACCTGTGATGTGCCAGGCACTCTTCTTGGCACACTGGGTGCATAGCCACCTTTAGTACTTAGTACTCAGAGAAGGGAAGAGGAGAAAGAAAAGATATCTGTCTGTGATAGAGAAGCAAGGTTTAAGTTCACCCTATTTGTCCCTGGCAAACTCAGGAAATCTTTTGTTTTTCTCCTTGTTTTTTTGTTTTGTTTTTTGGTTGTTTGCTTTTTTTGGGAAATCTTTTGATTAAAGAGCAAGCAATGCAACTTCTCTCTCTAACATCATAATACCATAAAACACCATGTCTCAAATGCCACCACTGAGCACATGCATGCACATTTGCGCATACTCACATATTTGTGGGTTAGTTTGCTGTGATTTAAGCAGCACTTAAATTTTATCTGTCTCCCTAATACATATTTCTCATAGTCTTACATGGTACCAAAATCTTCACTATCAGAATGTTTTTCTGGGTTAAGGAATATCTATAATAGACCCATTTTAAATGATAAATATTTTACCCAAAGCCACCAAACATTAACTGTTAGCGACTCCAATACCTTCACATGAATTAGCTTTTCAGGTTAGTCACAGAAAAACAGCAGAGCATAATGGAAATGAGCATAAAAACTGTTATGTTCTTTTGGGGAAAGAAAAAAGAGGGTTCTGAGAATGTTGTAGGACACTGCTACTCATAGTGTGGTCTGGGGAATGCTGCTGGTTCACCATGAGATAAGTAGTTTACAGGTCACTAAGCACTCTTAATTTAAGTTGTTTTTTTTTTTTGTTGTTGTTATCAAGGCTTTCTCATTGAAGGAAGCAGCATCTTAATTTCCATTCTAGTGCAAACCCCTTATTTCAACATTGTTTGCTAACAAACAGCTTATGGACCAACTATTTCGAGTAGCATTGATCTAGAGGACAGGCCAATGTCTGGGTAGGTAGCCCTAGTGAGGCATTGTGAGAAGATCCTTGGGCTTATGGGAGCAACATGAGGACTCTGTTCCCTGGTGGGCAGCAAGGATAGAGATCACTTTGGCTTACTTGATGCCTTTGCCTAGAGATCAAGCCAACTTAAGACTTTCTTTCTTTTATTTTTTAATTTGTTTCAGCATCTTGGCAAATGTATGCTATAGGAGACACTCAACACATTTTGTTGAATACCAGTGTGGTGCCATGGAAAGACAACGAGGCAAATAGAAAAGAGTTCAAATTCATAGTACTCTATTTATTAGCTGGGTGAACTTGGGCAAGTTTCTTAACTTGTCTGTTCTCTCATTTATGAAAATTGGAATGACGAAGCCACCATATAAGTGTCATAATAATGATTAAGTGCAGTAGCATCCCTAAAAGCAGAGTTCCAGGCTCACAGATGCCTTTTTGAATAAATGTATTGAATGATATTTCCCATACATTATCTCATTGACTCCTCTCAACAGCTCTGTAAGGAGAATAAGCCCATTTTGTAGATGAGGAAACAGAGGCTTAAAAAACAGCCTGAGAAAAGTAAAGTGTTTGCCTAAAGTAGGAGCTGAAGCCAAGATGACTCATAGAGAAAAGAACTGCTGTAAAACAGCACCCACGATTTTCCTAAAGATATCTTTGTTACGTCTGATACTAATGACTTGGCTGTGTGGGAAGTGGCTTGATAAAGAAACATGAAGTGAATCCTTAAGACTCCGCTTTATTGTTTCCACTTTACAGACTACAAAACTGACTTGGGTCAGGAAATTTTGTTAATATGAAGGAAAAGAAAAAAAAAGGTGAGATTCCTTTAAATAGCTTTGCAAAGGTCAATAGGATTAACATACCCTTTGAACATGGTTATTTTAGCTGAAATAAGGAAACAGCTCGGGGGAGACTTCACAGACTCCTTGTGCAATAGAAATGTAATATATTTGCCCTCTTTTTTCCCTTTATTTGTGGTGAATGTGTGATTACATGAAGCAAGTTGGTAGGATAGATGGCTAAACCAAGAATTTTTGCTCTGAAAATGGGTTGATTATCTATAAATGTTATTTTTCATTCTGAGATTCATCAAAATCATTAACTCAAGGTACCTTGAAAAGAATGAGTAGATTATGGGCAGCTAAAATTGTTGGATTGGAAGCCTGGAGAAAATGTATGCTCTTGGGGACATTTGCAATTGCCTCCTAAGTTTTATATAATTTAAACAAACTACCTCTAACTCACTTTATAGGTCAAACTTAATTTTTAACCTCCTGTGAAATGAAAATTAACCTTGAGGTAAATTCATGGAATTTCCCAAGTAGAAATTAGAGTCCTAGCAGACATTAATAAAAGTGTTCCCAGAAAAAAAAGGTTATGTGGTTAAAAAGTTCTGAAGCCACTGGGTTCAGTAGAGTTCATAGATTTCTTTAGTGCAGAACTTCTCAGAGCCTCTAAATGCTAATGTGGACATCAGCCTCCCAGAGGGCTGCTAAGAGCATACACTTATTTGACCATACAAACCCTCCTTCTCCATGCTTTTTTTTTTACCTCCCCCCAACATGTTTTAATGTCTTGTGGGGTTAGTGTTCTCTGGAACATACTTTGAGAAATATTGATCATTTCCAACCCTCATTTTATAGTATAGGAAATTGAGTTTCACAGAGTTATATACCTTGTATTCACTAACTTATTTTTGTGTTAGCTTATGAGGTGTACCTGTAAAATTTGTGTTGGCTTATGAGATGTGGTGATTATAATTTTATGATCATAGAAATACTGTTGGAGTTGAGTGTTATCTTTCAAAATGGAACCCTTGAGTGTGTTTACATTGAGTGTCTGGATGATGGTTTCTTCATTCAAAACTGTTTCAGAGATTCTCTTTTAGATATTGCCCCACCCTGGTTACCAGACTGCCTACAAAGCAGTTAGCCTCAGGACTTCAGAGCAACAACTAACTGGTGTTCACATGGTAGAAAGAGCACTGGCTTAGGGGCAGCAATGAAACTCTGGTTCTTTTAGGCTCTACTTGGCTGTTAATAAGTTAAATGACTTAATCTCTTAAACTCTCAAAGCCCCAATTTCTTTATCAGTAACACTAGAATAGCTTTTTTTTTTTAAAGATTTTATTTATTTATTTTACAGAGAGAGACACAGTGAGAGAGGGGAACACAAGCAGGGGGAGTGGGAGAGGGAGAAGCAGGATTCCCGCGGAGCAGGGAGCCTGATGCGGGGCTCCATCCCAGGACCCAGGGATCATGACCTGAGCCGAAGGCAGACACTTAACGACTGAGCCACCCAGGTGCCCCCACCCCCTTTTTTTAATAGGGACCTCAAATGAGCTAATGCTTGTGCACATCCTTTATAGGAGAGATGTTAATTGTGTAAACTCTCGAAGTTGATTGCTTGAGTTAGATTCTCAGCACTGCTGTTCACTAGCTTTTTGACCTTGGGAAATTTATTTTATTCCGTTTCCTCACTTTTAGAATGGGAATATAACAAACTATAGAAATGATCCCTGAATGTAAGAATTTCTAACTTACAGCGTTGTGTGGATTAATAAAATATGTAAATTGCTTAGGACAGTGCCTGACACATAGTAAATGTCCTATAAATGCTAAATGCCATTAATCTAACGTATAAAGTATTAGGTAGATTCGAAAGTGGTTCCCTGTCCAGAGAATTCTTTTTTTTTTTTTTTAAAGATTTTATTCATTTATTTGAGAGAGAGAGAGAATGAGAGGGAGGAGGGTCAGAGGGAGAAGCAGATTCCCTGCCGAGCAGGGAGCCCGATGCGGGACTCGATCCCGGGACTCCAGGATCATGACCTGAGCTGAAGGCAGTCGCTTAACCAACTGAGCCACCCAGGCGCCCCCAGAGAATTCTTGATTTTCTTAGGAGTGATTAGGTAGAAAACAAGGTAAGGAAAAGGTAATTAAGAGATAAGACTTAAGAATGGTATATTCGGTAAAAAAAAAAAAAAAAAAAAAATTACATATTATATTGACTAGTGCTGGCTCAGAATGACCAAAGTTTTCACATTAGTTATCTATTACTGCATAATAGCATTACGACAAGCTTAGTGGCTTAAAACAATCTTACCTATTATCTGTTTCTATGGGTCAGGAGTCTGGGCATGGCTTAGTTGGGTCCTTCATAAGGTTGCAAAGTATTAGCCAGGGCTGGGTCTCATTTGAATGTGTGGCTGGAGAAGGGTTTACTTCTCAGTTCACATGGTTGTTGGCAACATTCAGTTCTTTGTAGGCTGTTGGCTGAGGGCTTCAATTTCTTGCTGTCTAGGCTACCCTCAGCTCCTTGCTCTGCAGACCTTCCCAGCATGACTACTTGCTTCCTCAAAGCCAGCAAAGGAGAGAGAATGTCTACTAGCAAGATAGGTTATAATCTTAGATAATGTAATTTTATATATGTAATTATATATATACTGTCATCTTTGCCATCTTCTATTGGCTGGAAGCAAGTTACGAACCACACTCACACTTGAGGAAGGGGGATCACACAAAAGCATGAACACCAGGAGGCAGAGGGCATGGGGGCACCTCAGAGTCCGCCTGCAGCAGGTTGTTTTCCAAAAATCAACCCAGCTTAAAAGCCAAGATGAAGATTTTGACAGAATGTGTGTGTCCTGAAACTAATTTTTAAAGATGACATATTTGGAATGAGAGTAGCATAGTTAGAGTATATATTATCTCCCAAGATGGCCATTTTGAATGGACAGTACCTGTTTGAACCAGAATTTACATCTTATCATGCTGTTAGAAGCCATTTATATTATTTCATGGTCAAATGTCATCAATTCCAAAACTAAAAGCATTTTTCTTATAGTTCACATTTATTCATGTACTTTATATAATCTTTTGGCATTCTACCTTGCATGGACTTTCCCCTAAAGACCTGTCTGGGATGACAGGTTGACTGAAGGTGCTTTTACTATGCAGCAAATCTTTAATATGACCTCTCATTACTTACAGAGATCTGAAAAGATAAATCTGCCTTTATCAAAATTTCCTTGATTTTGTGTGTGCCAAGCTCTGAATTTACCACATAATTGTGCAAGTATTTGCTTCTCTTTGGCTTTGTAACCCTGTGGGAGTTTGTGTTAAATAGTTCCAATGGCCTCTATTATAATTAGATAGAATCACCAGGCATTTAGTATTGAACCTCACGATATGGAAGAAGTGTTGTATAGAACTGTGTTATGCTCACCTATGTGATAATCACCCTGAGGAGAATGACATACACAGGCATCATAAAGAAACTGAAACTAGATAACTTTCCAAACATGGTCTTGGGGCATAAGGTCATCTTAACTTTGGGGTATAAGGAAGCTATAAAATCACAAATCATAGGGTGTAAAAATCTTTTAATTTAGCCTGATTAAGACAGGTTGTAGGTTGTGCTTAAACATGGGAATATGAGGTTATAGCCAACCACATGAAAAATGGAAGTGAAAAGGAAGGGTCTTGCTTAGTTTCTGCTCCATAGAAATTGCAGTGAGCCAATAATAAATGCATTTGGATGCTGCAGAAGCTCCCTGGAAGAAAATCTTTTGTGAGGATTTTTTCAGAACTCTGATCCATTCTCCAGAATTTGCCAGTCATGTTATTGATTCATTATTTTCACTTCATCTGAAGCATTATTCATCTATGACTTTGGTTTGTGGTTGAGTTCTACTGAGAATAAAATCATCAAAACATTTCTACTTGAACTTCATTTTTCTTTGGATGTTCTCGATGGTACAAACAGATCCTGAAGTGTTTTTGTCATAAGCAAGTACATGCTTATGTGTATTTAAATCTGATATACTTGTCATTGAAACGTTGGATCAGGGTAGAGCATGCCAGCTGTACATGTAAATTTATAAGTAAGGCCAAGGTTTCTTCTTCTTATTGTTTTGGCAAATTAATATTCTTAAGCTTATACTCAAAAAAATTATATTCCTGGAATGAATGAGCTCAAGACCATACAAGAGAAAAGCTCTAACCCAATCTATGACAACAGTATTGAACAACAAAATATCTCATCCTTATATTAGATTTTAGTCCTAGGTTTGCTCCATATGTGACATTGGGCAGTTCACTTAACCCCAGACTCAGATATTATTTAAAGAGCATTTGAGCCCTAGAATCCCATAACTCCTAGGAAGTCAGAAGGGTAGCAGCCTTTCATAAACAGTGTCAGATATCTAACCTTCAATCTTCTGGTATTTTCAGGGGATAGCTGAGGTCACTTTGTGCTGACTCCTATAAGCAGAGGAAGTAGGGGGATGATAAAAGGTGAATAGTGAGTTCCGAACTGCCAAAGGGAAAGTGTTATTGATAAACCCAGCCACATTTATTGAACATTTCAAGTTCAGGGCACAGTGTCAGGTACTGAAGAAGATGCAAAGAGGATTAAGACATAGTCATTGCCTTAGAATGCTTACAAGATAAAGGAAAATAAATGTTATAAATAAATAAAATAAGCCAAGACAAGACAGGCAAGAATAATTATTGCTAGAAGGGGGATTCAGAGTAAGTGTTATTAAAGTTTACATGGAATGATCACGTCTAATTTGGATAGGGTGGGCCTAGAACAACTTTTATTAAAAGAGGACATTGAAATAGACCTTAAAGGATGGAGAGGAGTTTGTCTGATGAAAATGGAGGAGGGATGGCAGCTCTGGTTACAGGGAAGATGAATAAGCTATGGTTTGGAAATGGGAGAACATGGGCTTTGGGATAAAATTGAATAGTTCCTCTTGGTTGAACATTGGGCAGTTGTGTTGAAAGAGAAGGCGGTGGGCTCATGACTTTATCAAAAACAAAATTATGAAAGCCCACATAGGTTATGTGATTGGGCATTCTGGCTTATCAGCATGCCAGCTTTCTAAGACAAACTCATTTTTATCTTTATGTCAATACAGTGCATTTTAAGGATACAACTGCCATTCCAACATCTTGTCTTTTGCACTGACCCACTGTAGTTACACAACCTTTATCTGTGTAATGCAATGCTTTCTAACAGCATTAGAGAAATAGGTAACATCTTCATTATTCAGCAGCATCAAGCATCATCCAACATTCATTTTGGCAGGAGCATTAAAAATCTTCAAGGCTTCTGCATGGATAAAACTACTCTGTATTTATTGTATCATCTTGAAAATGAGAATGGTCTGGTTTTTGACAGGACCATTTCCAAACCTGGCTAAAGAATATAGTACCTCTTTTATGTTTATCGCCTGGCGGCTGTCACCTTCACATTGCTTTTGGGTTTAACTTTTCTTTAAATATTGTCTTTCTTCTTTGGAGCACTTAATTTTTTTTTCTTTTTTTTTTTTTAAAGCAGTACTGAACTCTATGCTAGCATCCTGTGTTATCAAAGACCACGTGTAGGCGTGTAAGGAATAAGCTGCTCTTATGCAATTTGCCTTGTCTTTGTCAATTTCAGGTACAACTCTCATGAATTATTTAAACCACCACTGTCCTGGAGTGAGCCCAGGAGTACTTCAAGTATTCATAAAGAAGTCTCTTGAAGCTTCCTTTAAGGAATCATACTCTAAGTGGTAGCAAGTAAAGTGAGGTGACAGCAGCAGCTGTAGGACTGAAATAAACAATGGGCCAAAGTCCTGAACTGAGATTTGGCACTTCCATAGCCTATGTCCGTTGGTATCTGACTTTAAAGCCCTTTTTATACATGGAAGAAGCTGGTAAGGAGGGAGCAAAGCAAAAGTAAGAAAAACATAGCAACAGGAAACCTTTTCCAGGTGCTTAGGTGCCAGGAGCTATATTCTGAAAAACCCCATGTTGTGATTAGTATTTTCGTATTTCAGATGAGGAAATTAAAGTACCAGGAGATTAAGTTACTGATTCAAAATCACATAGTAAGTCGTGGAGCTGAAATGAGCAATAGTTTTTTTCTAGGGACAGAGGATTTAACCTTGCCAGTACAGCTAGGGAGAGCAAACATGGGGGGCTTGTGTTCTCTGATGTGGTGGATGCTGTAGGACCCTGCCCAGTTCTCTTTGTGGGTCTAAGGCACTCCTTCCCTCAGCTTCTGGGAGCATTGGCAGCTGACTCTTGGATGAGTCCTTCTTTGCCATTGTCCTCCCCATAAGAAGGCTACTTCACCTAAGGTCATATTCTCTCCCTGGGGAAGCCAGAATCTAGGCTAGTCTACAAGAGAGTGGGATATGGAGGCCCAGTTCCCTTGCCTTAAGGCCAGATGACTCTGAAAGGCCATCTCCGCTCCAGAGCCCTGTACGGGACCTTAGGGTCAGCATCCCAATCATATTTCTCTCCCACACAGGTGTTGAAGCTCGCCCCGATAATCTTCTGCACACACATCTCAAGCTCAGAGTCTGTCGAACTAAGAGATCAGTGTGATGGAAAGAGCTTGGGCTTTAGAGCCTGGAGCCTTGGATTTTCCGCTTGGCTCTGATACTTCCTTCCTAGACATGAGATCTTGGGTATGCTGTATTATTTTCCTGAGCCTCAGTTCATCATCTGTTCAACTGAAATGCTATTCCAGGGTGATTGTTAGGACTAAGTAAGATAAATATATAAAATATATATTGCGTGATACTTAGCCCATGGGTCGCCCCCAGTTAGCACTATTTAGGGACTAATGAGTGGCTGGTCCTGCAGTCTTGGCAAGATTGGCTAGGAAAGAGAGAAGCCAGGAGGTTCTCTGGTGAAGGTCAGTTGGACTGGTGCTAGAAGGCCCCTGGCCTAATCAGTGCTCATCATCCTCTCTAGTGTGAGAACCATAGTCATGACTGATAGTCTCAGCAGCTTTGCTTAATGGCCTGGCTTCAGGGGAGTTTTCTAAGCTTGGTTTGTGCTGACATTCCCATCAACTTATATATGTATTATATATGTTTTAGTAGATAAATCTTCTATTTTGATTCTCCTGCATAAATGCATATGGGTATTAGTGTAGGGAAAGAAGGAGGGAGGAAGGGAGAGACAGACTCTGAAGTTCATGACTTCAAACTCTTTGATCATGACCCTCAGTAAGAAGTATATTTTATCTCACTACCTGGTACACACATGCCCACACACAATCAGAATATAAGTTTCAGGAGCTAATGTGTGCTGTTAGTATGTGCAGTGCACTGTGATCCCTACTGTTCACTCCATACCATTACATTCCCTTTTGGAGAAGAGACCAATCTGAATGTTTCTGGAGGCTCATTTTCCTTCGTCTTGGCTTAGTTGAGACCTTGGCTCTGTAGGTCTGAGTCACTCAGTGGAAGAACAGGGCGGAGCTCTGGAGTGTCCCTATCACTTTCTGAAGGAGGAAGGCCCTGCAGTTACAGTTTGCCTCAGTATAGGTATGTGGGTCCCTCTCTATCGATTTGCTTACTGTGTGCATCCGGTCTAGTCAGCCTAGTAGGATGAGAACTTGGTGATCTTATGCTCACTGCTCTTTCTCTACTTATCGGGGGCCTGTCTTACACATTGTAGGATGTCCAATGGTGTCCTTGGCCTCTATCTGCCAGATGCTAGTAGCACCGCCCCCTCTCCCTCCCCCGCCCCGTTGTGACAATCGCGTCTCCAGACATTGCCAAATGTGCCCTAGGGGCAAAATTGTCCTCAGTTTAGAACTACTGCTTTAGTTGGACCCTAAACATCATTGATGCTTTCTTGTATACCTATCATGTTCTTTTTTTTGTAAAAAGGGCAAAACATTCCTACTTTGAACACATAATGCCAAACATTTAATACTGTTCCTACTTATTATTGAGTACAGAGACATCACATTCTCATATATATGTTTGACATATTTTTACAGTTGCTTTTAAAAATGCTGTGGGCTACCATTAAGCATAGTAATGAATGAACATAACTATTTTTCCCCCTTTGTTTGATTGATAGGGTCACCAGGAAGAATACTGTTAGAAAGACTTACTAGGAAATGAAAAATGGAGGGGGGCGCCTGGGTGGCTCAGTCGTTAAGCGTCTGCCTTCGGCTCAGGTCATGATCCTGGGTCCTGGGATCGAGCCCCGCATCGGGCTCCCTGCTCGGCGGAAAGCCTGCTTCTCCCTCTCCCACTCCCCCTGCTTGTGTTCCCTCTCTCGCTGTGTCTCTCTCTGTCAAATAGATAAAATCTTTGGGAAAAAAAAAAGAAAAATGGAAGTTCTACTGTATATTGATTAAAGAGCAGTGCTTCAACAGTAAGTCCCATGATTAACTCTACAACTTATTAATAAATAATTGTCAATAAAGTATAAGTGTTAGTTGTTTCCAAGGCAAATGTTAATAATAGAGTCCACAGTGAGACCTTTTTAGAAATGAAATACAGAAAAGTTCATGTGGTATCATTTAAGACACACTGTGAATTTAGTTTCAGCTTGCCCCTGTTCTTGGCTAGGTTTCTCTTTCCTCCTCCCAAACAATATTAATGTGTGCTAGGAAATGCAAAATTCTTTAACCTAAGCAAAACATAAGGAAGGAAAGGGTAACAACTGGGAAAATAATAATAATCATACCACATGTTCCAAAGCTTTTGGATTCTCTGGTCTTTTGAATATACCCTGCTGTGGTGCTTCTCCCCTAGCAGAGCGATTGTGAGCTGACTGGGCGGGGGCAGTTGCTCACCTTAGGAGAAGCACAGAATCACTTGGAGAGAACTGAACATTTTTTGTATCCAAGAAACAAACAGTAGTTAGCCTCTCAGCATTTAATAGCCGCAGCAAGGTGAAGGTCACCAGAGAAAGCTCAGAAAATATTGTAGGACTTGCCTGTGAAACCTCAATTATCAAGGCTGTTTGGCTTACAGAAAAAGGAACTAATTGCTTTTGAGTAGTGCTATTTTTCTTTGCTTCATTGTTCCTTCATCACATCTTTTATTTGCATTCATCTTTTGTTGCCCCTTTGCTCTATTAAACATGTACAAGCATGTGTGTATACACATACCGGGCACACATAGACAGACATACGCACACACAGTGACATTTCTGCTGGATCTGCATTTCCTTTCCTAAAAGTTGTGGAAATAGAAGAGGGACTTACATAGGTTCTCTCTGCTTAGGGTGAGCTCTACCTTATCAGATATCTCTTTGTCTACATTTTGCTTACTTTTGATATCTCTTACAAAAGAGAACAGGAATTTGAAAATATATTTTATTTACTTTTAAAAGATTTATTTATTTATTTGAGAGAGAGCAAGCATGAGCGAGTAAGACTGGGGAGGGGCAGAGGGAGAGAGAGCAAATCTCAAGCAGACTAGTGCTGAGCTCAGAGCCCAACATGGGGCTCAATCTCACGACCCTGAGCCGAAACCAAGAGTTGGTTGCTGAACTGCCTGCCACCCAGATGCTCCTGAAAGTATATTTTAAAAAAAGTTTTTAAAAATAATGCTTTTTATAGGGTTTACTTTTTTCCTCCATTATGAGAGTATTACATACTTAGAAAAATCTGAATTTAAACAAAAGAGATTGCAAAGGAGAAAGGGAAAAATGGGGAGGGGTGGTAGAGACAGACAGACAGAGACAGAGAGAGGGAAAGAAAGACCTCTGTATATTCCTGTCACCCAAAGGTGGCCATCAGTAGGCTTCTGATCAACATTATATAGACCCCATATAATGTTTTGCAGCTGATAGCTTGTAAGCTCCATGAATAAGGAAGAAGGCTGGCCTGCTTTTATCTTTGTTCCCTTTGTATTCCTAGCAGAGGCTAGCACAAAGTAAGACCTCTATAAATATTTGTTAAATGTTAACTATTTTTCCTTTACTCTTACGTTGCACATAATGAAGAGAACTGGCTAGCAAAAAGTGAAAACATGTGGGAATGCTACAAGCAATCATTTTGGCTAAACCCCTCATTTTATGGACTAGGGACATCAAGCTCAGAATGCTTTAGGAACTAGCCCAAAGTCTAACAGTAGCAGAGCCAGGAGATAATCCAGTCCTACATTTTCATAATCTTTTATAATCTAAAATCCTTGTGATTAAGGTTACTCAGAAAAGTCCAACAATATTTATTTTTTTAAAATAAGTCTTTTTAGTTTAACCTTTCAGGTAAGTTTGAATATTTATCTTTGAGTTTTCTCTTTATCATTGAGTTTATTTTATTCATTTTTTAAAATTTATTTTTTTAAGTTTATATTTATTTGACAGAGAGAGAGAGAGAGAACATAAGCAGGGGGAATGACAGGCAGAGGGAGAAGCAGGCTCCCCAATGAGCAGGGAGCCCGATTGGGGCTTGATCCCAGGACACTGGGATCATGACCTGAAGTGAAGGCAGACGCTTACCTGACTGAGCCACCCAGGTGCCCCTTTGTCATTGATTTTAGCCCCAACATCCTGTTCACTCTTGGGAACTTCAAATATTTTAGATGTCCAGGCCCCTATCCAGATTTAGAATGTGTAGGACTCAGGCATTGATATTTTAAAATAATTTTCACGGTGATCTTGATATTCAGTGACATCGATCACTAGTGATCCTGTGACATACAGTGATGTTGGGAATAATTGCTTTGGATAGTATACTTCTCATCCTTGAGTATTTCTGGAGTCCATTTCCAATGGAGGTGAATTTGAGGCTCTTATTCTCCATGAAAGGGTCGCACCATCCTATGATTTTCTACCGGGCTGATAAATTATTAGTATTAGGAGTTTCATTCTATAAATGGGAACTTATTTTGGCTTTTTTTGAAGTTAACAAGTGTTGACTTGCAGTATCTATTCATCTTCCCCTTCTTTTTATTTTTTTATTTTATTTTATTTTATTTTTAAGATTTTATTTATTTTTTAGAGAGTGAGCGAGAGAGAAACAGCATGAGAGGGGAGAGGGTCAGAGGGAGAAGCAGGCTCCCTGCTGAGCCGGGAGCCCGATGTGGGACTCGATCCCAGGACCCTGGGATCATGACCTGAGCCGAAGGCAGACGCTTAACCATCTGAGCCACCCAGGCGCCCCTTCCCCTTCTTTTTAATCATAGTAACCGTTTCTGCTTCTACATATGGCTGCTCAGCAAAAGACCAAAATTCTCAGCTGCCTTTGCTGCTAGGTTTGGCCACGTGACTTGGTTTTGGCCACTGGGATGAGAGAGGAAGTAGTACGTGTAAATTTGGATCATGCCTTTTAAAGGAAAGCACTTTGTCTTTCCCAGCATTCTTCCCTTCCTGCTGGAAAGTCACCACACCAACTCTGATCCAGACTATTATGTGACAGAAATAAACTACTGTCTTGTTTAAGCCTCTGTATTCTTGTCCTTTGTTACAGAAGCTCAACCAGTGTAACAAAGCTGATAAAATATAAATAATAACTTTGGCTTTCCTGGATCTTATTTCCTTTGTTTATAATCCAATAACTGGGATCAAGTCTCATATAACCTTTCCAGTTCTGAAAGTTTAACAGTGCTAGCTACGCCTGTTTACTCAATAGCTATATGTTGATCAGTGCAAGTCTATCTGCACTCTAAAATAGAAAAAGAGATAGACAATTTCATTCTGAGACAAGTGGATTAGCAAAGTGATAGAATCATGGAAGAACATGGTGACAGAGACTGACACTTGCTCATGAAAATCCATATTCTCTTCTTCCAAAGCAGTTTTCCCTGGGGTTAGGTATGGTCACATGACTGAGTTCTTGATTCATTCTGTTAGATCACTCTATCTTGAAATCTCCTTACCTGCTTCACATTGTCTGCCACTCTAACTTCTCTTCCTGCCTTCCACTTCCCCATTCAGACTAACTTCTCTTGGAGTCTACCAAAATTTGTGTTCTCAAAATCTACTTCATGCTTCCTCTGAATTGTGAAACAGTTTTTCCCCTGCCTCCTCTCACTCTATCACAATATTTCAGCCATGTCAAACATTCATCTTGAAGGTTGCATTTAGAGAGAAACTGTTCATTCAGAAAAGTAAGATTGCACTAACGTGCTTGTTTTCTGCTTCAAATTAATTTTTTTATTGTTCCTTCTTGCAGTATTGTTTTTATATACTTCTTATTTCCTGTCTTTCTTGGGCAATGTGCCACCTTTCTGGCTTTGGGAAAAGTATGCCTGAAAGAGCATAGAAATATCTTTTATAACATTTTGTTTTCTCTGACAGCATAATGCCAGCTGCAATCTTTGTTTCTCTGTTTGTTCTTCGATTGTCCTTAAAGTAGGAGCATTTATGTATTTCTAACTTGGGTGTCCTCTTCCCTTGTCAGGTGCTTATTATAGCATGTGTTGGTGGAACTGAAACTAAAACTTGTAACAGTTTAGTGAGTGCTCATTAATGGAATGGCAAGTGGAAAAATTAAAACATGGGCATCATTTCAAGAGGCTTACTTCTTTGCAAAATAAAAGAGTGACAGTATAAGAAGGTACTCATGTTAATGCCCAAAGTATAGTTTTTTTTTTTTTTTTTTTTTTTTTTTTTTTTTTAAAGATTTTATTTATTTATTTGACAGTGAGAGACACAGCAAGAGAGGGAACACAAGCAGGGGGAGTGGGAGAGGGAGAAGCAGGCTCCCCGCTGAGCAGGGAGCCCCATGCGGGACTCGATCCCAGGACCCTGGGATCATGACCTGAGCCGAAGGCAGACGCTTAACCGACTGAGCCACCCAGGTGCCCCCCAAAGTATAGTTTTAAATGTCAAATGCTCATAAAGATGGTCTTCAAAATATAATTTACTTGCATACAGTTTAATTTCATCAGAGTGTGGGTTTATTTTGACTTGCTGCTAACAGAAGAAATCTCAGTTCTTTTTTTTTTTTTTTTAAGATTTAGTTCTTTATTTTAGAGAGTGCACATGTGCTCGCACCTGAGTGAGGGAAGGGGCAGAGGAGGGAAAGGGGGAGAGAGAGAGAGTGTCTTAAGCAGACTCCCTGCTGAGCCCAGAGCCCAACACTACACACGACATAGGGTGCTCGATCCCAGGACCCTGAGATCATGACCTGAGCTGAAACCAAGAGTCAGACGCTTAACCATCTGAGCCACCCAGGCGCCCCAGAAGAAACCTCAGTTCTTTAATGTGATCCATCTCAGTATAGCTACCAGTTAGGTTTCCTCCAGTTAACCCCACTTTATTCCCTGCATGCCTCTCTATTCACCTTTGCCTGAATATACCACCTGCATTAGTTAGGGTAACACTACCTCCTGTAACAGGTAGACCCAAAATGCATAAAGGGTTCAAGCACAAAGAAGTTTATATATTTCTCACTGAACAGTCCAAGGTGGGTGCTCCTGGTGGGCAGGAGGGTTCTCATCCATGAGGCGATACATAGAATTGAACTGCTGAAGGGTGTGCCATCTTTATCACATAGCTTCCAGAGTTGCCCTGGTCATCTTCGTTCCAGCCAGCCAGGGGGGTAAAAGGGATAGAGGAGCACACGAGAGGTTTCTGTTGGCAAGGCCTCTCAGTCTTCACTTCTGTTCATATTCTAATAGTTAGAAATTTACTCATGTGGCCCCCCTGAAGTGCACAGGAGTTTTGGGAAATATAATCTGTCCAGGTCCAGGAGGAAAAAGAAATGGATGTTCATGAATAGCTGATAGTCTCTGCCACATGCCCTGCTATGACTCTGTCCTTAGGCTCATACAACTTCTTTAACCTATCAAAAATTTTACTTAGTTTTCAAGATTTAGCTCAAAAGCAACTGCCTTGTCCTATATCGCTAGTTGCAAAGACTTGTTCCTTCCTCTGCCTTCCATTTTCGATATTTATTATATCTCTGTTTTGTCAGCGTTCTGGATTTTGGCCATTCTAATAGGTGTGTAGTGGTATGTCATTGTTTTCATTTACATTTCCCTAATGAGAAATGATGTGGAGCATCTTTTCCTATGCTTTTTTGCCATCTGTATATCTTTTTAGGTGAGGTGTCTGTTAAGGTCTTTGGCCTATTTTTTAATTGGGATGTGTGTTTTCTTATTGTTGAGTTTTAAGAGTTCTCTGTATATTTTGGGTAACAGCCTTTATTAGATGTGTCTATTGCAAAGATTTTCTCTCCGTCTGTGGCTTATCTTCTCAATCTCTCTCTATCTCTCTTTTTTAAATCATTTCTGTCTATAACCTAAGTTGAATATAAAGATGAATAAACTTAGGTGGAAAAAATACATAAATTCCATCCTCAACATGAGACAAAAGTTCTTTACGTAATACACGTGGACACGCTTGTGTTCTCTAAGACGTGAATTGATCGTGCTGGTTTCTCTGACTCATACTGCATTGCTCTCTCGTTCACTGTACTCCAGCAGCTGCTCTTCTGATTGACCTTCAGGCACACCACGCTCGTTCACTTTTAGGGCCTCTATGCTTATTCTTCCCGCAGGGCTTTTCTTTGTCTGATTCCCTTAGTATTGTCTTTTGCAGAGCAGACCTTTTTAATTTTAATGAAGTCTAACTTGTCAGTTATTTCTTTCATGGATTAGGCCTTTGATATTGTACCTAAAAAGGCTTTTCCTTACCCAAGGTCATCTTTTTCCTATGTTATCTTCTAGGAGTTTTATAGTTTTGTATTTTACATTTAGGTGATCAATTCTGAATTTATTTTTGTGAAGGATGTAAGGTGTGTGTCTAGATTTAGTTTTTTGCCTGTGGATGTCTGGTTGTTCTAGCACCATTTGTTGAAGATACTATCTTCACTCCATTGAATTGTCTTTGCTCCCTTGTCAAAGATCGGTTGACTATGGGGTTCTGTTTCTGGGCTCTGTTTTGTAACATTGATCTATTTGTTCTTTTGCCAGTACCACTCTGTCTTGATTATTGTAGCTTTGTAGTAAGTTTGGAAGTTGGGTAGTGTCAAATCTCCAACTTTGTTCTTCACCTTCAATATTGTGTTGGTTATTCCAGATCTTTGCCTTTCTCTACGAACTTTACAATCATTTTGTCAGTATCCATAAAATAACTTGCTGGGATTTTGATTGGTGGTTAGCTCTTTATACATTGGTAAGCTCTTTTAGCAAATCACTATAGTGTGTTGGGAGCGAGCAGAGGCCTGGAGTCAGATAGGCCTGGATTTACATTAGCTTTGCTACTTTTAGCCGGGAAATCTTGATCAAATCACTTTCCTCTCTTCTTATTGCCTCATCATAAAAACAGTGGTAGTACTGCATACGGTTGTGGTAACGGTAACTGAGATAAGATATTTGAAATTTTCTGTATAATAGATGCTCAATAAATGTTAGTGTTGTTGCCTTTTATCTCGTGCAGAATGATTTGCCATTAGTCAGTTAAAGTAACTGAATTGAACTGTAAGTTTTCCCAGCATTACAGTAGTAGAAGTTCAAATTAAGAGTGTGAACTCCTGGTATATATATCATGGGCAGCAGAGACCAGGACAGAAGGAAATCGTTTGGAATAGTATCAATATGTTGGTTGTGGAGGTGTTCCCTAAGCTCTAGAGGACTCATTGCCTGCCTACGAATTCCATTAACTCTAGCCAAGCTTGCTCTTGCCTCAGATAGCCTCTGAGAATTGTGTCATGCTGAGCAATGGCTGCTTTGTCGCACATAAGGCCAGAGGCAGTAGGTAGGGCTGAGGCCAGAGCTGCCCCCACCTGACCCACTGAAGCCTCCCCGAAGGGCTGCTGGGGTATTGGTGTGAGAGGAGAGGCTGAGGGGAAATCAGATATCAAGAGAATGGCCTGAAATATGTTATAGATGATTCTACTCGGTATAGATTTATTCTGATGTGAACAGCTTTTCAGCCACTTGGGAAATAAGATTTTAGCCTTGGCCATTTGCCTGAGTGAGATGGAGACAAGGAGACCAAGGGATGTAGACTTTTTACTGTTCTTGCATCTTTAGTTCTCTCTCGGTGGAATATTATCACTGTCATACCAGAGTGGGGATCCAGCCTGGGCTGGGGGGGCTCTGTGGCATAATGATTAAGAATAGGGCCTTAGAGCCAGAGCATCCTCAAAACTTACTTGTTGTATAACCTCAAGTCACCAAATCTGTATGTGCCTTAGTTTCCTTGTGTGTAAAGTGGGTCTAATTACCTTGTAAGGCTGCTTTTGGATTGCATGAGTTAATATATATATATAAAAGCTTTAGAACAGTGCCAATGGTAACTGTGACGTGTTTGTTAAATAAATACTCATATATGTGTAGAACTGAAAAATCATTTCCCTTTCTTCCTTGTGCTCCACAGTAGTATTTATTATACTCATTGAAGATGAGGAGCCTCCAAACCCTTCAGCATTTACTACAGTTGGATTCAGACCCACTTGGTAGGTTAAATGTGCTTATGTGTCTATAAACTAAAGCTACATTTCAAGAAGGGTATGGTGGAGATGTTGGGAGAGAGTTTATCGCAAAGAAAGCCTGAGTCTTGTGTGACTAGGAAGACAGATTTCTGAGGCTTGGAGAGGGGTAGATTCCAGGTACATGATGGTGGCTGGTAATGAAGCCTATCCTACCTGCCTATGTGGCATGTCTTCCTGTCTTGGGGAGAAAACAAAACTGTGTCTGTGAACTGAGAGTCATTCCTGGTGGAGCATAACACAGAGGAAGGGAGGTCCTTTCCATATCACAGGGGACCATAGAGCACTCACAAGGTATTGAGGACTGAGGGACTGGTTTTTGGGGTGACCAGCAGAGATATGTATTGGAGCAGGGGAGTAGAATTTCACTGCCCCCTCTAGTCACCTGTTCCCTTTTGGGCTGTATCAAGATATGTCTGTAACTTTTATAGAGTCCAGTTTTATCTTGTTTTTATGCAGATTCAAGGACTTAGATCTGAATGTCTAAACACCATGTAGGAAAATGGTCTGGGCGGTAATGAAAGGGGTGTAACATGGGCAGCATGGGTGAGGAGATGTGGCATACATCATTGCTCAGCCCAGGCATTCAGTAAGGAATCTGCCTGAGGAAATACTCTTATAGCTCTGACTAAGAGCTCCACCCCTCCTTTTAGAGAAATTAATCTTTATGATTAAATGGTGATGTTGATATCAAGAGCAATGTTCTTAATATCTTATAGCAGCCTGTTCTTCTGAGTCATCAGTACAGTTTTCATGAGCTTGTTAGTTTTTCCGTGGTGGCCTCATAATAGGCAGCTGCATTTTGGGTTGATTATTTGCATTTTAAAAAATAGGCTACTCACATTGCATTAAATTTTTATAGCTACTGTGTTCATTGATCAGATCACTTTGTTAGCAGTTACTATTCTAGTTGTATATTTTAACTACACTTGAAACAATCAGCCTTTCGTAGTCCTTGAGTAATTTGCTGAGTTTAATTTGTTCTTTTGTCTAATTCTGACTTAAATTATTTCATTAGTGTTGGCAGTCCTGTATTACACACCCTTTCTGATCTTTTAAAATCAGTTTCTTGGGGTTTTAATTATGTGGAACAGTCAATAAAATTTGATGCCAACAAAAGAACTACTGAGGCAAGTGATCAAGAAAAATATATGCCCACGAGATATATTTTATTAATGAGAATCCTTATCATTTATGCCGAAACATTAATTAATTCATAACATACTTCATAGGAATGGTCAGCTATGTTATTTTTCATTTACTTAATAACAGACTATGGCACAGAGAAATTATACAAACTATTGAAAGCTACACAGCAAGCTAGAGGAAAATGATTAGATATTTCTGGATCATGGGAGCATTAAAATGAATGATTTATTTGAAGATAATCATAACATATTAGACTCTGATCAAAACATTGACTTCTGATAACTATTTTATTTTCATACCCCAAAAACTGTAGAAAAAAGGGACCTAAACATCTAGTTCTGAGGTGTTAAATTGCTTGACTGTGGGCTACATTTGAATCATAGCCCTGTCTTCTGGGGTCTACACAATTTTATTTTTTTTAAATTTGGGTTTGAATGCCTTTAAAAGGGACATGAGCTCCTCATCCCCCCTCCCCCCGCCTCTGCTCTCTAGTCTTATATTCGGCCTGCTTTACCCATATTTAAGTTACCTTCTTGATTGTTTGAGGCACTTTAGTTTGTTACACCTGATTATAATTCAGTGTCCTTACTTTCAGCCAGAAAACTAGGACCTAGAGGGCTGAAGTTTGAAGGCGCCCATAAAAATACTAGTGTAGCTCAGCCTAGAACCCTTGTTTCATGGATCTACTCCAATATTTTTTTCCATTATACTGAGCAGCTTCTATAAATTTCCTTCAGAGAATTAAAGAAAGACAAGTATTTCATTACATCTTTTTGGATTATGGAAATAAGGCCTTAAAGCTATAATACAATCCATGCAGTACATCATAAGTTTCCTAATGCTTAAAAAGTATGTTAGTTTGGTGTGGCATAGAGAATGTTAGCTATGAGTCAAAAGACACAGTTCCAGCCTCAGCTATGTCACTAACTAGAGGCTATTTGACGCCACAGTCTTCAGTTTCCTTAGGGTATTGTACTAGATGAGCTCTAAGTTCCCTTCCAGCCCTAGGATCCTATGATTCTTTCATGAACTCCAAAAAAGAATACAGAGGAGGCAGAGAAAGATAAGCCATTTGATTAAAATGCCACTGTTTCAGGCAGTCACTTGTCTTCTGGAAGTATTTTGAATCTGAGCCTTAATGTCCTCACCCACCTTTTCAGATGGGGAGGAAATTCAGAACTAGGTAGTCTAGGAAGGTGGTTGTTAGTGAATATTCATATTAACACTTACAAGATCTCTGGAAGAAACTAAATAGATAAATCAGAAACCTTGAGACTCTGATCCCTTTGAAGAAGGTATTGCTAAGCCACTGACTGTCATGTCAGCTGGCCCATGAGCTCTTTGAAAATGAGGGCTCTCTTTCATCTTTGTTTTCTGTGTGCTCAGTACATTGTCTTGTACATAGTAGGTGCTCAATGAATAACGACTAAATTTCAACATTCAGAGGAGGACCATGGAGTCCTGGTGCTGGGAGGGATCTTAGAAACTGAATCCAGCCCCTTGCCAAGGCAGAAATCTTCTCTACAGGATCCTAGGAGGCTGCTTACCAGGCTGCACTAGTTCATCCAGTCATTCATTCCATGAATATTTAGAGTGTCTCCTATGTACAGGAATGATTCTAGGCTACAGTAGTGAATCACAGGAGATATAGTCCCTGTACCAGGAAGCCTGCTATTTCAGCAATAGTGCTCACAGTGACTTGCACTATGTGTGGCAGCTTTCCGTTCTATCAGTGGCCAGCTCTCAGCTCCACCATCCTTCCTGTGGGGCATGAAACCCCCTCTCTTAGGACACCAACATCAGTTCTCCCTGATGCTTGGTCCATGTGTCCTCTGCTCCAGTATTCCTGATTTGTCTGCATTTGTGCCATCTGTCTGTCACCCACCCTTCACCTTGAGCTCTGCTTCAGCCACCATTTAACATGTCTTAAACCACCAGCACATGGGAATGTACCTGTGCCAATGGCCATTCCCCTTCAGAGCAACTGGGCTCGTACTTGGTCCTGAGAGCGAGGGCAGGAGATGATATTCTAGTCTGGTCATATTTTTGCTCGTTGGGCAGAAAAGGCAATAGTGACCAGTCATGTTAGCACACACTGCCTTGTACCCGGCCTGGAGTTTTCTTGCCTGGTTGACAGAAGGAATTCAGTCCTTTCTCTAAAGCCTCAATGCAGACTTGGTTGAAAACTTATCTTTTTGGAGTCAGAATTGAGGAAAATCTGACTGAGTTTGGGGAGGCAGCAATATTGCTGAGGGGCAGGCTGGATCTGAACACAGAGTCATGAAACTTGTCCTGTTTTAGGAACACGCTGTTCAAAATCTTTGATCTCCATTTGCAACCTTCACAATTGACTGTTGAATCAAATCCAAGGTCTTTTGCATGGAATTCCCAGCTCACTGTGGTTTGCTCATAGCCTACCTTTCTAACTTCATCTCCTATTAGTTGCCCTGATAGAGTCTTTACTTAAACAGAATCACTCACTATTTACTGAATCATTCCTTCATTTTTTTCCTCCTACTCTTTGCTTAGGCTTTCCTTTCAGTTCGGAATTCCCTCATCTCTGCCTAGAAAACCCTTCCCTCCCATCTCTGCATGCTCAAAGCGTATCCACCATTTAAGGCCCATCTATGATGCTGCCTCCCCAATGGAGCCTTCTGTAGTTTATGATGGTTCTCCCTCTCCCACGACTTCCTCCCCAGCTAGAAGTGTTCTCTCCCTATTTTGAGCTTCTATAGAGCTTATTTCTGCTGCTCCTTCAGAGAGTATGTGCTTTTAAATTGAATATAATTATCATAGCCATTAAGTGGTAATTACACCAGGTTGAGCTCTTGGAAACAGAGTCCTTGTCTGATATCTTTGAGTTTTCTGCAGGCCAGGTTGAGTGTTTTTGCACTCAACAAATACTAAATAAATGGAATAAATTCCTCTCAGAAAATGCCAAACAGATATAAATATCGAAACATAACTCTATAAGATGAAGTCACTATATAGGCTAGTCTCAACATAGTCTTTTTTAGAAAAAGACTCCTGTCTGGAATTCCAAAAATATTTGAAAAGCAATTTAAATCTTTAAAAAAGCAATCTCTCAAAAATAGAGCAAACAAGCAACCTCAAAACAAACACAAAACCAAACAAAAGGGATTTACCTTCACAATGTATAGCATAACTTCTTAAAATATCTTTTTCCATCTTCCTCTTTAAAAATGTCTCAGAGGCTTAGCTGCCCCCACCTGAGCACCCCCTCACTCTCTCACCTACAGCTTTAGCAGTCTCTCCAGGCTCCCTGATTTCTTCTCTCTGGTCTTACCAGCATAAATCCAACTAGTCTTTTTGGGTTTTCCAGTTCTCCCCTGTCTTTGCCCCTAACAAGGTCACAAAAGCAAGGGTTGATGGGGCTGGGTAAGCCACGAATCCCCTTGGCGGGGGGAGTTGTGTTTATGTAAGTTGTATGGTGCTTTTAACCTCACTGTCAAGACAGCCCCTATGGGTGTTGTACTAAGGATTTCTGAGACAGAGAATTGTCATCATTTCCTTGTTAAGAAAGAGCATGTGAGAGCATACTTTGGGGCAAGTGCCTGACAGGTCTTTCTGAGCTGGACCTTTGGATCAAGCAACTGCAAATCCAGGTAGGTGTGAACATGGACAGGTAGAAAACTGGTCTTGCCCCTGGTTGGCAGCCATCAGCTCCTGAGCTGCAAGTGGGAAAGTGAAGAGCCAGAGCCTCCTAAGCCATTTGTTACCGATGATGGCAGGCCTCCCTCTCCCTGTATGAGGTGACAGTAAGTGTTTTTCAGCTTGTGCTTTCAGAATGTAACCAGTGTAGTATTTTTTATTCCATTGCTGCTTGACTTGCTTCATTTGCTTTTATGACAGTGCTTGGGTACGATTAAATGACAATTTAATGTATATAATAACTCATTTAAAGTTTTAGCGAGGGCTTGAATGAAGGTGATGGGGTTTGAGCACATTTTAGAGTAAACTGTACAGTTTAAACCTAAGCCAGGGGCAACTTAGAACGATTTCTTATCTTGGCAGAAAACAGCTCCGTTTTCTACATTCTTTCCCTTCTCAGCTCCTTTTTCTTTATATGTGGTTCTGCTTTTCAACTGTATAGGAGACAGTGCTGGGGAATCTGGGCTTAATCTCCCACGGTATGTATTTTAATTCCCTCTGGGAATTCACACATACCTGAAAAATATCTTGAGTCAGTGAAATTCTTCTTAGCTATGGCTTTATTAACCAAGATAAATATAGGGAAGTTAGGAGGTTTGGGACACAGACGAAGGCTCTAGATTCTTTCAGTTCCTGTAAGAACATGAGGAAAGTGTAACTTGTCATTTGCTTGCCTCATGTGTGTCTTCTTCAGAAGATACATCAGAAGATGTTTGGTGACTTATTTTGTCACCGTCCAACGAACAGCTGGTAGAGAGAGGGACAATG
This sequence comes from Neomonachus schauinslandi, assembly GCF_002201575.2. Classification (NCBI taxonomy): domain Eukaryota; kingdom Metazoa; phylum Chordata; class Mammalia; order Carnivora; family Phocidae; genus Neomonachus; species Neomonachus schauinslandi. The sequence continues at coordinate 158,372,045 of NC_058404.1, read as the reverse complement.
GAAATTGAGTTCTCTGTCCTCTGCAGGAGATCCCAGGCTGAACCCAGGGGTTTGGCTGAGGGCAACAGGCACTATGACCCCAGAGTGGATGGCTCATCCCCTGTACTACTGTCCTAGGCTCACCATTATGGTTGTGACCCAGGAGGAGTGGAGGGCAAGGGGAATCCTGACCCAGTACCTTTTTTCTAGCTTTAAACGTTCCCTGCAAATGGAAGTGGGTGGAATGGGTTGAAGGGTAGGGCCAGAGCCTTAAGTCTTGAGCCTGCTGATGACTATGTGTTGACACTAGGTTTGGCACCAATATCATTACCTCCTGGGAGTGGGGGACCACCAAGTTGCTGAAGGAGTGATGAAATGGCCCAGATCAGAAATGGAGCAGGTCAAAACTCCTGTGTTACCATGACTGATTTCACACTATTGAGCTGTGTGAAGAAATGTTTACAATCCACTCTTGAGAGAGATATGAACTGGTTTAACACCGTCACTGGAGAAGGTGTATGGGTTAAAAAGGTTGGTCAAGAGTTGATAAGTTGTTCACCTCAGTGTTGGGTACGGGCAACTTCATTACATTATCCTATATGTTTGAAATTCTCTATAATAAAGCATTTTAAAATGAAAAAAAAAAAAAAACCCAAAATCAAAACCAGAATATCCATGCTGATCAGGTATTTGGGAATAAAAAGTTCTTTTTTCTTTGTTTCATTGTTTTACCTTTTCACATTTTTGAAATGGCAATTCACAGAGTACACTAAATATTTATAGCAGTTTTACATAACTACTAGCAGGTCTCCTTAGGTCCAGAACTCAGCTTGCTAGAACCTGGGACACCTGCCACTTCAGGAGGCAGAACTGTTAGACTTTAGCACAGGTTGAAGCAAAATGGCAGAAATTTCAGAGCCATTGCTCTTCAACCTCGATGTTCTTAATCCTGATTCCAGAAATGCTGTGCTGTGTTGTCTGCCCCTAGGAGGCATTCTGGGATTCCTTATCTTCTTTTAGCTGCTTTGTACCAAAGAGAGTCAAAGCTGTGCCAGGATGGCATGGATAGAAATGACCCAGTTTCTAGAAATGTGGCCCATCATGGTGGGGTTTTTTTCTTTTGAAATTATTAGATTGTGGTGTGTGTGTGTATGTGTGATAAGACACTTAACATGAAATCTACCTTCTTACACATTCTTAAGTGTACCATGTAGTATTGTTAACTCTAGGCATTATGTTATACAGCAGATTTGTAGAACTTACTCATTTTGCATTCATCTTATTCACTATAAACTGAAACTTCATATCTATTGAACAGTAAGTCCCCATTTCCCTCTCCCCCTAGTCCCCTGCCAATCACCACTCTAACTCTGTGTTTCTATGAGTTTATAGATATCTCATGTAAGTGGAATCATGCAGTATTTGTCCTGTGACTGACTTATTTCACTTAGCATAATGCCCTCCAGGTTCATCCATGTTGTTACATATTGTGGATTTCCTTCTTTCTTTTTAAGGCTGTATAATACTCCACTGTATTTATATACCACATTTTCTTTATCCATTCATCTGTTGATGGACATTTAGGTTGTTTCCAAGTCTTGACTATTGTGAATATATGCTGCAATGAACATGGGGGTGCAGATATGTCTTTGAGATACTGATTTTGTTTCTTTTGGATATATACTCAGAAGTGGGATTGCTGGATCATATGGTAGTTCTACTTCTAATCTTTTGCAGATTTTTTTTTCATAATGGCGGTATAATTTACATTCCCACCAACATTGCACAAGTGTTCCCTTTTCTCTACATTCTCCCCAACACTTGTTACCTCTGGTCTTTTTTTTTTTTTTTAAGATTTTATTTATTTATTTGAGAGAGAGAGTGAGAGAGAGCAAGAGAGAACACACGGGGGGGGGCGGGCAGAGGGAGAGGGTGAAGCAGACTGATCTCCTGATCCCAGGATCCCCTCAATCACGACCTGAGCTGAAGGCAGATCTTTAACTGACCAAGCCACCCAGGCGTCCCCCTTATCTTTTTGATAAAAGCCATCCTAATAGTCATATGGGGTGATACCTCATTGTGGTTTTGATTTGCATTTCCCTGGTGGTTAGTGATGTTGAACACCTTTTCAAGGACCTGTTGCCAATTTGGATGTTTTCTTTGGAAGAAATGTTTATTCAGGTCCTTTGCCCATTTTATAATTGGGTTATTTGTTTTTTATCGAATTGTATAAGTTTCTTATATATTTTAGATATTAATCCCCCCCTTTTTTTTTTTAAAGATTTTATTTATTTATTTGAGAGAGAGAATGAGATAGTGAGAGCATGAGAGGGGGGAGGGTCAGAGGGAGAAGCAGACTCCCTGCTGAGCAGGGAGCCCGGTGTGGGACTCAATCCCAGGACTCCAGGATCATGACCTGAGCCAAAGGCAGTTGCTTAACCAACTGAGCTACCCAGGCACCCGATATTAATCCCTTTTTTTTTTTTTTGGCTCTGTACCAATTAATGTTTCCAGTTTAATGATCTAAGCTTTACTAATGTCTCTACTTCACTGCCAATCAGAAGATTCTTGCAGAAGGTGGAGGAAGTCAGGTTTTGGTGGCTCATTTCCTTCCTCTTCAGGAAGTGCCTGAACAGGAGGAGTGCCTTGGCACAGCTGACCTTGAAGGGTGCTGTTGGGGTAGCTCCCAAGAGAAGCGTGAGTGAGCAAAGACAGTGAGGCTGATTCTCTTTTTGTGGAAACCTTTCAGATCCAACTGGAAATGGGTATCTTAGTTACATATGCTTTTTTATTTGTTTGTTTTGTTTTTCCTACACAAAGAGACAGTTAATTTCCACAAAGCACAACAACCATATTTTGGAATGTCAAGTTTTAAAGTCATTTTGTTTGTATCTCAATGGCCATTTTCAAAATAGGGGCAAGGAGGGTGATTTGAATGCTCCGAGAATAACAGGGTAGCCAGAGCATCAGTGGGGATGCCACTTCATAGGGCAATCAGAAGGAGAGCTGAAATCACAACCTCTCATTTATCCACTGGTAATAATGCCAAGTGAATTACAGGGTGTTTTTCTGGCAGGAGCCTTTGTTTCTATAGAGCAGGACTAGGTTTAAAAATGCAATTCGCGTTAGCAACCCCATTTCCCCTTGACTGAGGGATAAAAGATTTGATTACCACTTTTGTGCTCACTGACTAATTGTGTGTGTGCACGCCTGCACGTGTGTGTGTGTGTGTGCGTGCATGGGTACACACACACACATGCACCCACACATGATGGGGGAGCAGGGGAAGGTGGGAGAGAGCTATGCCAGAGGAATGTGAGAAATAGGTCGAAATATCCATATACTCCTAGTTACCTGGCTTTTGTTCCTATGTCTTTTCCCTGGTGCCAAATCCAAGCAGTAGTTGCTAGGATAGAGAAGTGGGCACATGGTGGGAAAATGATGAAGAAGATGGAGGATGGGAAGGGGGGCATCTGCTCTCTGTCTTTATCACCGATGCCTAATATTTGACTCTGGGGCTGAAATTCAATTCTTTAAAAAAAAAATTCAACATTAATTTTAATTCTTATCGTAGAGGACTTAGCCGAATGGCGATCATTTAATCTAATCAAGATCACACTCAGCACTGCTTTTAGTCCTTGCTGGGAGCTCTGTTAAGTCATTTGTTAACTCAATGACTTCAACAGAATTTACAGGACAGCCACAAATCTGAGAGAGGAGGCCAGACCTAGACAGGAAAGGAGAAGAGAGTTGGCTTATTTCACACTGGGGCTAGAAGGCCTTGGACAATGTGACAGTGGCCTCTAGACCCAGGGATGTTTACAGTAAGAGGATGGAGACCACTTTGTCGTAATGTAGAATGGACAAATAGTTCATGAGTTTTAGAAACTGTAAAGGCTGTTCCTGGTCAAGGAGAGCTTGCTACATGGAGGATATGTCCCTGTGTACCAGTGGAAGTCTCTGAAGAGAGAGTGTCCCCTTCACTACTTGCCCCCCTAGCAATACATGGTCTGCTCACTGATGGTTGCCCCAAATGTCCAACCTAGCCTTTGAGGCCCACTGAACAGGGATGCATGTTCCAGGAAACATGTGTCCCACTGAACCTGGATGTGGTTCAAGTTGTCTTAGACATGAAAGTGATATGAGGAGGTCCAGCTATTGGTATGGGCGGAGAAGATCTTGGAATCATTTCAGGATGGTACTTTAGGTGATTTCTACAGTTCTTATTTTCCTAACAATTCTTTTCTGAGCCTGTTACTTCTCCTCGCTGATTGCAGGTGGACACATCTGTCCATTATATTCTCCCTTTTCCACTTCTGATATCTTCCTTTATTTTTGATGCTCTCCACTATGGTGGAGAAAAGGTCCCCCTTCTCTGTAATGTCTATGGCCCTTTCACTACCAATATCTCTGTGAAGATGTAGCCACAGTGGCTTGTCTAGATCACAGGGTGAGATGTGATAAACTGGATATGGTAGCTCCTGAGTCCTCCAATCAAACACTGTGGCACATGTAAGTATTTGATTATGACAGTTAAAATTTCAACATCTCTTTGCCTCATGTGTCTCTAAGAACAAGAGCTGAGGTACTGGATGTTTATATATTAGTCTGTGGTACCAAACATTTTCCAGAGGGGAAGGATGCCCAGGCTTAAATGACATCCTGTCCATTAAGCTTTAGTCTGAGCTAATCAACCCCACTTCCAGCAAAGTAGGTTAGTTGTTTTCATTTTCAGAATGAAATGAGGCCTTTACCCCTGAAACAAATAATATATTATATGTTAATTAAAAACATTTAAAAGGAATGAAATGAGGAATTTATAAACCAGTCCCTAAGTTCGACCACTGCTTCCTAGATTTTCTCAACAAAGCTTTCACACTGGGTATAGGTACGAAGACACTGGGTGAAGGATGACAGAGTGCTGTTGTCCTGTGTTTGAGAGCAGAGCTACTCTATAGTTTGGCAGGTATGGGTAGGGGCTGAAATCTTGCCTGTGTTCAAGACAGTGTCAGTCTTGAGGAAAGTGTACTTTATTTTTAATTTGCAAAATGACACTGTCTGCCAAACTCTTGCACCATCAAAGGAGTGACTTTTTCTTTTTTGCACAAAGATCCCATATATGCCATGACCCTTCTGCATCCAGCATGCCACAAGCATATTGCACAGGGGCTGACAGAAAATTTAATGGCAGTCCATTTGGTCAAGTTATTCCATTAGCACCAAAGCATTTGACACGCTCAGATTATGAAGGAATGTTATGGGAGGGCCTACTGGAAGCAGGACAAACAGAGGTAGGATGGGGGGAGAGTCTACTCCCCCCCCCCTTTCTTTTGTATGTGGCTCTCACAGTTGTCTAATAAAGGGGGAGGGAAGCTGAATTACAAAGAAAAGCAGGGTAGATTTCAGGGAATTGATACACTCTTACAAAGAGAAATGCAATGTAAAATGTCCCCCAAATGTAAATGCAAGCCGTGGAGTTTGTCTTTGGGCTGTCTTCAAGAAAGGGGCTTAAATCCAATTGCTATGGCTACATGAGACTCACCTGATCAGCAGGCCTTCCGTTCCACAGAGGCTAAAACTGTTTTGTTTTCAAAGGGAAAAAACGTATCTGTGTTTGCCCTCCTTTGCTTTGTAAAATTGAATTGCAGAGAACTCATGAATAATAGAAAGAATACTAAGGACTGTGAAATTAACACTGGCATGAAACAGAATTTCTAAAAGGGGAAACTCTACTGGAGGAGGGCTCACTTCAACCTCCCCCAGACAGGGGTTTGGAAACTGGGACATCTTAGCATTGGAGGGTGAAATAAGTTCTTCAGAGGTCTTTTTGGTTCCTGCTTTTAGGACGGTGACTATTTTCAAAACCTTTAGGTCAGAGAGAGATTTATTTTTATTTTATGAAGATCTTCAAATGTGGGAACTACAGTGGTTTATGGCTCCAATGAAGACCATAGGTCACATTGTAACATTTGTCCATGGGAACTACCATCTCACTCTTTAATAAACAGGATAGTTAACTTTTACTGAGCACTTACTATGTGTTGGTCACTGTGCTTTACGCACATTTTCTCACATGATTTCATGACTACCTGGTAAAGTAGGTTCAATGAGCCCCATTTTACAGATGCAGAAACTGAGGTGCAGAATGGTTAAGTCACACAGCTATTAAGAGATGGGGCTGGCTAGCAGCCAAGTCTGAGTGACTCTGGAGCCTACCCTTTTAACCACCACAGCAGCATTTCATCTTTATGTGTCTCAGCCTTTTGTCTGCAAAGTCCTCACCCAACTTACTGTGATAGCCTAGTCACCCCCCTTCCTTCTCCTTTCTGTTCCCCACAAGGCAACACCCTGCCCTGTGTATTCCTCATGTTCCAGATTCTCTCCAGGTTCTCTTGGAGTCATACTGAATAAGCTGGGGGAAGAGGAAGTATCTTACAAGAGGTGCTTTATTGGGAGAAATACCACTTTGGGTGGTTTCTACCCGAGTTACCACAGCATATGGGCAAGTGCTTAAAAACTATAAACCGCTAAATAAATGCACATAGGTAAGAGTCTGAGCTTTGGAATCAGATAGATCTGGGTTTCATTCATTCATTCATTTGTGGATTATTTAGCACCTACTATGTGCTAAGCACTGCGTTAAGTGCTGGGTTTGAATTCTAGATTCACACTTACAGCTTTAGACCTTGGGAGATTTACTCAACTTCTTTAATGAGAATAATAATAGTAACCTCTGGGCTCTTCTAAGATTAGAAGCTGGCACATAGTAAAAGCTCAATAAATGGTATTATTAATGGAAGGATAAAAAAGTGCTGTTGTTGGGCCAGTGCCCACTTATATTACTTTCCCTCAGGGCCCTGCTTGCCAAGGTTTCAGTTAGCTAGTGTGCATCTCCAGGGGCTGAGAAGTTAATGTGCTTAACTATGCATTAGCCTTTGCAAAGGCCTTTTAGTGAGATAATGACTTAGCCCAAAGGAATACCTAATTCTGGGCACATTGGCAGGCTCAGATGGAGGTCATTTCAGCAAGGGATTTGCACATCAAACCATCAAATATCTGTCTGCCTCTTTATTTTAAGTAACTGCCTTCTGACTGAGGAGAAGCTTTTCTCTTGTATGATCAAAGGAATAGGTAGTTGCTTAGGAAATATGGATAAATTTATTTTAAATAATGAAATAATTTCCATTTGTCCTTCTAGGTGTTAGTATCTCACCTCTATTTAATGCATAGTCCTCTGACGTTAGCACTTGACGTTTTTTCAGATGCCCTCAATAACACTACTTGGCTAATCTAATGTGATTCAGCTAATAAGATTTCTATCAGTGTTTATGGACCATCTCATCCATCCACCTTCTGCCTAAGAGAAGTATGTATATGCAGTAGGCCTGAGCTAGCCTTTCTCCCAAAGCAGGTAATTCTGTTTGAAGATCAGTGTGTTGAATTTGGGCTTCCCTAGTGTGTTCTCTGCAATAGAATGGAAGCCAGTTTCTCTCCAATAGATTCACAAAAGTATAAAGATTGAGTCTTGAAACAGTCCTGTTTTTAGAGTAAGGCTTTTTTTTTTTTCTTCCAATCTGTAAAACCTGAGGGTTAGTAATAGTAACTGCTTGAAAATGATTTAAGTTGTTAGGAAATAAAAGTGTTCCGTCTCTCCCTGACTCAGTAGCCTCCAGTGACTTTCCATCCCACTAACTCTGAGTTCCAGCCAGCCAGAGCCAGGATGACTGCAAAGCCAGTCCTGTCTGGCCTCTTGTTCTCTCTGACTCTATTTTGTACCAGCCTGTCCTTGCCCACTTGGGTACAGCCACATTAGCTTTTCCGCTACTCCTGGTCTCAATCATAGCAAGGATGCTTCTGGCACAGGCTAACCTGCTTTAGGGCTCTGCTTGCACGTCGTTTGTCAGTGATGCTGCCCCTACTCTCTCTGCCCTTTCCAGGCATTCCTCTTGTATTTTTCTTCCTAGCACTTATGCCCATCTCATATACTCCTTACTTTCTGTTTTAATCATTTATTATGTCTCTCTCTGGTACAATGTAAGCTCCTTGAGAGCCATCATTTTTTTTCTGTCTTTGTTCGCTGCTCAATCCCTAGGGTCCAGAAAGGTGCCTGGCATGTAGTAGACACTCAGTACATATATGTGGAATTCAAGTGTGATTATGGATAGATTATTTAGTTTTTAGTTTGTTGAGTCCACTCTTGGTGTTTAGATAGAGCAACAATAATATTTTACTGTCGTATAGGAATTTAGAGGTTCTCAGACACTTTCAATCTAGGCTGTTGAAAAGCCAGTATTCAAAATATCTAGAGAGCAACAACAGTCTAGCTGGCATTTCAGATAACTCAAAATATGGGGGTTGTTGTAAAACCAGGTGAGATTAGAAATCTACATGCTAAGAGAAGTCTTTGTGTAAATGAAAAATGCATTAAAGACCCAGGTCGAAGGACTAATGGGGGTGGGGGGGGGGGCAGGAAGAGAAAGCAACTGGTTTGCAATCTTAGCTTCCTTCCTAAGTCACTTTCTGACCAATGGCAATTTTTCTAACATCTGGGACTCTTTAATTTTTTTATAGAGGGAGATGACTTTTCCCCCTTTCTTTATTATATTGTTTCAGTCATTTGCTTTGATATCTTTAAGCCATGGCATGTTATTTGTAATGAGCTAAAGAAGGCACGTTGGCTCCTTTGAAACTTTGATTATTGTTAAAACTACTGCAGTGAAGTTGAGCCGTTCTCCAGGGCTTCCCTATAGTCATTGCTTGCAATCAGTAAATATTCATAAATCTGCTATCATGGAAATGAAATAGAATGCCTCAAAATTAGTTTGGAGGCATAAGGAAGGCCCTGAAGAATGAACTGGGAGGATGCATTTCACTTTCAGATTTGGAATGAGGAAAATACTCTTTTTGTCAGCAGAGGACATGCTCTGCCCTGAAATTCCAAGGACCTGAGCAGATCTTGTTCAAGGTAACACTTGAACAGTGGGAGCGGCAAGTTCTATCCATACCCGAATGGGGGACCTCTGAAAGGGGGTGGGTGCAACTTCTTTGGAAAGGGACTCTTGGCACCAATTTACATTATAGATTACACTTTCTTAAAACTCCTTGATACCTTTTCTTGCTAATTAGAGGATTTTCTTTAGGCCAGTACACATTTTCTAAATATCTCCAGTGGGCAAGGCATCCCAAGGGGTTGCCCTAGGTCTAAAACTCCCCTGGGGAAGGTCCAGCCCCATCTATAAAGAGTTGATAACTTAAGCAATTTCTGATGGTGGCCATACTATTTAGGACACCTTTAACTGTAGTGTTGAATTTCCCCTTCTACTGTCTCTCTTTCATTATCTTCCTGTGGGCAAATTTAGGTTCTGGGGTCAAGGGCAGAATGATTCAGTGATTCTGGTGAACTGATGAAGGTGGTGTATTTAATCAGAGGCTGTTTCTGGAGAGAGACTTTTGTTCTTTGGAATCACTTAAAGGAGAACTATAATCTAGTAAATTAAAAGCATCAGCAATATTTGCAGTTTGGGAACGTCAAGGTCAGGAGAAAAAAAAAAAAAAGCCCGAGAGGGCACTCTTGTCACTGATTTCAAAGGAGCTAATTCTTAGGGTTATTAGCTACCTCAATTTATAACGCTATATACTCTTGAACACCAAATGCTCATTATCAAAAATTAAAGAAGCGTGGAGCTGAGATTTGAAGTATATTTTAGATAATAGATTTTGGAACATGCCTCATATTGTTAGGATTGACCTGACCTTACAACTAATAAGTGTTTCCAGTAGGCATGGAATCTCAGTAATAATACCTTGTTTCCATGAGTGTGAGAAAAGCAAAGAAAAGGACGCAGGCAAAATTGTTAAAGTTATTAAAACCTGGCTTTGGAATCTATAGCCTCTATTCTCCTTGGGCTCTCTGTGTCTGCAAGATCTTACCCACCCACTCAGTCTTAACCTTTGCTTTCCTAAGGAAACAGAAACATCCTCAGTTTTATTATTTTTTAATTTTTTAAAAGATTTTATTTATTTGAGAGAGCATGAGCTGGGGGAGGAGCAGAGGGAGAGGCAGAAGCAGACTCCTTGCTGAGCAGGGAGCCTGTCTCGGGCCTGAATCCCAGGACCCTGGGATCATGACCTGAGCTGAAGGCAGGAGCTTAGCTGACTGAACCACCCAGGCATCCCTACTCAGTTTTAAAAGATGGATAGTAACACTGCGTTTACAGGAAGTCAGAGAAAAATGTTCTAATCCTGAGTTTTCAGGCTTCTGCTGTATGGGGGATCTGTGAGGGGTGGTTGCATACGGAGTCCATGGTAAGGCTGGCTTATTGCATTGACTCTAGCTGGCCTCCCTTCTCCTGCCAGCTCTTTACTTATTCCAAGCCAACTGACTTGTAAGTGCCAGGAAAAAAAATTCCTTACATATGGTTTTTGTCACAATAATTCTCTAATTAGGAATGACTGCCCATTATATGCTGTCACCATCACAGACACATCTGTCTGGCTTCAGTAATCAGACTTCTGCTCTGGACATTTCACCTCCAAGGTGCTTTTTGTCCATTGTTCCACCAGGCCATATATCTTACCTCAAAAAAAAATTGCCTAAAAGCCCACTTCCCAGTCGAGCACATTCTGCCCACATCTTTGGAGAGACTCATAAACCATTCTGAATAATTTTTAAAGGTATTTCTAGGCAGAAAAAAATTACTTTTGGCTAAATTAAAGCCCTGACTTTATGGTTTAAATTCATGTGCTTTTTTTTCTTCTTTTGTTTTCTTAGAATATAATAAAAAATCTTGTCACCGTCTTCCACTTAAGGGTTCTCATAAACTTAAAGTTTGTTATAAAATTGCCTTTTAACCTTTTCTTCCAGCTAAGTGCTCTCAATTTTCTTTAGCCCTTTCTTACTGGACATATTTTCCAAACTTTTGATTATTATCTGTCACTTTGTCTTTACATCAAATCCAGACAGAAATACCATATTTCATTGATCCTAGGAAGTACCTTTTTTCTCATATTTTAACATATCAAATTTCAACATTTAACAGCATTCATCATATAATTGATGACATTTTATAGTTATAAATGGCAGTACTTTTTTTCCTTAACAATAATTAAAATGAAAGTATATCTTGATTAAAAAAAGCAGGGGACTTAGTTTAGATTAAAGGAGATTAAAGAGAAAGGACAACCAAATGCAATGTATAGTTTCTTGGTGAGGATGTGGGTTAAAAAATCAAAGAGCGATATAAGTTTCTTTAGTCTTAGAATTATTACAGAGATAATAATTAAGAAATAAAATTATAATATATTTAAAGTGCACAGTGTGATGATTTGATGTATATATACATGTGAAAGGATTTCCACCATTGAGTTAAGTAGCATATCCATCACCTCACATAATTTACCTTTTTTTGTTGTTGAGAACATTTCTTTACTCCATTAGCAAATTTCATGTTATCAACCATAGTTGCCATACATTAGATCCTCATACCTTATTTGTCTTATAACTAAAAATTTGTACCCTTTTACCAGTCTCCCCCTATTTCCCTCATCTCCTAAACCCTTGGTAACCACCATTCTAGTGATACCGTGTAGTATTTGTCTTTCTCTGTCTGGCTCATTTCATTTAGCATAATGTTCTCCAGCTTTATCTATGTCATCACAAATGGCAGAATTTCTTTTTATTTATTTTATATTTATTTTATTTAAAATCAGCTAATTAACATATAGTGTATTACTAGTTTGAGAGGTAGAGTTCAGTGATTCATCAATTGCATATAACATCCAGTGCTCATTACAGCAAATGCCCTCCTTAATGCCCATCACGCAGTTACCCCATCCTCCCACCCACCTCCCTTCCAGCAACCCTCAGTTTGTTTCCTATACTTAAGATTCTCTTATGGTTTGTCTCCTCTGATTTTGTCTTATTTTATTTTCCCCTCCCTCCCCCTATGTTCATCTGTTTTGTTTCTTAAATTCCACGTGTGAATGAAATCATATAATTGTCTTTTTCTGATTGACTTATTTCGCTTAGCATAATACCCTCTCATTCCATCCATGTCGTTGCAAATGGTAAGATTTCATTTTTTTTTTTTTTTAAGATTTTATTTATTTGAGAGAGAGAGAGCATGAGCAGGGGTCAGGGAGAGGTGGAAGCAGTCTCCCCACTGACCAGGGAGCCCCATGCGGGGCTTACTCTCAGGACCCCAGCCAAAGACAGACGCCCAACCAACTGAGCCACCCAGGTGCCCCAAGATTTCATTTTTTTTTGATGGCTGAGTAATATTCCATTGTATCTATGTACCACATCTTCTTTATCCATTCATCTGTTGATGGACATCTAGGCTCTTTCCATAGTTTGGCTATTGTGGATGTTGCTGCTATAAACACTGAGGTGCATGTGCCCCTTCAAATAAGTATTTTTGTATCTTTTTTTTTTTTTTTAAGATTTTATTTATTTATTTGACAGAGAGAGACACAGCAAGAGAGGAAACACAAGCAGGGGGAGTGGGAGAGGGAGAAGCAGGCTTCCTGCAGAGCAGGGAGCCCAATGTGGGGCTCGATCCCAGGACTCTGGGATCATAACCTGAGCCGAAGGCAGACGCTTAATGACTGAGCCACCCAGGCACCCCTATTTTTGTATCTTTTGGATACATAGTGCAATTGCTAGGTCATAGGGTAACTCTATTTTTAACTTTTTGAGGAACCTCCATACTGTTTTGCAGAGTGGCTGTACCAGTTTGCATTCCCACCAATAGTGTAAGAGGGTTCTCTTTTTTCTGCATTCTCGCCAACATCTGTTTTTTCCTGACTTATTAATTTTAGCCATTTTGACTGGTGTGAGGTGGTATCTTATTGATTTGTATTTCCCTGATGCTGAGTGATGTTGAGCATTTTTTCACGTGTCTTTTGGCCATTTGTATGTCTTCTTTGGAGAAATGTCTGTTCGTGTCTTCTGGCAGAATTCCTTCTTTTTAAAGACTGGATAATATTCCATTGTATATGCATACCACATTCTCTTTATCCATTCATCTATTGATAGACACTTAGGTTGTTTCCTTATCTTAGCTATTGTGAATAATGCTGCAGTGAGCATAGGAGTGCAGATATCTCTTTGAGATACTGGGTTTGTTTCATTTGGACATATATCCAGAAGTGGGATTGCTGGAACATATGGTCATTCTATTTTTAATTTCTAGAGGAACTTCCATACCGTTTTCCATAGCAACTGCACCAATTTACATTCCTACCAGCAGTGTGCAAGGCTTCCCTTTTCTCCACATGTTCTCCAACAGTTGTTATCTATTATCTTTTTGGTGATAGCTATTCTAATGAATAGAAAGTAGGTGATAGTTGTGAGGTGATATCTTTCAAGAATTTTTGATTTCTGTTTTTTATTTCTTCTATGACTTGTTTGTTGTTCTGGAGTGTGTTGTTTAATGCCTACATATTTGTGAGCTTCCCAGTTTTCTTTTTATAATTGATTACTAGTTTTATACCATTGTGGTTATAAAAGATGCTTGATATGATTTCAATCTTCTTAAATTTGTTAAGACTTATTTTGTGGCCTAACATATGAACTATCCCAGAGAATATTCCATGGGTGCTTGAGAAGAATGTATATCCTTCTGTAGGATGGAGTGTTCTGTATATGTCTTTTAGGTTCATCTGGTCTAATGTGTAGCTTAAGTCCAATGTGTCATTATTGATTTTCTGTCTGGATGTGTTCTCTTCAGTGTTGAAAGTGGGGTCCAGAAGTCCCCTATTATTACTGTATTGCTGTCTATTTCTCATTTCTATTTATTTAGGTGTTCTGATGTTTGGTACATAAATATTTATAATTATATCCTCTTAATGAGGATTATAATTCTATAATGACTTTTTTGTCTCGTTACAGTTTTTGGCTTAAGGTCTGTTTTGTCTGGTAAGAATATAGCTACCCCTTATTTTTTTGTTTCCATTTGTATAGAATATATTTTTCCATCCTATCACTTTCATTCTTTGTGTGTACTTAAAGCTAAAGTGAGTCTCTTATAGGCAGCATATAGTTGGGTCTTTCTTTTTCCTTTCCTTTCCTTTTCTTTTCTTTCTATCCGTTCAACCACTCTATGTCTTTTGACTGGAGTATTCAATCCATTTACATTTAACATAATTATTAATAGGTAAGGACTACTATTGCCATTTTGTTAATTGTTTTCTGACTTTTTTAGTTCCTCCTTCTCTTGCTCTCTTCTTTTGTGTTTTGATGATTTTATATAGAATATGCTTTGATTCTTTTCTCTTTATCTTTCATGTATTTATTATAGGTTATTGCTTAGTGGTTACCTTGAGGCTTACATAAAAATCTTACATTTATAATAGTCTATTTTAAGCTAATAACAACTTAACTTCAAATGCATATGCAAGTTCTACATTTTTATACCCTTCCCACATATTTTGTTTTTGATGTCACAGTTTACATCTTTTTACATTGTGCATCCATTAACAAATTGTTAAAGTTATATTTATTTGGATACAACTTTTATACTAGACTTATAAGGGATAGAACCACTGCCATTATGATATTAGCATATTCTGTATTTAACTATATATTTACTTTTAAGTAAATTTTTTACTGTCATATGTTTTCTTGTTACCAATTAGTGTCCTTTTATTTCAGCTTGAAGAATTTAACATGTAACATTTCTTGTAAGGCCAGTCTAGTTGTGAAGAACTCTATCAGCTCTTGTTTGTCTAGGAAACTCTTTATCTCTTCTTCAACTCTGAAGGACAACTTTGCCAGGTAGAATATTTTTGGTTGGCAGTTTTCCCCCCTAGCACTTTGAGGATATCATCCCACTTCCTTCTTACCTGTTAAGCTTTCTGCTGAAAAATCCACTGATAGCCTTACGGGGTTTCTTCTTGTTAGTAACAAGTTGCTTTTCTCTTGCTACTTTTAAGATGCTCTCTTTGTCTTTAACTTTTGATCACTTGATTATACTGTGTTTCAGTGTGGGTCTATTGGGATTCATCATATTTGGTTCTTTTTATACTTCCTGGTTCTGGGTGTCTGGTTTTTTCCCCAGGGTAAGGAAGATTTCAGCCATTATTTCTTTGAATAAGCTTTCTGCCTCCTTCTCTTTTCTCCTTCTGGGACCTCTATAATGCTTATATTGCTTTGTTTTATGGTGTCCTATAATTCCCTTAAGCTGTCTTCACTCTTTTTCATTCTTTTTTTCTTTTTGCTCCTCTGATTAGATGACTTCCACTGCCCTGTCTTTAAGTATACTGATCCTTTCTTCTGCTTGATCTAGTTTGCTGTTGAACCCCTCTATTCAAGTTTTCAGGTCAGCAATGATATTCTTCAGCTCTATGATTTCTGTTTGGAACTTTTTAATATTTTCTTTATTGAAATTCTCATGTTGTTTTTGTGTTACTCTCCTCACTTTGGTGAGCATCTTTGTGATCATTGTTTTCAACTTTCTACTGGATAAATCACTTCTTTCCATTTCATGAGATCTGTTTCTGGAGATTTATTTTGTTGTGTTGTTAGGAACACATTTACCTATTTCTTCATTTTCCTTGGCTCTCTGTGTTGGTTTCTGTGTATTAGACAAAACAGCTGCCTTTTCTAATCTTATAGACTGGTCTTGTGTAGGAGATGAACCTTGTCAATCAACCTGGCTCAAGTGTCTGGTTGCCTCTCAAACCTTTATAATTATTCAAGCCACTATATCTGTTCTGGGTGACTCCGAGGAGTTGAAGCTATGCCAAGACTCATCATTATCTTAAAGGAGAGAACATCGGTAAGGATCTAGGTGTAGGCTGCTTAGAAGGTAGGTGGACTTTCAGGAAGCAGGTAGAAAGGTATGTAGGGAGTTCCTTCCAAGGAGAAACTAGGAGATGAGCATTTTTCTTGTTCCATCTGTGCTGAGCCTGGGTGTATAGCTGTTGGGTGGTCCTCCTGCACCCATTTAAAAACTGCTTCTTTGTTTGCTATAGTCCTGTGGGACTTGTGAACACAAGACCTATTGGCTTTCAGAGCTATATGTTTTGGGGTTCTGTCCCTTGGGTAAGAGCTTTAAACTCTTGTGTGGCACACTAGTGGTATGGTAAAACCGTAGGGAGAAGCTGGGAGTTGGGGGTTCCCTCCAGATTGTATGGTGCTGTGCTGAGGGTGGGGCTTAGTGGTGAACCTTTCCTACATGTTTTGATGTGGATATTTTCTCATTCATCCAGTGTGTAGGAGACACTCATCTAGTTTCTGGATTTCTCTTTGAGGGAAT
Organism: Neomonachus schauinslandi; assembly: GCF_002201575.2. Lineage (NCBI taxonomy): Eukaryota > Metazoa > Chordata > Mammalia > Carnivora > Phocidae > Neomonachus > Neomonachus schauinslandi. The sequence continues at coordinate 158,355,807 of NC_058404.1, read as the reverse complement.
TATTCTTTGTGTAGCTGTACATTCAGTGCATCAGTGGGAGGAGGCTCCTATGTCACCATCTTGGTCCAGAGTCAACTGTAGGAATATGAATATGAACTGCATGTTAGATAAAATTTTTGGGTATGATAATGTTATTGTGTTATGCAAGAGCTTATTCTTGTTCATAGGAGATGTCTGCTAAAGTGTTTAGGAGTGTGGTCTCCTTGCAACTTACTTTCAGGTTAGGAGAAAAAGTAGATTGGTGTGTTTATATAAGCACATATCATACATACATATAACATGTGGTAAAATGTTAACAACTGAATTTACTTAAAATGAATTCAGGTAAAAAGGATGAGAGTTAATTGTACTATATTATCAACTTCTTTTATGTTTGAAATTTTTCAGAATAAAATGGGGGAATATGAAAAAACATGAAAAAATAATGACGGTTTCTGATAATTGAGAACATCTTAGATTTGATGATATTTGTGAGCTTTGTAAAAATAAGAGTTTGTAAGATGTGGTCTTGGCTTGTTTCTTCTTAGTTTGTATACTGGATTCTTTTTTAAAAATTTATTTTATTTTTTAAATGTGAATTCTAGTTAGTTGACATGCAGTTCAATATTGGTTTCAGGAGTAGAGTTCAGTGGTTCGTCACTTGCATATAACACCCACTGCTCGTCATAACAAGTGCCCTTCTTTTTTTTTTTTTCTTTTTTTAATTTTATTATGTTATGTTAGTCACCATACAGTACATCATTAGTTTTTGATGTAGTGATCCACGATCCATTGTTTTCATATAACACCCAGTGCTCCATGCAGTACGTGCCCTCCTTAATACCCATCACTGGGCTAACCAATCCCCCCTCCCCCCTCCCCTCTAAAACCCTGTTTGTTTCTCAGGTCCATAGTCTCTCATGGTTCATCTCTCCCTCCAATTCGCCCCCCCCCATTTTTCCCTTCCTTCTCCTAATGTCCTCCATGTTATTCCTTATGTTCCACAAATAAGTGAAACCATATGATAATTGACTTTCTCTGCTTGACTTATTTCACTTAGCATAATCTCCTGCAGTCCATCCATGTTGATGTAAAAGTTGGGTATTCATCTTTTCTGATGGCTGAGTAATATTCCATTGTAAATATGGACCACATCTTCTTTATCCATTCATCTGTTGAAGGGCATCTCGGCTCTTTCCACAGTTTGGCTCTTGCGGACATTGCCGCTATGAACATTGGGGTGCATATGGCCCTTCTTTTCACTACATCTGTGTCTTTGGGGTAAATACCCAGGAGTGCAATTGCTGGGTCATAGGGTAGCTCTATTTTTAAATTTTTGAGGAACCTCCACGCTGTTTTCCAAAGTGGCTGTACCAACTTGCATTCCCACCAACAGTGTAAGAGGGTTCCCCTTTCTCCACAACCTCTCCAACATTTGTTGTTTCTTTCCCTGTCCATTTTTGCCATTCTAACCGGTGTAAGGTGGTATCTCAGTGTGGTTTTGATTTGGATTTCCCTGATGGCTAATGATGATGAACATTTTTTCATGTGTCTGTTAGCCATTTGTATGTCTTCTTCAGAGAAGTGTCTGTTCATCTCTTCTGCCCACTTTTTGACTTGATTATTTGTTTTTTGGGTGTTGAGTTTGAGAAGTTCTTTATAGATCTTGGATACCAGCCCTTTCTCTGTAGTGTCATTTGCAAATATCTTCTCCCATTCTGTGGGTTACCTCTTTGTTTTGTTGACTGTTTCCTTTGCTGTGCAGAAGCTTTTTATCTTGATGAAGTCCCAAAAGTTCATTTTTGCTTTTGTT